>NC_041386.1:433998870-434012256 GCF_002162155.2 Triticum dicoccoides
ACGATGCGGCGACGCGAGCGGCGGGGTCCGGCGGGCTCGGGGCGGCGCCTTTTAAAGGCCCGGCCGGACAGAGTCCTGGCCGAACACGGCCCAAAGTCGGTTACGCGTTTTTCTTAAATAATTTCGCGCAGAAAAACAAATAAAAGAAATACTAAACTGACTCCAACAATCCCGAAATAAATTTTCCCCGACTTCTAAAATCAAGCCAAACAGGATGAACATTTATTTGGAGCCCAAATGCAATTTTGAAAAATGCGCATTTTTCCTAAATTCAAATAAAATAGCAAATAACTCCAAAATAAAATCTTATTTGATTTTGTTATTAAATCCTCAATATTTCTTTATTTTGGGAAAGTCATTTTATTCCCTCTCTCATATTTCTATGATAGAGATAATTGAAGATAAAATAAATAAAATCAAATGATCCTATTTTCAAAATTTGAGAAAACTCAAATATGAAAATAACGAAATCTCCAACTCTCTCCGAGGGTCCTTGAGTTGCGTAGAATTTCTAGGATCAAGTCAAAAGCAAACAAAATATGATATGCAGTGATGATCTAATGTATAACATTCCAAATTGAAAATTTGGAACGTTACAGGGCCCATCGCCCATTACACACCTGCACGTTGCGTACGCGGCCGGTGAGCAGACGTAGCAACCTCCATTACAAAGAAAGTTGTGTTATGCGGTCCAACCCGGTGCGCGCCGCTCAGTCGCTAACGTCAAGAAGGCTTCGGCTGGTACAACGACGTCGAGTGCCCATAACTATGCCCGCGTAGATGGTTATTGTGTATAGGCCAGTGGCCAGACTCAGATCAAATACCAAGATCTCGTTAAGCATGTTAATTGATGTAACCACTGACGCTGACCAGGGCCAGACCCCACCTCTCTCCTAGGTGGTCTCAACCTGCCCTGTCGCTCCACCACAAAGTAACAGTCGGGGGCCGTCGGGAACCCAGACCCACCACTACCGGGATGGAACCACCTGTCCTTTCAGCCCCCACACCGGAATCACTCGCGGGTACTATACGAGCCGACCCGACTTTAGTCACCACATGTATCACATATCATGTATATAAGTATATACTCGTGATCACCTCCCGAGTGGTCACGACCCAATAGTATAGCATGGCAGACGGACAAGAATGTAGGGCCACTGATGATAACTAGCATCCTATACTAAGCATTTAGGATTGCAGGTAAGGTATCAACAACTGTAACAACAATGACAGGCTATGCAACAGAATAGGATTAACCGAAAATAGTAACATGCTACACTACTCTAATGCAAGCATTAGAGAGAAGAATAGGCGATATCGGGTTGATCAGGGGGGCTTGCCTGGTTGCTCTGGCAAGGAGGGGTCGTCAACACAGTAGTCGATCGGGGCACTAGCAGAGGCGTCAGTCTCGTAGTCTACCAGAGAGAAGAGGGGAAAAATAATGAATACAATGCAAGCAGATGTATATCGATGCATGACATGACAAGTAACGGTGTCAGGTGTGTCCTAACGCGGTAGGAGGTGATACCAGCGAAGGGGGGAAACATCCGGGAAAGTATCCCCGGTGTTTCGCGTTTTCGGACAGATGAACCGGAGGGGGAAAGTTGTGTGTTCACTATGCTAAGGATGTGTGTCAGACGAACGGGCTACGTACTCGGATTCATCTCGTTGTTCTGAGCAACTTTCATGTACAAAGTATTTTCATCCGAGTTACGAATTATTTTATATAATTTACAAAGTTTCAATCACTTTCTAAAAATTCCTGGATTTAGTATTAATTCGAAAATACACCTAAAATACTAGATGCACCTGGTCCAATGAACCCAGCAGTGTGTTAGAGGCTGACAGTGGGTCCTAGTTGACTGCCCAGTCAGCAGTCAACTGTGGACTTTGACTAGTCAAATTTACCAGGGGGTCCACCTGTCATTGGGACATTCTTAACCTTTTTCTTTTAGAGGGATAAGTTGAGGTGGGGGCACTTGTCATAGACTAAACTAGCCCCTAAACTAAACCAAACTAATCCTAGCTAATGGGGGACTAGGCCCAGGTAGAAGTGGCTCAGACCGGCAGAAGCCATGGTCGTGCTTGGGCACGCACGAATGCACGCGGGCGTCGGTGGCCAGTGCACAGCGCGTAGAGGGGGAGCACGGCGCAGCCAAGGCAGCGGGCGGCGCCGGCGGCGGGCGGCGTCGGTGCGAGGCAGGGCAGCCAGCAGAAGTGGAGACAGCGGCGGTAGCTACAGGTAGCAGCGACAGCGAGCGATGCAGGAGCTAGCAGCAGCAGCAAAAGGAGCAGTTGCGGGCATAGTGAGTGGCCGGCGCGGGGCAGCAGCAACGCAAGAGGTAGCAGCAGGAGCGGCGGCGCGCATCCGGCAACGCCGGCAAGGGCGGGGAGGTGACCGCACGAGCACGAGACATAGGCAGGGCGCGACGGGGCGCCCGATGACCACAGCTACGACCAGTACTTGGGCGGCGGCCCTACGACAACGAGGAAGAGAGGGGGAGGGGAATGGATGTGGTTGCTCACAGGGAGTGTCGGGGAGGTCCGGAGGGGCGGTACGGTGGAGCGGAAGTGGGGCGACCGACGGTGTTGGCGATAGGAGCGGCGGCCATGCAAGGCGCTTGGGCGCGGCATATGAGAAGCACGGCGGCGGGAGCTGCTGGGGTAGCATGGATCGCCGTCGATGGAAGGGGTGCGCGAGGACGCTCTCTTGGCAGCTCGGACGAAGCAACGGGAGTGAGGAGGATCGATGGAAGGAGTGCTCGGGCTCATGCATTGCTGGAACAAGCGAGGTGGAGGCGAGGGTTGGTCTGATGGGGAAAATGAGGGAGGGAGTGGATGGCGGTGGTGGGGGGAATTGGATCGATGAGAGGGGCCAGGGGGATCGGCTAGATCACGGGGGAGGGGCCATATAGGCCATTAGGTCGGCCGGCCAACTGGTCCAGCTGTCGGGCTCCCTCTCTCCATCTGACTTCTCTTCTTTCCTTTATTTATTTAATTCTTTTTATTTTGCAAAATATTTAGTCAAAATAAGTCATTTGTAAAACAAGGAGTTGTGCCACATAAATACTTGCAATTTTTAGCACTGCCATAAAAAGGTTTTGAGACAATATAATTTCATTTAAATTTTATATAAATGAAAATAGATTAATGGGGTTGTTTTGGGCACTGTTTTAAATGGGTTAGGAGCAAATTAACATTTCAAACAATATTGGTTCCTTCATGACAATTAGTTAGTGCATTTTTGCAACCCAGCAAACATTTTTGTTTTACCATATGACGGAAAAGTATTTTGATTTTATTTTTAAATTTGAATTTGGAATCGGTTTGGACCAAAGTGAAGTTTTAAAAAGTTAATTGTGATGACATGGCACCATTAGAGTGTGCTTACTGTAGCTTAACTACCGGGGTGTTACAGAGGGCACCACCTTTGAGACAATATGCTTCTTGAGCTGGCTGACATGGAAGGTGTCATGCAACTGGCAGTCTTCGGGCAGAAGCAATTTGTAGGCATGATTCCCAATTTTATCCATAATTCTGAATGGTCCATAAAACTTGGAATGGAGTTTGATGTGCCTGTGTAAGCTGAGAGATGTATGTCTGTGAGGTTGTATTTTCAGATAAACCATGTCTCCAATCACAAATTATCTTTCCTTCCTTTTTCTGTCGGCAAAGAATTTCATTCTAGCTTGTGCTTTTAAGAGGTTTTGCTTTATCACTTCCACAGCCAATTCCCTGTTTTGCAACAAATCTCCATTATCGTCACAAATAGTATCTGGCAGAGCTGATTCGGCTATCATAGGAGGAGGAAATCCATAAAGAGCTTGAAAAGGAGTCATTTGCAAAGATGTATGGAATGAAGTGTTATACCACCACTCAGCTAGAGCTAGCCATCCATGCCCATTTTCTTGGTTGCTGGAAGCACATGCATCTCAAATAATTTTCCAAACACTGATTTACTCGTTCAGTTTGACCATCCGATTGTGGGTGGTAACTAGTGCTCATGTGCAATTTGATTTTCAGCTTTTTGAACAACTTTTGCCAGAGATTCCTGGTGAAAATTCTATCTCTGTCTGTCACAATTACTAGTAGCATTTTGTGCAATCTAAACACATTGTCAAAGAAGACTCTTGCTACAGACTGCACTGTTATGGGGTGTTTCATGGCAATGAAATGAGCATATTTAGTGAACCTGTCAACTACCACCAAAATTAGGTTCTTGTTCTCTGATGTAGGCAATCCTTCCACAAAATCCATGCTGATATGAGCCCATGCAAAATCTGGCACACGAAGTGGCTCTAACAGACCAGGGTATGTTCAGCTTTGTTTAGTTGGCATACTACACAATTTTTCACAAATGTGATCAAATCTTGTTTCATGCCCTGCCAATGGAATACTAATTTCACTCTGTGATAAGTGGCTCTTTCTCTAGAGTGGCCCCCCTGCTCAGAATTGTGAGATGTTGACAAGATTTCTTGTCTCAGATTAGTGTTTTTTCCCACCACAATCTTGTTGTGAAATCTCAATATGCCATTTTTAAAGGAAATAAGCATTGCTACTGGTCTTATCCACAGAGCATTCAGCAATAAGTTCCTTGACTTTTTCATCTTGATGATGGTTGTTGATCACTTCTTTGACCCAAGTAGGGGAGGCGGCAGTTGTAATAAGTACAGATATTGCATGTTTCACTCTGGACAATGCATCAGCTACCCTATTTTCATTGCCCTTTTTGTACTCAATTGTAAAGGTGTATCCTAGTAATTTTAACAACAACTTGTGTTGAATTCCCTCAGTAATTTTCTGCTCTTGAATGTACTTTAAACTTTCTTGATCTATTCTGGTAATCAAGGAAGTGGCAGAGAGATAATGTCTCCACTTTTTCACAGCCTCAATCATAACTAGAGCCTCTTTGTCATAGGTGCTTAATGCAGCAGCCTTAGGGCCAATACTCTTGCTGAAGTAAGAAAGTGGTCTGCCCTCTAGCATTAACACGGCTCCCAAGCCACAGCCACAAGCATCAGCTTCCAAAATAAAGGGTTTAGTGAAATCAGGCAGGGCCAATACAGGGGTATGAGTGAGTTTTTGCTTTAGTGTTTCAAATGCTTGTTGTTGGTCCTGTGTCCAAGCAAAAGCATCTTTCTTTAAACAGTCAAAGAGGGGCCTGCAAATTATTCCATACCCTTGTATGAATCTTCTGTAATATCCACTGAGTCCAAGAAAGCTTCTCAACTCTGTGACAGTAGTGGGAGCAGGCCATGCTTTAATAGCTTCAAGCTTAGGAGGGTCGGTAGAAACTCCCTTAGAGTTAATGACATGACCCAAATACTCAATTTCCTTCTGGCCAAAAGAACATTTTTCCAGCTTAGCATACAACTTGTTTGCTTGCACAATATCAAACACCTGCTTGAGTGATCCAGGTGCTCCTCCATGGAGAAACCGAAGACCAAAATGTCATCAAAGAAGACCACCACAAATTTAAGGAGGCCAAACAGAAAATTCAACAAAGCCTGGAATGTAGGAGGTCCATTAGTAAGTCCAAAAGTCATTACTAGGTATTCAAACAATCCCATGTGAGTGGCAAATGCAGTTTTAGGGATATCCTCCTCAGCCATTCTGATCTGGTGATAGCCATTTCTAAGGTCAATCTTTGAAAATATCTTTGCTCCTTTAAGCTGGTCCAATAGAACTTCAATGACAGGTATAGGGTATTTGTTTTTTATGGTAATAGCATTCAACTTTCTGTAGTCAGTACAGAGCCTCCATGACCCATCTTTCTTCTTGACCAAGAGTACAGGAGAGGAGAAAGGACTAGTGCTCGGCCTAATAATTCCATTTTGAGCAACTCCAAAATGATTTTCTCTAGAATTTCTTTTTGGTGTTGAGGAATTCTGTAGTGTCTTTGGTTCACCACCTTTGCTCCATCCACTAAAAGAATTCTATGATCACATGGCCTGCTTGGTGGAAGCTCAGTAGGTTCTTGAAATAGCTTTTCATATTGGTCTAGAAGTGATTGTAGTTCAGCAGGGATTTCTTGAGCAGCTGCTACAATTTTAGGGCCACAAGTAGTGAATAAGAAAAATCCACAAACAACTTGCTCCACTATTTTTTCAGTGTTGTCAGCAGCTCCAGTAACAGGAGTGAGAGGTACCGTTTCATCCACAAAAGTAATAAACTGCCCTGAAGTAGCATATATCTTCATTTCCATTTTGATAAAATCCATCTGGATGGGGCTATATTTCCTCAACCAATCCACCCCTAAGATTATGTCATAACCTTTTAACTTCAACACTCTGAAATTGTCAGTAATGGCATGGCGTTGTATTTCATAGTGACAATTCTTTGCTTGAAATTCACTCCAGAGAATGCCTTCACTTGCAACCACCACTTTAGTTCTTGGTGTAGGACTTGGAGTAACAGCCAACTTGCTAGCCATTTCAGGAGAGATGAAAGTAGTGGTACTACCAGTATCTACCAGTGTTGTAGCCATAGTACTACCCAGTTTTACTATCAATATGAAAGTATTTTTAGCTGCTCCGATTCCCATTGCAGCATGCATTGATACTTTCAACACAGTTTCATTAGTTAACTATTCAGTAGTGTCTAGTTCAATATCATCATAATCTGCCACAAAAATAGTTTCAGGAGTTTCATCCTCTTGAGCTTGCAGAGCTTGGATTTGTGCTCTTTGGCTCATTTTGCACACCTGCCTATGACCAGGCACCCATGGTTCTCTACATTTATAACACACTTTATTCTGCTTAGCTTGCTGGATGACCACATTTCTATTAGGCGTTGTATTAGGAACCAGTGGTTTGGACTGTTCAAATATCATTTGCCTCCTAGGTTGAGGAACATACTGCTTATTTGGTAAGGTTTGAGTGGAGGGCTGAGATATTTCCATTCTTCTAGCATACCACACAGCAGTTTGGAGATCCTTTGGTTTAAAACACTCCACCAGGCTCTTGATGTAAGGATTGAGATCTGACACAAAGCTGGAAACATAGTAGTCATCAGGTATAGCAGGATTTTCTCTCCTCATGACATTGAGAAGTTGCTCAAATTGCTCCACATAGGCAGTCATTGTTGTTGTTTGATGTGCAGCATGAAAGTTACTGACAATATCACATACTGATTCCACAGAAAACCTATCAGACAGGTAAGAGCAGAATTTATGCCATGGCACATTAGAAGGTGCATATCCAGTACCTCTCCACCACTGAATTGTAGGCCCTTTAAGATAGGAGATGGCCAGTTCTGTTCTATGTTTCATGGGAGTTCTGGCAGCAGCAAAATACTGTTCCAAGTTCTGAATCCAATACTTAGGATCTTGTCCTTCAAATTCAGAAATGTTCAGTTTAGCTGGCTTAACAGTCAATGCATTTCTTCTTCTGTAATAATTATCAGCCCCTTCTTCTTCATGTATTTCATCCAACTGCACAACATTTCTCTATACTGCTTGTGCATTTTCCTTTTCCTTGCTCTGGCCCCCATAGTTTGGATGCATGTAAGGTACTTTAGGAGTACCATCCATATTCAGTTCTTTGCCTGTATGGTCTCTAAGAGTGGCAGTACCATCTGGCAAAGGAGCCCCCTTGTTCGGCATTGCCACTGAGGGAGGAGTAGGAACCAGTAACTGCTTTGGTCTACCAGGAGCCACTATTGGGATTGCAGCTGGTTCTCTTTCATTTGCACACTCCCCTGTCCTTCTTTCGCTTCCTCTACCTGCTCTGGCTCAGGGTCCAACAGTAAGCGTCTGAAATTTGCTTGTATCTTGTCAAAATTCTTTTGCATAGTGGCGAAATTTCTGTTCACAACTTCCTGGAATTGCTCGAACTCTTTGCGATCTTCCTCTCTATCTTGTCGCAGGGTCTTGATGTCCAGCTCCAAGGACTCCAACTGCAGGTCGGCCGTAGTCCCTGAATACACAACCTCCGGCATGTTGTTGAGGTTGTCAATCTGCACCATCGAGGGTTGGGAGGGAGGGATTAAGATGCCGTCATCGTCTTACACCGCCGCCAGCGCCCGCCTCCACATGAACACGGTCAGATCACCGGATCTGGAATTTTACCACTTAAGAATTGTTCTTAAGCAACCAGACGGACTGCCTGTCTGTCGTTGAACAGTTGCCACTCCGGCCGCCGCCTGCTATCACCGCCGCCCACACCAGATCGCGCAAAGGGATTTAATGGCCAAAACCAACCTTGCGCTGCTCCAATCGCCGCCCTAGCCAAGGAAAGACTGGCTCTCGATACCAATTGTCAGGATCAGAGTCCCAATCAACAGGTTTTAAGCAAGAACTGGATCAAATTAAGGCGAAAGTTGAGCTAGGGTTTCAGTTGCACGAAGGGGAAAGGTAGTTTAGCACACCACCGGCAGCTAGGGTTTACACCCAATAATCTTTTACATGCCCCAAATGAGAAAGAGAGCTGGTTTATATAGCCATTACAGTTGCTAGAAAGTGAAAAAGAAGAAAAGCAGAGCACATGATCTTGTCGGACAATGAATAGCGCTTCTGGCGCCACCTCAGCCGTTGGATGATCAGTCAAGGGATGATAGCTGCCGATCTTCAGTGAACCGTTATCTTTGTAGAATCAACTGGCATGCCGAAGCAGGGGATGTTCAGACTTGGGCGTGACACACTATTATGAATAGGAGATATATTTGATGCATTCGTACTAGGAGAACGGAAGATGATTGGGACACGGTTGTATTAATTAGAGGAATCGAGACCATGCCGGCTGGCGACTGAGACTACCCACAATGGAAGTAACATAGATGGTAACATCACATTTATTTAGGTAAAATAGATGATGTGGCATGTAATTAATGAAGAAAGAGAGGCATGTGGTAACATAGCTAGTTACTGTAATATCACACATATCAAGAAAAGATAAGTCTACAACATACTCCCTCTGTTCCGAATTACTTGTCGCAAGTATGGATGTATCTAGATGTATTTTAGTTCTAGATACATTCATTTCTACGATGAGTAATTTGAAACGAAGAGAGTAATAAATAAAGTGATGCATGAGCAACACATATGTTACTACCCACTGTGAAGGTAGTAATATAGACTAATAACATATGCATGTTACTACCCTAAGTTACTCGCCACTGTGACTAGTCTGATGAGTAGGTTGCTGCCCGTGGAAGCAACAGGCGGCGGTTAGCCATTCAAGGCGAAGAACGCGAAACGGCATACTGTACTCGTGCCACCGCTGCCCTCAGAGCATGGTTAATAGAAGAGCCGGCAACGGGCTCTATACGAATGCCAGGTCACTTGTAGCCACCAAGAAAGAACTCTCGTATAGTAATTAATGTCTACATGCATGGCAGAGAGAAAAATGCAATTGATTGGAGAGGAGGAAACCGCGCTAGCTTTAAGCCCTTGCATGCAGTTTCTTTGTCTCGAGCCTTGCGTTGCAGCCGGCGACTCATGGAGCGCCCGCTCCCTTCTCTCTCCTGTATTCTCTTCCCTTATCTGAGGTGGAACGGCTTGTAGCCAGCTGACTATGCGCTACTCCCTCCTTTCCGGTTTATAAGGCTCAATTCAAAAATCTCACCAACCAAGGTAGATGGTGAGTGGTGAAATATTTTTTGTAGTTTGCAAAAGCATCCAATTAATGCTCTTGTTTTTCTCAAAAAAATATGTTTACCAATGCATTAATTGCAATGCATGCATGCATAAATTACATGCATTGGTCAATTTTCTCTTAATACTTGCATGCAATGATTTAATGCACCTTAGAATCTGAACATGTGATAAGAAACAATCAAATTAAGCCTTATAAAATGGAAAAATTAAAATTTTGAGATAAGCCCTATAAACCGAAAAGAAGGGAGTATTATACTTGCTCTCAACTCACACTACTGCGCGCAGTTAATCACGGAGGACGAGGGGTCTTTTTTGTGCGGCGCGTGAGTGCGTCTGATCAGGTCCAATCAAGGCGGGAGGCGGCGATCATGCTTCATCTGCCGGCCGGCCGGCCAGAATCAATGCACCAGCCAGTCATCTACTGTTACCTATAGCTGTTGTCCGCACGCCTGACAACAGAAGGCACCACTCTCGATTTTTTCCCTGCCTTCTTTTGATCCGAACCTGGACCCCGAACAAGTTCTTTTGGCATAAGATCGGATTGCGCGCGCAATGGAGGCCTCAAGGACCTGCTGAGCGGCACTGGTCCAGGTGAAAGTGAATCTGTGACTTGGATAAAATAAAACCAATTTCTGACAAATAAAAGGGGAGCTAATATGCTCTGTAGTACCATCATATACTCCCATGACCAATTTCTGACAAATAAAATCAATGCACCGCCCGTCATCTACTCCTATGACAAATTAAAGAGCAGAGAGAGAAATAGTGTAACATAATATGTTACCATCATATAGCGATTTTTAATGAAATATGACTCTACAAAATAATAAGTGAAGTTCTCTGTGTCCATAAACTGGACTGCTCATTCAGGCTTGGAACAACAGCTGCTTTCTCCTGCATTCAGGCGAGATGACGAGAGAAAAGTATCTCATGCATGCTGCTCACGGGTTAGTGAGTGGACTGAGCATATGTAATTTATTTTTTTGCTTTTGGGCAGGACGGACCATGGCACACTTTTGCCCCCACTGTGGTTATGCACATGACAAGACAATTCATTTTTCATGATCCAAATTAGTACATATTCTACAAAGCTAAATTCAATGCAATATAAATTTTTTGCAGGAAACTCAATCAATCGATTGGGAAGTTGCCGTTACAGGCCATGTGGACATTAATGTCTTAAATGTCGTGTTTAATCACTAGCAAGTACTACTTGATTGTGCACATGAAACCAACTGCGGTCTACTACAAAGGACGATAGTACATATAATTAAATCAAGGGCCCATACTTTCAACACTAAGGACCAAAGGAGGAACTGTAACTGACATGACGCGGCGTTCATGTTCATTGTTCAGTGTATGCAGTAAGAGCATCTCCAACGGCCGCGCCAAACACGCGGCGCGCACGGTAAACGCAGCCTTTAGCGCGCGCGGGATGTTTTGCCGCGCTCCGGCGGCGGCGGGAAAATCGCGCGCACGAAAAGGCGCCAGCTCGCGCGCCATTTTTTGCGCGCTGCTTTCGGCGCGTCTATAAAGTGCGGCGCACGCCACGCGCCTCTCCACGCCTTCTCTTCTCCTTTTCCCCTCTCTCTCTGCCACGCGCCGCTCCAGCGCCCCGTCACCGACGCGCCTCCGCCGTCCCAGCGCCCAGCCACCGCCGCGCCGCCGAGGAGCGTCCCGCTACCGCGGCGTCCGCCTGCGCCCCAACAGCGGCTACTACGCGGAGATACGCTCCGGCGACCTCCGGCTCGGCCTCGGCATGTACGGGACGGCGCGCGAGGCCGGCTGCGCGTACGACGCGGCGGCGTGGCGCCTAGGCCGGCCGTGCGGCCAGATGAACTTCCAGGATGTCTACACGCTCCAGCAAGCGCTCGACCGTGCCCCGCCGCCGCGTCTGAACACAGCACAAGACTGTGCGGAGCACGCCGAGCGGCAGCGCCGCCTCCTCGTCGCCCAGAAGGACGAGCGGGTCATGGCGGAGTGGCGCCACCGCCACCCGAAGGACGTCGCCTACGAGTAGGCCTACTGGGCAAGGTGTCGCGAGGAGGATACGCGAAAGCGCCGCGAGGCGCGGTTGGACAGGCGCTGGCGAACGTGCAGTCCAATCTCGTTGAAGCAGATGGCAGTCGTTCTTCAGGCCGAACGATGATCGGTGGTTGGACATCTGGCTGGATACCTCGGACGACACCGCCGAGAAGGATGATGATAATGATGATACCTATGAGCGTGTTCGGAAGTCCTCCGCGTCGCTCAACTCCACAGCTTCTCAGCCGCGCTCCAAACTCCACCTGTAGCGAGAAGCTAGCACCGTTCTGTATGTGCTTCCAGCTCCTCTCCACGCTAGGCGGGCTGGCAGACTGCTTGGACGGTCAAAAGCCCATCTAACTCAAGAGGAAAAGAGGCCTTAGGCCTACTCGGGAGAGGAGGAGAGAGACTGGACTTGGCCCAGTTTGGAGGTGAGCGTCAGGATGCGTTCACGTTGCCTGATCCAACGATCGAGAGGACGGCGGGCGACATAAGAATCAGGATCGCACGAACCGTTACCAGAACTCACTTGGCGGTGGCATCACGCGTAATTTGACGAACTCCGCGTTTCTGAGGATTCCGCGAAGCTGCGAAATCCCAGCTTCTTTTACTCCACCAAATCGCACTACGGCTCGGTACAGCTTCCAGAAACTGGCTCCACGAAGCTAAGAGTGTTCGGCCTAACTTCTCGCGAGAAGTTTGCCGAGTGTGGAGCGTGGAGGACTTCAGAACACGCCCTTAGAGTAGTTTTTTTTTAATAGAATCTATCTCGTCTTTTGTCGTTTGTCGTTTTTAATTATTATGCAATCTATATTTCGGACGTAAAACACCTTTGTATCGTTTTAAAATCTATGCAATCTATCTATTTTTCAATAGCCTAGAATGAGCGCGCGCGCTGCTGGAACGGTGCGCGCGCGCTGCATTTTAGCGCGGCTGCTGGAACAGGCGCAGCGCGCCGCGCCAAACCAGCTGATGCATGTGCGGCATATGTGTTTTTTACGCACAGCACGACCGGCGCCTGTTGAAGATGCTCTAACAAAATGTTAGGTCATGAATCGTCTACTGCTGGCTGGTTCCAGATAATTTGTTCCGGAAAGAACACAGGCAGATTCCTGGTGTGGTTTCTTCACGAATCATCAAAGTGATAAATAGTAACCTGTGCTGGCTCCAAATATACTAGTAACTGGCACGTGCCGTGCATGTGTTGTGAAACTCATATTTGAAGGGACGTATGCCAATTTTTTTATTTATTAACTTGTTTTTTAACTAAAATGAATACACACATATACATAGAATGATAATAAGTTTGCTAATTTCACACAGTTTCTAAAAAAGGGTGTACACACATGGGTGTGTGTGTGTGTGTAACATAGCTATCGTTATTAAAATTATGATGAACCTATTCATGGAAATCATTAATTATTGTAAACAAAATAAAAAAATTGTAACAGTGCATTATTTGTTTTTGACATTAATCCCTCTAATCTTTTTCTTGATAGTACGATTTAATGAGTTATAGAGTAAGTATTGTAGAGAGATACGTCCCTTATTTATCACTAGAAAACAGTTTGATCAATTTTTATACTGAAACATTGTTGACAGAAACAAAGAGAAAATCATGTCACAAAATTTGTAAAACAATCTGTGAGTAAATGTAAAAGACATTTAGTTATAATTCATTCATACCCCCTTTCTCTCTCTCCCTCCCTCCCTCCCCCCCTCCCTCCCTCTCAGGTCCTACACTAAGCAACGAACAGAGTACCTCT
>NC_041386.1:434012266-434012674 GCF_002162155.2 Triticum dicoccoides
TCCTACACTAAGCAACGAACAGAGTACCAAGTATCTTCTTTATCCTGATAAATCATATATTAGATCAATGATTATATATTCGTTCACAAAAAAAAGATCAATGATTATATATGTTTGTTTGTGGAAAAAGATTATGTATGTCTGGTAAACGTGAAGAGATCTGTGTTACAACATCTGTAACTCGAATCTATAAGTGAAAGTAAAAGATATTTAGTTATGACACATATTACATTCACACTTTTATTGTAATTGAAGTTCTCTAATTTTGTAAAATACAAATGCGCCTTTTGCATAGGCTGCACCGCCCCATCTATTTACTGGCTTGTTTCTAGTACAGTAGCACTACTCTCTCTGTCTCTCATTTGCTTCCAATTGCTAGTAGTACCACTGTTTAGGTGAGCATGCCAG
>NC_041386.1:434012684-434056013 GCF_002162155.2 Triticum dicoccoides
AAATCATATATTAGATCAATGATTATATATTCGTTCACAAAAAAAAGATCAATGATTATATATGTTTGTTTGTGGAAAATGATTATATATGTCTGGTAAACGTGAAGAGATCTGTGTTACAACATTTGTAACTCGAATCTATAAGTGAAAGTAAAAGATATTTAGTTATGACACATATCAAATTCACACTTTTATTGTAATTGAAGTTCTCTAATTTTGTAAAATAAAAATGCGCCTTTTGCATAGGCTGCACCGCCCCATCTATTTGCTGGCTTGTTTCTAGTACAGTAGCACTACTCTCTCTGTCTCTCATTTGCTTCCAATTGCTAGTAGTACCATTGTTTAGGTGAGCATGCCAGAACTTTCCAGAAAGAGATGGAAGAATCCTGCGTGGTGCCTGTTCAGAGAAGGGCACGCTGCAATAGCACAGTTGTAGACCCACCACGAATCCCAGCAATTTGGACCGTTTGATGAGCATATCCAATGCAGCTGTGGCCACGATGTCACCTGGCTAAAGAGACTAATGTGAGCCGTTGGATAAGAATGATCCAACGGTCCATATGGGCTGATATTCATACACTATATAGGAGTATAGATAATTTCTCAAGAGCTTTGCTTCTTTCGATTCATATGTCGTTGTTATATTGCTTCAAGAACCATGATTGAAGAGGCCAGTACCACAGCAACAGCATTAATCAGCAATACTAGACATATACACTGGAAAAATCTTTTTCTTTTGCTCAGGCGACGCGACCAATTCTCTCTGTACAGTTACCACAGTCCTACACATCGAATCAACTGTCTTTGTGCACAACTAATGTCACCAAAAATCTGAACAGGAGCATGATCCGCCTTTGAAATGGTGGAACCTATAAGGATCTCTCAGGACAATTTCCCTGTCAAAAACCATGCTGACAAGCTTAAATACCAAATGGCAATCCGCACAGACCCTGAGATTCTTGAATATCCTTACTGTACATCCTTCCGGAACAGTGATAAGGCCATATGCCAATGCAAGCTTCTCGCTGTGATTCCAAAGGTTCTGCTCTTTTTGTTCCTCATCTGTATCATGCAGTGCCGATGAGGTATCAGCAACATAACCTACCTCCCTGAGCTTCAGAAAGATTTCATCTAGCTTCGCGTAGATCTTTTCTGTGTCATTATGACTCCGGTCACCTATACCAAAGGTGCTTACTTCTTTCTTCCGCTTAAGCCAACTGCAAGCAGGTCTTTTATTTAAATTGATGCTTTTCATGTGACTTCTTAGTCTGTCAACATCGGACCATCTTGCACTTGTCGCATATAAGTTCGACAAAAGAACATAAGCTGAGTCATCAAAAGGATCCAACTCAAGGAGTTTCTTGGCGGCTTTCCTCCCAATATCCAGATTTTTGTGAGTTCTACTAGAGGACAACAGGCTACGCCAAATTAGATCATTTGGTAAGACTGGCATGTCTTCAATGAACTTCTCTGCTTCTGTAAATCGCCCTAAACGTCCAAGGACATCCACAATGCAAACACAATGCTTTATTCCAGGGGAAACACCAAATACAGAAGACATAGAGTTATAGTAATCAATACCCTTGCCCACTAGACCAGCATGACTACAAGCTGAGAGAAGAGTGACAAATGTTACGTGATCTGGCTTTCGCCCCATCGACACCATATGCTTAAATGTGTCCTCAGCTTCTTTGAAATATCCATATCTTGCATAACCTGATATCAATGTATTCCAGCATTGTTGGGGTCGAACGGCAGGATCAGGAAGCATTTTCAACATCTCATCCATTTTTCCACATTTCCCGTACATATCCATTGCAGCATTAACCACATGACTGTCATTATCCAGCCCACACTTCACACCAAGACCATGTAGTTGCATGCCTTCTTCTAGTGATGCCAGGCTTGCACTGGATGACAAACATTCAGCTAGACAAACATGATCAAGAGTATTTCCAGCATGCCGCATATCCATGAAAAGCTTTAAACCTTCCTCTCCATGGCCATGTTGAACATTCGCAGCGATCATAGCATTCCAGGAAACGACACTTTTCTTGATGATTGTGCGGAAGACTTTAGTGCTTGAATCTAAGTCACCACAGTTTGCATACATTGTGATCAGAGAGTTACTAACGTAGTCATCAGCTACGAACCCAGTACGGATTGTGTATGCGTGCAGGGGCAATCCATAATTGTGTAAATCATTTGAAGATTTGAAAGAACCCTGGATATTCACTATTGTTATGTAATTTGGCTTTAATCCCGCACTTCTCATCCAAGTAAATACCTGCATTACCTTGGTACAATCCTCAAGCGGTGCATAGCTCCCAATAAGTACATTGCAACTGACAACATCGTGAGTGGACATCAACTGAAATACTCTCTCGACATCTTGGATAGAACTGCATTTACCATACATCGTGAGGAGAGAATTACCAACCAGTAGATTGCGGTCAAGACTTAACTGCAATATCATGGCATGAACCATTCTGCCATCCATCAAAGCTCCTGGACTTGAACATGCTCCTAAAGCGCTGGAAAATGTCATGCGATCTGGAGCTTCATTAGTCTGAAGTAACTGACCTAGTGTCTTCAATGCATCCATGTTATTACCGCTTTGGACATATGATGAAATCATAGTGTTCCATGATATTAGATCCCTTCTGCCCATGCTCCAGAACAGAAACTCAGCATCAACCAACTTCCCAGCAGCAGAATACATATTAACAAGCGCATTAATCACGGGAATATAAGAGTGCAGACCACCCCTGAGACACAGGGAATGAATTCCACTTCCAATGTTGACATAAGCTGGCGACGCACAGGCGCATATCAGGCTGCACATAGTAGTTGCGTCATGCCTTAACAATCCACCACGACGCATATCCGAAAATACCATAAAGCATTTATTGCAGTGTCCTTCATGTGAGTACATTGATACCATAGCGTTCCATGATATAGTGTCACGTTCCTCCATTCGATAAAAGAGCTTCTCGGCATCTTGCACCCTCCCAATGTTACCAAGCATTGTAATCAGTGAATTTACAACGGAGACCTGCCTTTGTAGGCCAGAAACTAAGACCTGGGAAAATACCTGAAGCCCAGCCATCTCACTCTCGAGTGACCCACACAGGCTGACCACCGTCGCAAACGCATTTGCATTGCACGCAACACCTTCCATTCTCATCCGGCAATAAGCTCTCAATGCCTCTTCCAAGTACCCATTTGACGACAATGCCACCATCAGTGCCGTCCACGACACGACATTCCGCTCAGGCATCTCCTGGAACAACTTCTGTGCGTCCAACACATGCTTCCGGGAGCCGTACAGGTGAAGGAGCGCTGTCCCGATGTACACGTTCACCATGAGTCCGGCTTTGTGGGTCAGCGCGTGTATGGCGGCTCCACACGTGCGGCCCTCCTCCTTGTCCCGGCGCTCGCACGCGGTGACGAGACTGGCGAGAGCGAAGCCACTGAGCGGAACTGCACGTTCACGCATGCGACGCAACAGGTCGAACGCAGTGGATTCGTGGCCACAGCGGACGCAGCCGGAGATGGCGGTGTACCAGGAGGACGGAGTGCGGTCCGGCATTGCGTCGAACAGGTGGAGCGCGGCATCTGGTGAGCGGTGACGAAAGTAGAAGGCGAGTAGGGTGTTGCTGTGGAAGGCGCTGAGCGGTAGCGCGCGGCGGAGGACGGTCGCGTGGATGGCGCGTGCGAGGCGCGGGGTGTCGGCGAGGTGAGAGAAGCCAGTGCTCGGGAACTGGGCTACCGCGGGGTGCGGGTGGTCGGCGAGGAGGCTGAAGGGGTGAGGCAGAGATGGGTCGACAGGGCATGGTTGCGCGGTGGCGGAGAGGCGACGGGAGGGGCAGGTGGCGGCGGCGAGGCGCGGCGCTGCTCGGTTGAAGCAGGCGCGGGAGGACTGCCTAGCCAGTTTGGCGGCTAGGAAAATGGCGGGCGGCTTCGTGTTTCGGTCCTGGGCTCCTGGCCGCGACCAAAGAAAGAGAGGGCGAAGAGAAAGGAAACGGATTTTTCGCGGTTTCGCTTCTCGGCCTGTCGACGAAATTGGAGGCCCAAGCCCACTGTCGTGGCCACGGGCTTCCCTTCGCCCCCATAGCCCAGCCTCTCCGATGCTGCCCGGCGGAGGAACCCCGGCTCGGTGGCGGAAGTGGATTTCTTCGCCGGCAACGTGCTCATACATTCCGGTTGTTCAGCACAAACTAGCGACAACGCTGCTTTCTTTCTCCCTGCGGCAAATTTTCATGTTTTGACCCTTTTTTAAAACCTATTTGAAATTTGACCTTAGTTTGAAAAAAGTTCGAGATCTGACCCTTTTGCTACCGCCAGAGCCCATGACGGTAGGGTCTAACAGCCTACCGCCGGGGATTTTGGCGGTAGGAAACATCGCTACCGTCAACCGGGCTGGCGGTAGCCTGTACAATCCTACCGTTAAGGTGCTTGGCGGTAGGCACGAGCACGCACTGTGTTCAATACTTAGGAGGTTTTGGCGGTAGGGCATGCAACCCTACCATCAGAGACCTTTGCGGTAGGCTGTTATACCCTACCGTCATGGTCCCTAGCGGTAGCAAAAGGGTCAGATCTCGAAAAAAAATTCAAACTAGAGTCAAATCTCGAATAGGTTTCAGAAAAGGGTCAAAACACGAAATTTAGCCTCTCCCTGCAAGTTTTTAGACGTCTCTTCTTTTTCTCCGTGTGCTCTTCTCTCGGCGTTGTTTCAAACTTAGAGACAGCTTCGGAATTTCATCAAAGATGCATCATGTATTCCTTCGGGCCCTTTTTACTTCGCGTATTAGATTTGTCTCAAGTCAAACTTTATAAAGTTTGACCAAAATTATATTAAAAAATATCAACATCTACAATATAAAATATATATACTATGAAACTACATTTCATAAATGAATCTAACAATATTGGTTTGATATTGTAAATATTGACACTTTTTTCTATAAGTTTGGTTAAAATAGAGATACTTTACTTTGCATAAAATTTATATGCAAACTAAAAAGGGCCGGAGGGAGTATGTCTGATTGTTTTTGGACTTGTATTAGGATGCATACAGTCAAACTTTCACCGCAATAATATGCGTACAGGTATTAGATTTACCCAAATGATAAGTACCACACGTGTGCCACGAACACTTCTATCCTGACTTTTTTACAACTAAAGTTGTCATCCAAAAAGAAAAGGAAAACCTAAAAAAACGGTCATCCGAAAAGAAAGTTGTCATCTTCATGTCACTAAATTTGCCATCAAAAATATTCAGAGTTGTTATATGTTCGTGCCATACAGGGTCCTAAATTTGTAACATGAAATTGTATAGTTTTATGTTTACAAATCTGAATGGATGTAAAAAGTTGGTCAGCTGGAGCATATACAGACTCAGGGCCTTGCAAGGAATTGATTCACTAGTATATTAGATGGAGAAAAATGCATTGTAGGTCATCAAACTTGCATCGGTGGTCATTTTAGTCCCTGTAGTTCAAAATACCCGAAATATCATCCCTAACTTTGTTCTAGGGGTTCATATACGGTCTTGAAAGTGCTAGTTATCGACTAGAGGGGGTGAATAGGCGATTTTTATGAAAGTCTTCAAAACATGGAAGTTTCGAAGACAAACGATAGAAATGAACCTATTAACATGCAGTGGAAGGTAGACTACACTAAGCAAGCCATAGTCAAGTATATAATGAAGTGAAAGCACGAAGACTAATAGCAGCTAGGCAGTATGGATCAGGATGGAAGATAGTATGAAGCCAATCAGAACAAACAGTCACACAATGAAGACAAACTAATAATGCAAGCAGGTAATGACTTCACAAGGACCAACTATAGATAAAGAGAAGGAAATGATAGAACCAGTTGCTTGGTGAAGACAAGGATTTGTTGGACCAGTTCCAGTTGCTTTGACAACTGTACGTCTGGTTAGAGAGGCTGAAATTTAACTCAGAAGACCGTGTCTTCACCTTATTCCCCTTGAGCTAAGGACACACAGTCCTCGCCCAATCACTCAGGTAAGTCTTCAAGGTAGACTTTCAGACCTTCACAGACTTCGTTCACTGGCGGTCCACAATGACTCTTGGATACTCAGAACGCGACGCCTAACCGACTGGAGGATTCACAGGCCTCAAGTGTAACAAGTCTTCAGATCACACAGACAGGAAGACTTCAGTGATGCCTAACACTCTTTGGCTCTGGGTGTTTAGGGCTTTGTCCTCGCAAGGATTTCTCTCTCAAAGGCTTCGGAGGTGGGTTGCTCTCAAACGACAAAAGTCGTGCACTAACTCTGAGCAGCCACCAATTTATGGTGTAGGGGGTGGGCTATTTATCGCCACTAGGCAACCCGACCTAATTTATGGTGTTCCAACGGTCAGTTTTCAAACACACGCGGCAGCTTGACTTGGGCTACAAGTAAAGCTGACTTATCCAGCTCTGGATAAGATTTGCTCTCATCGTCTTGGCTCGAAGACTTATGATTTGGTTGAGCATCACTTTAGTCATTCTGACTATATTCACTGGGACCCCACTTAACAGTACGGTGGTTCCTATGAATCAACAAAGAAGAAGATGAAACTACGAAATCCATAGTCTTCATGCGATGTCTTCTCATTTCATAGTCTTCAGTGCGAATATCTTGACATACCACCATTGTCTTCAATGTCTTCACACATTTTTAGGGATCATCTCCAGTAGGTAAACTGAATCAATGAGGGACTACTACCTGTGTTATCCTGCAATTCTCACAAACACATTAGTCCCTCAACCAGGTTTGTCGTCAATACTCCAAAACCAACTAGGGGTGGCACTAGATGCACTTACAATCTCCCCCTTTTTGGTGATTGATGACAAACTAGTTGAAGTTTTCAACGGGGATAAACATATGTGAAATTGTAAAGTATTGAGGTATTGTCTTCGTAAGTAGCAAAAGGGCTCCCCCTGAAGATGTGCATATAAGTATTTTGCTTTTGAATGCAAATGCACATGGCAGGTTGTACTTGCGGAGATCCTCTTCTACTTATGAAGACAATTCATCATGCATGAAGAGATATAACGAAGATAATGACGTGCATAATGAAAAATGGATGTCTGCAAAATGACTTCGTGCGGAATTTATCGTCGCACATGCGGAATTTATCATCACATCACATAGTTGACAGAAAAGGTAGCAGACGACCATCAAGTTTAAGTGTTACAACTCAAAAGAACCAAACGTATCAAAAGCGAGAGTTGTAAGCACTTGTCAAATGTAGCAAAAGTATAGCAACCACCCTTATGGACCCGCTTGAATACTATCAACTCATATGCTTCTCCCCCTTTTGTCAGTAATGACCAAAAAGGTTTGAAGACATAGAGCTTGCTACTCGTTCCCATGAGGAGTAGGCGAAGCAGCAGGGTCGTCGTTGAGGTTTGGTGGTGCAGAAGAACTTGGTGCAGTGTCGATACGCGCCGAAGTTGGAGGTGGTGAAGTAGCATCATCTTGGTCATCAATGACTCTGGCATTAACTGTTGCAGCTGAGGAAGAATATTCAGAGTCTTCGAGTGAGGGAGTTCGACGCAAGTGAGTGTTCCGGGGAGGAGTGGAATCAAACTTTAATCTCTCCATGAAGCCATCCTGTTGAAGATCATCTTCAGAGCTCAGCAGAGTCAGACTCTTCCACGATCGGCGACAGGTTTCATGAGTGACAAAGGCATTCTTGGTGGCAAGGTTGCGAATGCGATTGACATCCACCAAGAGGCTCTGCATTTGACGCTTGAGCCAGTCATGATGCTTATCCTGTTTCTGATGCAAGGCGACTAGAAGCTCTCGGTCATTGAGAACACGAGATCGCTTCCGAGGCCTTTGGGAAATTGTGCTTTCAGTGGCTTCAGTTTGGGTACGAGTGGCACATGTATTTCCAGCCAAAGGATAAACATGAGTGACGGCTTGAAATCCTTCAATGGGCTGTGTGAAGCTTTGGTGATCAGCATTGTGAAGATAAACAGGCTTTTTGGCAGGCTCTGAGTAGATGGCTTCGATAGACAGATCAACCTCTGGCAAGAATATGAGATGATTACGTGCATAAGGCTGATAGTTGATTGCAGAGTGAAGCTTGATGAGGCGCATTACCCATGGAGCATAGAACTTCAGACCAAAGATATCAGAGCCAGATGCAGCCAATTGTCTAATGAAGAAGGCTTGAGCATTGAAGCTGATGCCATTGAAGATGTAGAAAACCAATGTCTTCATTGCTCCTTCAAGCTTCAGTGTATGAGAATGTCCTTTGACAGGCCATAGAGTTTGCCTGATGATATGGTAAATAGTGCGGGGCAGATACTCTAGGTCTTCAACAAAGAACTCCTTGGGATAGTCAGCGTCATGGGGCAGTGGCTTCATCATGCTCATCATTTGGCTCATGTTAGACTCTGGCTTCTGGAAGATGCTCTCCAAAGCATTCTGGTGTATCTGACAGCCTGGTTCATAATGTTCGCCAGGAGTGGGTAGGGCAGTAAGCTCTATGATGTCTTGGGCTTTAGCTTCATGGTGTACATCGCCTGTCATCCACTCAAGGATCCAAGTCTTTGGATCCCTATTGTAGCCGCGAATGTGGAGGGTAGCATAAAATTGTAGCAGAAGCTCTTCATTCCAATGTTCTTTGGCAGTCACAAACTGTAGAAGGCCAGCATCTCTGAAGTAGTCAAGGGCTTCTTCTAGGCAGGGCAGGCCAGCCATGGCTTCGCAGTCTAGACGCATATGAGGAAAAATGCGCCCCTGATTGTATAAGATGCAGGAATAGTAACTACGCTACTGATAACTCCAGAATCGATCTGATGAAATTCTTGGCCTTGTGTAGGGGTTCTTGGCACCGTCAAAGAATGTGTTGTGTGCCTTGAAGCCATTCAGATTAAATGATCCTGGTGAAGTTGCAGTACCGGGAAACCTTGGTAGCCTAGAATTTGGCTTCTAGACATGAGGCCCGTGCTCCACATGATAGTCGAATTATGGTCCGGGAGCAGGAGGAGGTACCAGAATGGTCCAACGAACCATGACAGGTTGGCCACGGTCAAAAGCCAGCTCAATGGTATGAGGCCTTGGAGGAGGCACAGGAGCATTGACATTGACGTGGGCTTCGAGCTGCACAATGGCTTCGGGGTTCACATGCACTTCTGGCGCCACATTAGCTTCAGGTGCCACATTTTCTTCGGTCATGACAACGTCATTGGCTTCAGTATTGGTGTTTTGGCTGCCTCAGTATTTTCAACCTCCACTTGAGTAGATGGAGGGTTGGACACGTTCTCCTCGAGAACAACTTCTTGGTTGGATGGGGGCGTAGCAACACATTCTTCTTCTTGACTTGGTTCTTCTTGTTCATCGGCTGATGCAGTCGGAATGTCTTCAGCAGCTTTGGCTTCAGACTCTGAGATGTTCACAGTTGAAGTGGCTTCAGGAAACACTTGGCGCGATACTGAGTGGTGGTGCTCTTCTCCTTCTGGAACACTCGAAAGAGTGACTTGTGGCCTTGGACCTTTGCGAAGCCTGCGAAACACTGGCGACACCTTTAGAGAGGGAGTCGGTTGGGCCACAAAGTCATCATCTTCAAGAACGGAGTGGTGGCTTGAGGTGGGGGAGTACTTGGTGACTCTTGACAAGGGGAGTCTTGAGGGTGATCAACCCATGAATCATCCTGAGCAATTGGCGACAAAGGACGACCAATGCTGATGAGTTTGCTGTTCGTCAGAACAGGCGATGATACCATGTTGTGCTCGATCTGAGGAAGGACTTCATCATCTTCAACATTGTCTTGGGGACCAATGTCTTCAGCTGCAGTGGGGTCGACAACTGGATCTTCTTCAGCTTCAGGAGCCTCTGTGGTAGCAGGCTCATGAACTATCAACTGGCGCTCACGGTGTTCAGACGCAGGACGAGCCACTGAGATTGGCTCAACGACAAGGGGCTCTGTGGGAGCAACCCGATCTTTCTTCTTGGTTTTTCTCTTCTTGGTTGGTGGAGCCTCATCAGTGGTGTTCTTGGTTTTGTGCTTTTTGGCTTCGGCTTCGGCTGCCCTTGTTTTCTTGAGCTTTGAAGCCACTGTGGGGACCTTAGGCTTCACGCCTGTCATACTGGCGGGGAAGACAATGCGAGGTTCTTCCCGCCTAGATGCTTCAGCTAGGGCCACAGTAGGCTTCTTCTTCTTGGCAGCCATCTTGGGGTTGATGCCAGGACGCCCAAGTGCCTTGCGCTTCTCAGCTTTATTGTAGGCTTGAACACATTTGGCAGCCAGGTGTTTCATGCGCTCTCGAGAACCTTTAGCTTCGTCACGTTTCTTGTGAAACGCCTCCTTGAGCTCATGCATCATTTGCTTGAAGTTTTGGACGTCTGTCACACTGAGATGGGCCATGTGCTTCTTGAACTGAGCCTTTTCATAGTCAATCTTGTGCTTCAGTTCAACGATTCTCTGGGCTAGAGCCAGCTCAGGAGCAATGGATCCATGGAAGGAGACGTTGAGGCCAATAGGGAGTTGAAGATCATCAAAACTGAGGTTTGGGCTGTCAAACCACTCGTCAATGAACTTGTTCAGGATGTTCACATCAAAGAGGGGAACATCATTGAAGATTTCCGCCTCTTACTTGCTCTTTATTAGCAGCTCAAGAGCATCATCGCTAAGATCGTCACTTGATAGATTAATGGCTTCATTCTCATTCCTCAAAACGGCAGCTGGGGTCAATGCTTGACCAGTAGTTTGCATGGGCTTCTTCCTATTCTCAGACTTGGAGATGTAAGAGAGATCTTCAGAATGCACACTTGGTGTAGAAGGAGCAGTGGCCAGAGGCTTCGCTCGCGAAACACTTGGTGCAGTGGATGGCTTCGAAGCCTTGGGTTTCTTCTGCTTCGCAGGCTTCGGTGGTGCAGGCGCTTCATCAGAATCAGCGTCATCTGCAGAGTGATCCACGGCTGCCCCTTGAACCATAATGTGAGTGATCAGACCTTCAAGGTTGTAGAAGGGCCCAACAATATTAGGTTCAACATCGCGTGTGCCGCCGTCACGAGGAGTAGAGGGACCGGGGTTGAAGTATAATCCCCGCGACTTATTGTTCTCTTTGGCCGAGTTCTTGGCAAACTGGTAGTTGCGCTTGAAGAGATTGTCTTCACGACACCATAATAGAGAGGATGGGTCGGCATCAGCAGGCTGAAGTCCATGGACCATGCAGGGGTAGAAGCCTTGAGCAATGGCTTCAGGCTTCGACTTGGGCTGAAGCCCTTTGTATATAATATCTCCCCAGGGCCCCTTGATGGCATTCTTTTCAGCATATTTGTCAGTGACAAATTTGTACTTGAACCACTCCTTTGCCCAATATCTTTGAATCCACTGGATTCGGTTCTTGCGTTCTCCATAGGTCTCTTCTGGATCTGACTTATATAGCTCATAGAGATCTGGTGGCAGGTCCTTAGTGTGTTCCCACGGCGCCGTCTGCCGCCCTTCCTGACTGATTTCTTTGTTACCATGAAGTTCAGACTGAATGGCTTCACAACTTGCAAAGGCTTCCGTCTGCTGGTCAGACAGGAACTGGTTTCGGGAGAATTGACGTGACGCTGTAAGAACTCTGCAAATGAATGCAGACTATGAGAACCAAGGGATTATCCCACGAACATGTACTTGTGACAGCATTTAGAGATGCGAGGGAAGAGGAAGAGGTCATATGCATTCTCAGAAGATTTTGAAGATAAATCAGTTTAGAAGACATTGACCTCATAGTGCGAAGACATTCACTCATATGATGAGAGTTGGTTCCAGATTTGTATGAATCCAAGAATAAGTACAAGTGAGGAATCTAACTACTTTGTGAAGCATAAGTGAATATACTAGGCATGTTATGAGATGCAAAACAGGATAGATCCAAATTTGTAGGGACATAAACCACTTGTGGTTGAAAAGGATGAATCTACCGGATCAAAAGGACTGTAAAAATAGGTTTTTTTACCACACGAAGTACTGCTAGAGGGAGTAGAAGATGAGGTCGAGCAGTTCAATCTTCCGTGCCCTAACTTGGCGACGGAAGACACCTACGGTGACGGTGGAGAAGACGATGTCCGCGGCCGGTGTGAGGACGGCATCGGTGAGGTCGCGGCAGCTAAGCGCTTCGTGGCCGGCGTCGTCGAGAGCTAGCGGTGGTGCTAGGGTTTGTGCGAGAAGGAGAAGTGGAAGAAGAGATAATGACTGGGGTGTGGCGTGTATTTATAAGGACAGGGGCGGCACAACGTTATTACACAGGTGCCCCTGGCGGTTCACATCTGAAGGGCACGTGGCGAACATGCAACACATTGGAGGTTGTTCCATGTTCTCACGCACGCCTGGATTGTCGGGTGGTCATTCCCGCTTCTCCGGGTTTCAGGCAAAAGGATTGAGCATTTAAATCAGATTTAAGGTTTGTCTCTGTGTCTTCTGCTAACAAGGACGCAGAGAAGACATTCGATAGTTTCAATAGAATGCATATGATTTGGATAGATAGATTTGAGATGGGAGCATAGAGTGGTTAGGGTCCGATCACATTCACTTAGTTCAAAAGATTCAAATGAGAAGACATAGCTATAAGTGAATACTGTAGAGGACAGAACGCTAATATATGAATATATCCGAATAAGACCAAATCAATATAGTGAAGATAAACATGAAGTCATGTTAATATTGAAGACAAACCAAACGCGAAGATTTTGCAAATGTAACGCCAACAGAAAACACTCCAAGCAAAAGTTTGGTGGTGGCGTTACCCACCGTATAGGAAGTATTAGACCCAGACACGGCACACAATTATCGTGGCGCTCCGAAGTCAAATTTCGCGTTAATGTATTCACACTTAGAGTGTAAGTCTTCATTAATTGAAGATATACGTTACTTCGTGTGTTGCACATCTAAGTCATCAACATGCATAAGTGTTAGGATGTGTGCCTGATCACAGGACATTTGAGGATTCCAAGATATTTAGCTCACACCACAACTTGCAAAACCTTTTCTCATCCAAGGGCTTTGTGAAAATATCTGCCAATTGCTCTTCAGTGTTGACGTGAATGATATCAATATCTTCCTTCATGACATGATCTCTGAGAAAGTGATGACGAATCTGAATGTGCTTTTGTCTTCGAGTGCTAAACTGGGTTGTTGGCAATCTTGATGGCGCTTTCATTGTCGCAGTAGAGTGGTACTTGCTTCAGATGGATGCCATAGTCTTTGAGTGTTTGCTTCATCCATAGAAGCTGAGCGCAGCAAGATCCAGCAGCAATGTATTCAGATTCAGCAGTGGAGAGAGATACACATTTCTGCTTCTTTGAAGACCAACAAACAAGTGATCATCCCAGAAAGTGACATGTGCCTGATGTAGACTTGCGATCCACCTTGTCACGAGCATAATCAGCATCCGAGAATCCAACTAGATCAAACTCTGAGCCCTTGGGATACCATAATCCTAGTGTTTGGGTGTAAGCCAAATATCGAAGAATTCGCTTCACAGCTAAGTGATGCGATTCCTTTGGTGCCGCTTGGAATCGGTCATACATGCAAACACTAAGCATGATATCTGGCCTAGATGCACATAAATAAAGTAAAGAACCAATCATGGAACAGTATACCTTTTGATCGAACTCTTTACCATTGGCGTCAGGACCCATATGGCTTTTGGTTGGCATTGGCGTCGTGTAACCTTTGAAGTCTTGCATTCCAAACTTCTTTAGGTAGTCTTTGAGATATGAAGATGCCGTTGCTTTGCTGCCGTATTTGAAGACCAAGGAAGAACTTTAGCTCACCCATCATGGACATCTGATATTGCTCTTGCATCATGTGTCCAAACTCATCACTGTATTTTTGATTAGTGCACCCGAAGATAATATCATCCACATATATTTGGCACACAAACAGTTCACCATCATATGTCTTCGTGAAGAGTGTGGGATCCAGGGAACCAGGTTTGAAGCCTTTGCTCTTCAGGAAGTCTTTGAGTGTGTCATACCAAGCACGAGGGGCTTGTTTGAGTCCATACAGTGCCTTATTGAGCTTGTATACCATATCAGGGTGTTTTGGATATTCAAATCCAGGCGGTTGTGCAACATACACTTCTTCTTCAATCTTGCCGTTGAGAAAAGCACTCTTCACATCCATTTTATACAGGAGGATGTTATGATGATTTGCGTAGGCTAGCAGTATGCGAATGGCTTCAAGCCTAGCCACGGGAGCAAATGTTTCATCAAAGTCAATTCCTTCAACTTGAGTGTATCCTTGAGCAACGAGACGAGCCTTGTTTCTGACAACTTGACCATGCTCATCTTGCTTGTTGCAATATATCCATTTAGTGCCTATGATATTGTGTTTACGAGGATCAGGACGCTTGACCAGTTCCCACACATTGTTCAACTCGAACTGCTGAAGCTCTTCTTGCATAGATTGAATCCATTCAGGTTCCATGAAGGCTTCAGCAACTTTCTTGGGTTCATATATTGAGACAAATGCAAAGTGCCCACATAAATTTGCCAGCTGTGTTGCCCTTGAACGAGTGAGTGGACCAGGTGCATTGATGCTATCAATTATCTTCTCAATCTGTACTTCATTTGCAACATGAGGATGAACTGGACGAAGATTTTGCCCTTGCTGATCATTGTCATCATTAGGAGGATTGTCTTCAGGTTGAGCATTGTCTTCAGGTTTATTAGGTGCAGAAATGATAAGTTCCTCTTCAGCCTGAGCTTCAGACGGTATGATTTCTCCAGTTCCCATAAGCTTGATGGATTCACTAGGTGGAATTTCATCTAGCACATTTGGCAGATGCTCTCTTTGCGAGCCGTTAGTCTCATCGAACCGCACATCCACAGTTTCAACCACTTTATAGTGAAAGAGGTTGAAGACTCTGTAGGAGTGCGAATCCTTTCCGTAACTGAAAGTGCTAGTGATCGACTGGAGGTGGGGTGGGGTGAATAGGCGATTTTTATGAAAGTCTTCAAAACATGGAAGTTTCGAAGACAAACGATAGAAATAAACCTATTACCATGCAGCGGAAGGTAGACTACACTAGGCTAACCATAGTCAAGTATTCAATGGAGTGAAAGCACAATGACTAATAGCAGCTAGGTAGTAAAGATTAGGTTGGAAGATATTGTGAAGCCAATCAGAACAAGCAGTCACTCAGTGAAGACAAAAGATAAAGCAATCATACAATGACTTCACAAGGACCAACAGTAAGTAAAGGGAAGGGAAGGATGAAACCAGTGACTCGTTGAAGACAATGATTTGTTGGACCAGTTCCAGTTGCTGTGACAATTGTACGTCTGGTTAGGGAGGCTGAGATTCAACTCAGAAGACCTCGTCTTCACCTTATTCCCCTTGAGCTAAGGACACTCAGTCCTCGCCCAATCACTCTGGTAAGTCTTCAAGGTAGACTTCAAAACCTTCACATACTTCGTTCACCAGCAATCCACAATGACTCTTGGATGCTCAGAACGCGACGCCTAACCGGCTGGAGGATTCACAGTCCTCAAGTGTAATAAGTCTTCAGATCACACAGACAGGAAGACTTAAGTGATGCCTAACACTCTTTGGCTCTGGGTGTTTAGGGCTTTATCCTCGCAAGGAATTCTCTCTCAAAGGCTTCGAGATGGGTTGCTCTCAAACGACAAAAGCCATGCACTAACTCTGAGCAGCCAACCGTTTATGGTTGTAGGGGGTGGGCTATTTATAGCCACTAGGCAACCCGACCTGATTTGTCTGAAATGACCCTTGGTCACTAAGGAACTGACACGTGTTCCAACGGTCACATTTCAAACACACACGACAACTTTACTTGGGCTATAAGCAGAGCTGACTTATCCAACTCTGGACAAGATTTGCTCTCATAGTCTTCACTCGAAGACATAGGATTTTGGTTAAGCATCACTTCAGTCATTCTGACTGGTTCACTTGGACCCCACTTAACAGTACGGTGGTTCCTATGACTCAACAAAGAAGAAAAAGAATGACAAAAGAACTAAGTCTTCGCGCTCCATAGTCTTCATGCGATGTCTTCTCTTGTCATAGTCTTCAATGTGAATGTCTTCACATACCACCTTTGACTTCAATGTCTTCTTACATTTTTATGGGTCATCTCTGGTAGGAAAACCGAATCAATAAGGGACTTCTACCTGTGTTATCCTGCAATTCTCACAAACACATTAGTCCCTCAACTAGGTTTGTCGTCAATACTCCAAAACCAACTAGGGGTGGCACTAGATGCACTTACAATCTCCCCCTTTTTGGTGATTGATGACAAACTAGTTGAAGTTTTCAACGGGGAATAAAATATGTGAAATTGTAAAGGATAGGTTATTGTCTTCATAAGTGGCAAAGGCTCCCCCTGAAGATGTGCATATAAGTAATTTGCTTTTGGTATGCAAATTTACATGGCAGGTTGTACTTGTGGAGATCCTCTTCAACTTATGATGACAATTCATCATGCATGAAAAGTATGTGAAGATGATGACATGCATAATGAAAAATGGACGTCTGCAAAATGATCTAAGTGCGGAATTTATCGTCGCACATGCGGAATTTATCATCGCATCATGGAAAAGCAAATAAGTAGCAGACGACCATCGAGTTTGAGTGTTACAACTCAAGGAATCAAATGTATCAAAACGCGAGAGTTGTAAACATTAGGCAAAATATAAAACCACCGCCCATATGGACCCGCTTGAAGACTATCAAACTCATATGCTTCTCCCCCTTTTGTTAGTAAGGACCGAAAAGGTTTGAAGACATAGAGCACCTACTCGTTCCCATGAGGAGTTGGTGAAGTAGCAGGGTCGTTGGAGTTGGTTGGCGGTGCAGACGAACTCGGTGCAGTGGTGATTCGCGTCGAAGGTGGTGAAGTAGCATCGTCTTCATCATCGATGACACGTGCATTCACTGTTGCAGCAGAGGAGGAGAACTCAGAGTCTTCAAGAGACGGAGTACGCCGCAGCAAGGTCCTTCTTGGAGGTGTTGAGTCAAACTTGAAGCGTCCAGAGAAACCATCCTCTTGAAGATCATCTTCAGAACACATAAGCGTCAGCCCTTTCCATGTACGCCGACAAGTTTCATGGGCGACAAAGGAATTCTTGGTGGCAAGGTTGCGAATCCTATTTACGTCCACCAAGAGGCTTTGCATTTGGCGCTTTAGCCAGTCATGATGCTTATCCTGTTTCTGATGAAGGGCAACCAGAAGCTCTCAGTCATTGAGAACACGGGATCGCTTCTTGGGCCGTTGTACAATGGTGCTTTCAGTGGCTTCAGTGAGGGCACGATGAGGTGCACGGGTAGTACCAGCCAGAGGATAAACACGAGTGACTGCTGGGTCGCCTTCAATGTGTTGAGACAAACTTTGCTTATCAGCATTCTGAAGACTAAGGGGCTCCTTGGCAGGCTCTGGATAGATGGCTTCAACTGACATGTCGACGCCAGGCAGAAAAATCTGATGATTGCGAGCAGAGGGATGATAGGTGACAGCTGAGTGTAGTTTGATCAGACGCATAATCCATGGGGCGTAAAACTTCAAGCCAAAGAGATCAGATCCGGATGCAGCATGTTGGCGGATGAAGAAGTCTTGTGCATTGAAGCTTTTGCCATGAAGAATATGGAAGACCAAAGTCTTCATTGCACCTTCCAGCTTTGCATGTGGAGAATGTCCTTTGATGGGCCAGAGAGTTTGCCTTATGATGTGATAGATAGTGCGTGGCAGATACTCAAGGTCTTCAACAAAGAACTCCTTAGGATATTCAGCATCTGGAGGCAAATGCTTCATCATGCTAAGCATCTGACTCATGTTGGGTTCAGGCTTGTGAAAAATGCTTTCCATAGCAGCACTGTGAAGCTGACAACCAGGTTCATAAAGATCTCCTAGAGTGGGCAGGCTAGTGAGCTCAATGATATCAAAGGTTTTGGCTTCGTGATAAACATTGCCTGTCATCCACTCAAGGACCCAAGTCTTCGGATCCCTATTGTAGCGACGAATATGAAGAGTGGCATAGAATTGGAGCAGCAATTCTTCGTTCCAGTGCTCCTTGTCAGTGACGAACTGCAACAAACCAGATTCTCTGAAGCAATCTAGCGCTTCTTCCAAAGAGGGCAGACCAGTTATGGCTGCAGTGTCAAGACGCATATGGGGAAAAATGAGACCTTGATTGTACAAGATGCATGAGTAATAACTGCGCTGCTGATAGCTCCAGAACCGATCAGAAGATATTCTTGCCTTTGAGTAGGGGTTCTTGGCGCTATTGAAGAAGGTGTTGTGTGCTTTGAAGCCATTGACATTGAACGATCCGGGTGCAGATGCAGTGCTTGGAAACCTAGGCAGCCTTGGCATTGGCTTCTGAACCTGAGGCCTGCGCTCGACGTGATAGTCAAATTGGGGACTAGCAGTAGGTGGAGGAACAAGAGGAGGCCATTTGACAATGATGAGCTGACCATAGTTGTATGCTTGCTCAATAGTATGTGGCCTCGGTGGCGGAACAGGAGCAGTGGCATCAATAGAGGCATCATGTTGCACATCTGTTGCAGGTGCATCATTGGCTTCATTGGCCTCTGGCACAGTGTTAGGTACAGGCTCCACAGTGTCTTCAGCCATGACCACGTCATTGGCTTCAGTGGTGTTAGTGGTGGCAGCCTTAGGATTCTCAACCTCCACTTGAGGGGCTGGAGGGTCGGTTACGTTCTCCTCGAGAACAACATCTTGGTGAGACGGGGGTGTAGCAACTCTTGAAACTCTTGGGGCTTCTTCTTCATCTTCTTCTTCATCGGCTGATGCAGCCAGAACATCTTCAACCATTTTGGCTTCGGATTCAGACACGTGCATTGTGGGAGTGACTTGGGGCCTTGGTCCTTTGTGAAGCCTACGTAATGCGGGCAACGCTTGTGGAGATGGAGTGTGCTGGGCCACAAAGTCGTCATCATCTTGCACTATTGGGGTAGTTTGTGGTTGGGGAGAGCTTGGAGTGTCTTTGTCTCTGTGGGTGATCAGCCCACGATGCATCCTGAGCAGTTGGCGTCAGAGGACGACCAATGCTGATGAGTTTGCTGTGCGTGAGCACATGCGATGATACCAGTTGGTGCTCGATCTGAGGAAGGACTTCATCATCTTCAACATTGTCATGGTGACCAATGTCTTCAGCAGCGGTGGGGTCAACTGCTGGAATGTCTTCAGCTTCAGGAGACTCTGTGGAAGCAGGCTCATGAACTATCATCCATCGTTCTTGATGCGAAGATTTAGGACGAGCAACCGAGATGGGCTCGACAACAAGGGGCTCTGTGGGAGCAGCCCGACCTTTCTTGGTTTTGTGCTTCTTCTTGGAGGGAGCGACATCAGAAGCTTCAGGATGTTTCCTCTTTCTGGCTTCAGCCTCGGCAGCCCTTGTCTTCTTTAATTCTGAAGCCATTGTGGGGACCTTAGGCTTCGAGCTTGTCATACTGGCTGGGAAGACAATGGGATGTGCTTCCTGCCTTGTTGCTTCGGGTTCGGCCACAGCTGGCTTCTTCTTCTTCGTTGGAGCCATCCTGGGATCGATGCCAGGACGCCCAAGAGCCTTGCGCTTTTCAGCTTCATTATAGGCTTGCACGCACTTGTCAGCCAGACTCTTCATGCGCTCACGAGAACCTTTAGCTTCTTCGCGTTTCTTGAGAAAGGCTTCCTTGAGCTCGTGCAGCATAGTCTTGAAGTTCTTGACATCTTGCACGCTGAGCTTTGCCATGTGCTTCTTGAACTGAGCTTTCTCATAGTCGATCTTTTGCTTCAGTTCAACGATGCGCTGAGCTAGAGCTAGCTCAGAAGCAATGGCGCCAGTGAAAGCGACGCTGAGGCCAATTGGAAGTTGCAGATCATCAAAGCTGAGATTGGGGGTTTCAAACCACTCATCAATGAAGTTGTGGATGATTGCCACGTCAAAGAGAGGCAAATCATTGAAGATTTCTGCTTCTTCCTTGCTCTTAATCAGTTGCTCAAGAGCGTCATCTGCAAGATCTTCATCGCTGGACACATCAATGGCGTCATTGCGCAGAATAGCAGCAACAGTCAGTGCCTGATCAGTATTCTTTCTCATCTCAGTCTTCTTGGAGATACGTGATAGATCTTTAGACTACACACTGTCTTCAGGAGGTGCAGTAGCCAGTGGCTTCGCCCGTAAGATTTTTGGTGCTGAGGCAGACTTTGAAGCTTTAGGCTTCTTTAGTTTCTTTGGCTTCGGCGGTGCAGGCGCTTCATCAGATTCAGCGTCATCTGCAGGCTCATCCACGGCTGTCCCTTGAACCATGATATGAGTGATGAGACCTTCCAGGTTGTGGAAGGGCCCAACAAGATTGGGTTCAGCTTCGCGTGTGCCATCAGCACGAGGAGCAGAGGGGCCTGGATTGAAGTCTAAGCCTCGTGACTTCTTGTTCTCTTTGGCCGAGTTCCTGGCAAACTGAAGGTTGCGCTTGAACAGATTATCATCACGGCACCACAGTAATGAAGATGGGTCTGCATCCACAGGCTGTGGTCCATGGACCATGCAAGGATAGAAGCCTTGTTCAATGGCTTCAGCTCTGGACTTGGGTTGAAGATTTCTGTATAGAATGTCTCCCCATGGTCGTTTGATGGCATTCTTCTCAGCATACTCCTGGGTCACGAACCTGTACTTGAACCACTGTTCTGCCCAATATCTTCGAATCCATTGGATTCGAGTTTTTCGCTGATTGTAGTCCTCCTCTGGATCTGTCTTGTACAGCTCATAGAGGTCAGGAGGCAAATATCTTGAGGTGTTGCCATGACGCTGCCTGCCACCCTTTATTGTAGGTTTCTCTGGTGCCATGAAGCTTAAACTGAAGGGCTTCAACACGTTTAAAGGCTTCAAAGGCTTTCGCTTTCTGGTCAAACGGGAACTGGCTTCGGGAGAGTTAATGTGATGCTGTAAGAATTCTACAAACGAATGCAGACTATGAGAACCACGGGATTCTCCCACAGACATGTACCTGTGACAGCATTAAGATGCAAGGGATGGGGAAGAGGTCATATGCATTCTCAGAAGATTTTGAAGATAAATTAGTTTAGAAGACATTGACCTCATAGTGCGAAGACATTCACTCATAGATAGAGAGTTGGTTCCAGATTTGTACGAATCCACGAATAAGTACAAGTGAGGAATCTAACTACTTTGTGAAGCATAAGTGAACATACTAGGCATATTATGAGATGCAATATGAAATAGATCCAACTTGTGTGAACAGAAACTACTTGTGGTAGAAAGAGATGAATCTATAGGATCAAAGGGGCCGTAAAAAGGAAGTTTTATTTACCACACGAAGAACTGCTAGATGGAGTGGGAGAGGAGGCCGAGCAGTTCGATCATCCGTGCCCTAACTTGGCGACGGAGGACACCTACGGTGACGGCGGAGAAGACGATGTCCGCGGCCGGCGTGAAGACGGTGTCGGTGAGGTCGTGACAACTAAGCGCTTCGTCGCTGGCGTCGTCGAGGGCTAGCGGTGGTGCTAGGGTTTGTGCGAGAGTGGAAGAAAGGATAATGACTGTGGTGAGGCGTGTATTTATAGGGACAGGGACGGCACAGTGTTATTACACAGGTACCCCTGGCAATTCACATCTGAAGGACACGTGGCCATCATGCAACATATCGGAGGTTGTTCCATGTTCCCACGCACGCCTGTATTGTCGGGTGGTCGTTCCCACTTCTCCGGGTTTCAGGTGAAGGAATTAGCATTGAAAACGGACTTAATGTTTGTCTCTGTTCTTCTGCTGACTAGGACGCAGAGAAGACATTCGACAGCTTCAATAGAATGCATATGATTTGGACAGATAGAGTTTGAGATAGAAAGCATAGAGAGATTAGGGTCCGATCACATTCACTTAGTTCAAAAGATTCAACAAGGAAGACGTAGCTATAAGTGAATGCTGTAGAGGACAGAACACTAGTATGTATATATCATAAGACAATCAAGTCAACATAGTGAAGATAATCATGAAGACAAGTTGAAAATGAAGACAAACAAAATGTGAAGACATAGTACATGTAACGCCATGGGTAAAACACTTCAAATAGAAGAATTTGGTGGTGTCGTTACCCACCGTATAGGAAGTATTAGACCCAGACACGACGCACAATTATCGTGGCGCTCCAAAGTCAAATTCCATGTTAATGTATTCACACTCAGAGTGTAAGTCTTCATTGATTGAAGATATACTTTACTTCGTGTGTTGCACATCTAAGTCATCAACATGCATAAGTGTTAGGATGTGTGCCTGATCACATGACATTTGAGGATTCCAAGATATTTAGCTCACACCGTAACTTGCAAAACCTCTTCTCATCCAAGGGCTTGGTGAAGATATCTGCCAATTGCTCTTCAGTGTTGACGTGTATGATATCAATATCTTCCTTCACAACATGATCTCTGAGAAAGTGATGACGAATTTCAATGTGCTTTGTCTTCTAGTGCTGAATTGGTTTGTTGGCAATCTTGATGGCGCTTTCATTGTCGTAGTAGAGTGGTACTTGCTTCAGGTGAATGCCATAGTCTTTGAGTGTTTGCTTCATCCATAGAAGCTGAGCGCAGCAAGATCCAGCAGCAATGTATTCAAATTCAGCAGTGGAGAGAGATACACAGTTCTACTTCTTTGAAGACCAGCATACAAGTGATCATCCCAGAAAATGACATGTGCCTGATGTAGACTTGCGATCCACCTTGTCACCAGCATAATCAGCATCCGAGAATCCAACTAGATCAAACTCTGAGCCCTTTGGATACCATAATCCTAGTGTTGGGGTGTGAGCCAAATATCTGAGAATTTGCTTTACAGCTAAGTGATGCGATTCCTTTGGTGCCGCTTGGAACCGGGCACACATGCAAACACTAAGCATGATATCTGGCCTAGATGCACATAAATAAAGCAAGGAACCAATCATGGAGCGGTATACCTTTTGATCGAACTCTTTACCATTGTCATCAGGACCCAGATGATGTTTGGCTGGCATTGGCGTCGTGTAGCCTTTGCAATCTTGCATTCCAAATTTCTTCAGGCAATCTTTGAGGTATTTCTCTTGAGATATAAAGATGCCGTTGTGTTGCTGACGTATTTGAAGACCAAGGAAGAACTTCAGCGCACCCATCATGGACATCTGATATTGCTCTTGCATCATATATCCAAACTCATCAGTGTATTTCTGATTGGTGCAGCCGAAGATAATGTCATCCACATATATTTGGCACACAAAAAGTTCACCATCATATGTCTTCATGAAGAGAGTGGGGTCGAGGGAACCAGGTTTGAAGCCTTTGCTCTTCAGGAAGTCTTTGAGTGTGTCATACCAAGCCCTAGTGGCTTGTTTGAGGCCATATAGTGCCTTGTTGAGCTTGTACACCATATCAGGATGTTTTGGATCTTCAAAGCCAGGCGGTTGTGCAACATACACTTCTTTGTCAATCTTGCCATTGAGAAAAGCGCTCTTCACATCCATTTGATGCCGAAGAATGTTATGATGATTTGCATAGGCCAGCAGTATGCGTATGGCTTCAAGTCTAGCCACAGGAGCAAATGTCTCATCGAAGTCGATCCCTTCAACTTGAGTATATCCTTGAGCAACGAGACGAGCTTTGTTTCTAACAACTTGACCATGCTCATCTTGCTTGTTGCGATATATCCATTTGGTGCCTATTATATTGTGCTTGCGAGGATCAGGACACTTAACTAGTTCCCATACATTATTCAGCTCAAACTGTTGAAGCTCTTCTTGCATAGCTTGAATCCATTCAGGTTCCATGAAGGCTTCATCAACTTTCTTGGGTTCAGATATTGAGACAAATGCAAAGTGCCCACAGAAATTTGCTAGCTGTGTTGCCCTTGAACGAGTGAGTGGACCTGGTGCATTGATGCTATCAATTGTTCTCTCAATCTGTACTTCATTTGCAACACAAGGATGTACATGATGAAGATTTTGCTCTTGCTAATCATTGTCATCGTTAGAAGGATTGTCTTCAGGCTTAGCATTGTCTTAAGGTTGATCATTGTCTTCAGGTTGATCAGGTGCGGAGATGATAAGTTCCTCTTCAGGCTGAGCTTCAGAAGGTATGATTTCTCCAGTTCCCATAAGTTTGATTGATTCACTGGATGGAACTTCATCTAGCACATTTGGCAGGTGCTCTCTTTGCGAGCCTTTATTCTCATCGAACCGCACATCCACAGTTTCAACCACTTTATAGTGAAAGAGGTTGAAGACTCTGTAGGAGTGCGAATCCTTTCCATATCCGAGCATAAAACCATCATGTGCTTTTGGTGCAAATTTTGAAGTGTGATGTGGATCCTTGATCCAGCACCTGGCACCAAATACTCTGAAGTAACTGACATTTGGCTTCTTGCCAGTAAGGAGCTCATAGGATGTCTTGTTCAGAAGCTTGTGAAGATAAACACGATTGATGATATGGCATGCAGTATTAATGGCTTCAGGCCAGAATTTTCTTGGAGTCTTGTATTCATCAAGCATCGTCCGAGCCATCTCAATAAGTGTTCTGTTCTTGCGTTCGACGACGCCATTTTGTTGTGGCGTGTACGGAGCTGAGAACTCATGTGTGATGCCCAAAGTATCAAGATATGTATCTAGGCCAATGTTCTTGAATTCAGTGCCATTGTCACTTCTGATGTGCTTTATCTTGATGCCATAGTTGTTCATTGCTCGATTGGCGAAGCGTTTGAAGACATCCTGCACTTTAGTATTGTAGAGGATTATATGCACCCAAGTATATCTTGAATAATCATCAACAATGACAAAGCCATAGAGACAAGCAATAGTAGTAAGAGTTGAGTAATGAGTGGGACCAAAAATATCCATGTGGAGCAGTTCGAAGGGTTGAGTCGTTGTCATGATTGTCTTCGAGAGATGCTTGGCCCTCGTCATCTTTCCTGCTTCACAGGCACCGCATAAGTGATCCTTCTTGAACTTGACGCCCTCGATGTCTATGACATGCTTCTTTCTTGCAAGAGTGTGCAAGTTCCTCATGCCAGCATGCCCTAGCCTCTGATGCCAGAGCCAGCATTCTGAAGCTTTTGCTAGAAGACATACGACAAGCTGTGGTCCTGCTGAGAAATCTACCACATACAAATCATCTTTCCGATACCCTTCAAACACTAGAGGCTTGTCATATTCCATTAGAACAAGGCAACGATATTTTCCAAACATCACAATCATGTTTAAATCGCAAAGCATTGAGACAGACTTTAAGTTGAAACCAAGGGATTCAACAAGCATGACTTTATCCATGTGTTGATCCTTTGAGATTGCAACTCTACCTAGACCCAATACCTTACTTTTACCAGTGTCAGCAAATGTGATGTGACTTTTGTCAGATGGACGTAAGGTTGAGTCCACCAGAAGGCTTCGCTTGCCAGTCATGTGATTGGTACACCCACTATCAATAATCTATTCTGAAGCAGCTGGTGTCGTACCCTATAGTGCAGTTAGGGGGATAGGCTTCACGAAGAGAATTGTGAAGCAAAATCATTTGACGAGCCAGTGGATTATGAAAGCTTAGATCGAGATTAGGACTGATAGGGCAAGTAGCAAGCGACTCAGGAACAAAGTACATAATAAGACCATTTGGGCATTTGATCTTGCGCCCTACAAGATGTTTAAGGTCCCCAGCAATAGCTTCAAATGATTTTGGTTTTCGGTTGGATACCTTTCCCTGCAAAAGAGAGTTAAGCTTTCTTAGCCACCCACATCTTCAAGGGTGGCTTCGAAGCAATGAGTCTAAGTGCAGCATCTGAGAACTTTGGCTTTGGAGCCCTAGCAAAAAGTCTTGCAGGTGGACAATAGTACTCATAAGAATAAGCAGAATAGTTCTTGGTCCTATGAACATGGCGATTTGATGAAACGCGCTCATATTCACAGGCCTGAGTATGGTTTCCCTGCAAAACATTTGCGTTAGTGCGACTCAGGTGAGTCCTATGTCTATATGAAGCCTTTGGACTGTATGAAGCCTGTGGTCTGGGGTTTGTCTTCTTCACTTGTGTTGTCATGACGACATTCACAGGAAGATTTTCCAAACACCTTTTCGGCACCAGACCTTCTTCATAGGCGGCCCATTCGTGCAGTTAGTACCAATATACCTGGCAAACACTTCACCATTCTGATTCTTAAACAGTTTATAGTTTGCATCAAAGGATTCATCAATAACAATGGGATTAGCACAAGTGAAGCCAGATAGGGTGGATGGATCCACTGAAGGTCCCTTTGCAGCAACCCATGTGGTTTTGGGGTACTGCTCAGGTTTCCAGTAAGAGCCATCAGCATTCATTTTCCTTTCGAACCCAACACCCTCTTTCCATGGGTTTCGGTTCAGGATCTTCCTTTTGAGGACATCACACAGTGTCTGATGCCCTTTGAGACTTTTGAACATCCCTATTTCAAGCAATGTCTTCAACCTAGCATTCTCATCGGCAATAGCAGTGGCATCCTCAGCAGAGGGGTTAGTTACCACATCAACAGTTGAAGATATTGCAACAGTAGCAGCAGTAGAACATTCAGCAATAGAAGTAGCGTTATCACGCTCAATGCATTTAAGACATGGTGGTTCAAATCCTTCCTGAGCGGAACTGATCTGTTTGGCGCAAAGTGACTCGTTTTCCTTTTGAAGATCTTCATGAGCCGCTCTCAATTTTTCGAGGTCTTGCTTCCTTTGAAGATAATCATAGGAAAGCTTTTCATGAGATGTTGAGAGCGTTTCATGACGACTTTCAAGTTCCTCATACTTAACATGATGATTTTTTATGTCTTCAATTAAGGACTGAGATCGAGTCATTTCAGCGTCCAACAGGTCATCGCTTTTGTCTAATAGTTTTTGAATATGTTCCATAGCTTTCTGTTGTTCAGTTGCAATTTTAGCAAGTGTTTTGTAGCTGGGTTTGGAACCACATTCAGAGTCATCTTCACTTGATGTTTGATAGTGAGTGGCGCGTGAGTTTACCTTGGCACCGTGTGCCATGAAGCAGTAGGTGGGAGTGGAGTCGTCCTTGTCATTAGCATCGGCGTTGGTGACATTGTCTTCAGTGTTGAAGATGGACTTGGCAACGTAGGCTGTAGCCAGACTTGCCACACCAGAATCGGACTCCTCCGCAGACTCCACCTCCGCCTCCTCAGAAGCGGACTCCTCCTCCGAATCCATTTCCTTGCCAACAAACGCACGAGCCTTGCTAGATGAGCTCTTCTTGTGTGATGAAGACTTTGGGGAAGACTTGGAAGAAGACTTTGAGTATTTCTTCTTCTTCTTGTCGTCAGAATCATACTCCTTGCTCTTCTTTTTCTTCTTTTTCTCATTGTCCCACTGCGGACACTCAGAGATGTAGTGGACAGGTTTCTTGCACTTGTGGCATGTTCTCTTCTTGTAGTCATCAGAAGAAGCTTCATCATTCCTTGAGCTTGATCTTGAGGACTTTCTGAAGCCTTTCTTCTTGGTGAATTTTCGGAACATCTTCACAAGCATAGCAAGCTCCTTTCCAATGTCTTCAGGATCATCAGAACTGCTGTCAGATTCTTCTTCAGATGAGGAGACAACTTTTGCCTTCAAGGCACGAGTTCGCCCATAGTTGGGGCCGTAGATATCTCTTTTCTCAGAAAGCTGAAACTCATGTGTGTTGAGCCTCTCAAGTATGTCAGACGGATCGAGTGTCTTGAAGTCAGGACGTTCTTGAATCATCAGGGCTAGGGTGTCAAACGAGCTGTCAAGTGATCTCAGGAGTGTCTTGACGACTTCATGCTTGGTGATCTCAATAGCGCCGAGGGCTTGAAGCTCATTTGTGACGTCAGTGAGTCGATCAAACGTGAGCTGGACATTCTCATCGTCATTTCTCTTGAAGCGGTTGAAGAGGTTGCAAAGGACACTGATTCTCTGATCTCTCTGGGTTGAGACGCCTTCGTTGACCTTGGAGAGCCAGTCCCAGACTAGCTTAGATGTTTCCAAAGCACTCACACAGCCATACTGTCCTTTGGTCAGATGACCACAGATAATGTTCTTAGTAGTGGAGTCCAATTGAACGAACTTCTTGACATCAGCAGCGGTGACACCTTCACCAGCCTTGGGAACGCCATTCTTGACGACATACCATAGTTCGACATTAATGGCTTCAAGATGCATGCGCATCTTATTCTTCCAGTAGGGATATTCAGTTCCATCGAAGACTGGGCACGCAGCGGAGACTTTGATTATCCCTGCAGTCGACATAGCTAAAACTCTAGGTGGTTAAACCAAATCACATAGAACAAGGGAGTACCTTGCTCTGATACCAATTGAAAGTGCTAGTGATCGACTAGAGGGGGGGGGGTGAATAGGCAATTTTTATGAAAGTCTTCAAAACATGGAAGTTTCGAAGACAAACGATAGAAATAAACCTATTACCATGCAGCAGAAGGTAGACTACACTAGGCAAACCATAGTCAAGTATTCAATGGAGTGAAAGCACAATGACTAATAGCAGCTAGGCAGTAAAGATCAGGTAGGAAGATATTGTGAAGCCAATCAGAACAAGCAGTCACTCAGTGAAGACAAAAGATAAAGCAATCACACAATGACTTCACAAGGACCAACAGTAAGTAAAGGGAAGGGAAGGATTGAACCAGTGGCTCATTGAAGACAATGATTTGTTGGACCAGTTCCAGTTGCTGTGACAACTGTACGTCTGGTTAGGGAGGCTGAGATTCAACTCAGAAGACCTCATCTTCACCTTATTCCCTTTGAGCTAAGGACACCCAGTCCTCGCCCAATCACTCTGGTAAGTCTTCAAGGTAGACTTCCAAACCTTCATAGACTTCGTTCACCGGCGATCCACAATGACTCTTGGATGCTCAGAACACGACGCCTAACCGGCTGGAGGATTCACAGTCCTCAAGTGTAATAAGTCTTCAGATCACACAGACAGGAAGACTTAAGTGATGCCTATCACTCTTTAGCTCTGGGTGTTTAGGGCTTTATCCTCGCAAGGAATTCTCTCTCAAAGGCTTCGAGGTGGGTTGCTCTCAAACGACAAAAGCCATGCACTAACTCTGAGCAACCAACCGTTTATGGTTGTAGGGGGTGGAATATTTATAGCCACTAGGCAACCCGACCTAATTTGTCCAAAATGACCCTTGGTCACTAAGGAACTGACACGTGTTCCAACGGTCAGATTTCAAACACACACGGCAACTTTACTTGGGCTACAAGCAAAGCTGACTTATCCAACTCTGGTCAAGATTTGCTCTCATATTCTTCACTCGAAGACATAGGATTTTGGTTAAGCATCACTTCAGTCATTCTGACTGGTTCACTTGGACCCCACTTAATAGTACGGTGGTTTCTATGACTCAACAAAGAAGAAAAAGAACGACGAAAGAACTAAGTCTTCGCGCTCCATAGTCTTCATGCGATGTCTTCTCTTGTCATAGTCTTCAATGTGAATGTCTTCACATACCACCTTTGACTTCAATGTCTTCTTACATTTTTAGGGGTCATCTCTGGTAGGAAAACCGAATCAATGAGGGACTTCTACCTGTGTTATCCTGCAATTCTCACAAACACATTAGTCCCTCAACTAGGTTTGTCGTCAATACTCCAAAACCAACTAGGGGTGGCACTAGATGCACTTACAGTAACCAAGCATAAAACCTTCATGTGCTTTCAGTGCAAATTTTTAAGTGTGATGTGGATCCTTGATCCAGCACCTAGCACCAAATACTCTGAAGTAACTAACATTTGGCTTCTTACCAGTAAGGAGTTCATAGGGTGTCTTCTTCAGAAGCTTGTGTAGATAAACACGGTTGATGACATGGCATGCAGTATCAATGGCTTCGGGCCAGAACTTTCTTGGAGTCTTGTATTCATCAAGCATCGTCCTTGCCATCTCAATGAGTGTTCTGTTCTTGTGTTCCACGATGCCATTCTGCTGCGGCGTGTATGGAGCTGAGAACTCATGAGTGATACCCAAGGTGTCAAGATAAGTGTCGAGGCTGGTGTTCTTGAACTCTGTGCCATTGTCACTTCTGATGTGCTTGATCTTGACGCCATAGTTGTTCATGGCTCGATTGGCGGAGCGTCTGAAGACATCCTGCACTTCAGTCTTGTAGAGGATTATGTGTACCCATGTATATCTTGAATCATCATCAACAATGACGAAGCCATAGAGACTAGCAGTAGTAGTTAGAGTAGAGTAGTGAGTAGGGACGAAAAGGTCCATGTGTAGTAGTTCGAAGGGTTGAGTTGTTGTCATGATTGTCTTTGAGGGATGCTTGGCCCTCGTCATCTTTCTAGCTTCGCAGGCACTGCATAAGTGATCCTTCTTGAACTTGACACCCTTAATGCCTACGATGTGCTTCTTCTTTGCGAGTGTATGCAGGTTCCTCATGTCAGCATGTCCTAGCCTCCGATGCTAGAGCCAGCACTCTGAAGCTTTTGCAAGAAGACATATGGCAAGCTGTGGTCCTACTGAGAAATCTACCATGTACAAATCATCTTTGCGATACCCTTCAAAGACTAGAGACTTGTAAGATTCCATTAGAACAAGGCATCGATATTTTCCAAATATCACAATCATGTTCAAGTCACAAAGCATTGAAACCGACATTAAGTTGAAACCAAGGGATTCAACAAGCATCACTTTATCCATGTGTTGATCCTTTGAGATTGAAACTCTACCTAGACCCAATACCTTGCTTTTACCAGTATCAGCAAATGTGATGTGACTCTTGTCAGATGGACGTAAGGTTGAGTCCATGAGAAGACTTCGTTTGCCAGTCATGTGGTTAGTGCATCCACTATCAATAATCCATTCTGAAGCAGCTGGTGTCATACCCTAAAGTGTAGTTAGGGGGATAGGCTTCACGAAGAGCATTGTGAAGCATAAACATTTGACGAGCAAGGTGATTATGAAAGCTTAGATCGAGGTTAGGACTGATAGGATGAATAACAAGATAATCAGGAACGAAATACATAATAAGACCATTTGGGCATTTTATCTTGTGCCCCACAAGATGTTTAAGGTCCCCAACAATAGCTTTAGACGCCTTTGATTTCCGGCTGGAGACCTTTCCCTGCAAAGAGAGTTAAGTTTTCTTAGCCACCCACATCTTCAGGGGTGGCTTCGAAGCAATGAGTCTAAGTGCAGCATCTAATAATTTTGGCTTTGGAGCCCTAGCAAATAGTCTTGCAGGAGGTGAATAATACTCATAAGAATAAGTAGAGTAGTTCTTGGTCTTATGGACATGGCTGTTTGATGAAACACACTCATATTTATAGGCCTGAGTATGGTTTCCCTGCAAAACATTCGTGTTAGTGCGACTCTGGTGAGTCCTCTATCTGTATGAAGCCTTCGGACCATATGAAGCCTGTGATCTGGGGTTTGTCTTCTTCCCTTGTGGTGTCATGACGACATTCATAGGAAGATTCTCCAGACACCTTTTAGGCACCCAGACTTTCTTCATAGGTGGCCCATTCCTGCAGTTAGTACCAATATACCTGGCAAACACTTCACCATTCTGTTTATTAAACAGTTTATAGTTTGCATCAAAGGATTCATCAATGATAATAGGGTTAGCACAAGTGAAGCCAGATAGGGTGGATGGATCCACTGAAGGTTCCTTTGCAGCAACCCATGTGGTTTTGGGGTACTGCTCAAGCTTCCAGTAAGAGCCATCAGCATCCATTTTCCTTTCGAACCCAACACCCTCTTTCCTAGGGTTTCGGTTCAGAATCTGCCTTTTGAGAACATCACATAGTGTCTGCTGCCCTTTGAGACTTTTGTACATCCCTATTTCAAGCAATGTCTTCAACCTAGCATTCTCATCGGCAATAGCAGTGGCATCCTCAGCAGAGGGGTTAGTTACCACATCAACAGTTGAAGAAATTGCAACAGTAGCAGCAGTAGAACATTCAGCAACAGAAGTAGCGTTATCACGCTCAAGGCATTTTAGACATGGTGGTTCAAATCGTTCCTGAGCGGGACTGATCTGTTGAGCGTGAAGTGACTCGTTTTCCTTTTGAAGATCTTCATGAATTTCTCTCAATTTCTAAAGTTCTTGCTTCCTTTGAAGATAATCATAGGAAAGCTTTTCATGAGTTGTTGAGAGCGTTTCATGACGACTTTCAAGTTCCTCATACTTAACATGAAGATTTTTTATGTCTTCAATTAAGGACTAAGATCGAGTCATTTCCGTGTCCAACAGGTCATCACTTTTTTCTAACAGTTTTGGAATATGTTCCATAGCTTTCTGTTGTTCAGTTGCAATTTTAGCAAGTGTTTTGTAGCTGGGTTTGGAATCACAATCAGAGTCATCTTCACTGGATGTTTGATAGTGAGCATTGCGCGAGTTTACCTTGGCACCACGTGCCATGAAGCAATAGGTGGGAGCGGAGTCGTCCTTGTCATCAGCGTAGGTGATGAAGCCATTGTCTTCAGTGTTGAAGATGGACTTGGCAACGTAGGTTGTAGCCAGACTTGCGACGCCAGAGTCGGACTCCTCCTCAGACTCCACCTCCACCTCCGCCTCCTCAGAAGCAGACTCCTCCTCTGAATCTATTTCCTTCCCAACAAACGCACGAGCCTTGCCAGATGAGCTCTTCTTGTGTGATGAAGACTTTGAGGAAGATTTGGAAGAAGACCTTGAGAATTTCTTCTTCTTCTTCTTGTCATCAGAATCATATTCCTTGTTCTTCTTCTTCTTCTTCTTCTTCTTCTTCTTCTTCTTCTTCTTCTTCTTCTTCTTCTTCTTCTTCTTCTTCTTCTTCTTGTTCTTCTTCTTCTTGTTCTCATTGTCCCACTGCGGACACTCAGAGATGTAGTGACCAGGTTTCTTGCACTTGTGGCATGTTCTCTTCTTGTAGTCATGAGTAGAAGCTTCATCATTCCTTGAGCTGGACCGTGAAGACTTTCTGAAGCCTTTCTTCCTACTGAACTTCTGGAACTTCTTCACAAGCATAGCAAGATCCTTTCCTATATCTTCAGGATCATCAGAACTGCAGTCAGATTCTTCTTCAGATGAGGAAACAATTTTTGCCTTCAAAGCGCGAGTTCGGCCATAGTTGGGACCATCGGTATCTCTTTTCTCAGAAAGATGAAACTCATGTGTGTTGAGCCTTTCAAGTATGTCAGACGGATCGAGTGTCTTGAAGTCAGGGCGTTCTTGAATCATCAGGGCTAGGGTGTCAAACGAGTTGTCAAGTGATCTCAGGAGCGTCGAGAGCTTGAAGCTCATTTGTGATGTTAGTGAGGCGATCAAACATGAGCTGAATATTCTCATTGTTGTTTCTCTTGAAGCGGTTGAAGAGCTTGCGAAGGACACTGAGCCTTTGATCTCTCTGGGTTGAGATGCCTTCGTTGACCTTGGAGAGCCAATCCCAGACTAGCTTCGATGTTTCCAGAGCACTCACACAGCCATACTGTCCTTTGGCCAGATGACCACAGATGATGTTCTTGGCAGTAGAATCCAGTTGAACGAACTTCTTGACATTAGCATGGGTGACACCTTCACCAGTCTTGGGAACACCATTCTTGACGACATACCAGAGGTCGACATCAATGGCTTCAAGATGCACGCGCATCTTATTCTTCTAGTAGGGATATTCAGTTCCATCGAAGACGGGGCACGCAGTGGAGACTTTGATTATCCCTGCAGTCGAAATAGCTAAAACTCCAGGTGGTTAAACTGAATCACACAGAACAAGGGAGTACCTTGCTCTGGTACCAATTGAAAGTGCTAGTTATCGACTAGAGGGGGGTGAATAGGCGATTTTTATGAAAGTCTTCAAAACATGGAAGTTTCAAAGACAAATGATAGAAATGAACCTATTAACATGCAGCGGAAGGTAGACTACACTAAGCAAGCCATAGTCAAGTATACAATGAAGTGAAAGCACGAAGACTAATAGCAGCTAGGCAGTATGGATTAGGATGAAAGATAGTATGAAGCAAATGAGAACAAACAGTCACACAGTGAAGACAAACTAATAATGCAAGCAGGCAATGACTTCACAAGGACCAGCTGTAGATAAAGAGAAGGAAAGGATAGAACCAGTTGCTTGGTGAAGACAAGGATTTGTTGGACTAGTTCCAGTTTTTGTGACAACTGTACGTCTGGTTAGGGGGGCTGAGATTTAACTCAGAAGACCGTGTCTTCACCTTATCCCCCTTGAGCTAAGGGCACACAGTCCTTGCCCAATCACTCAGGTAATTCTTCAAGGTAGACTTCCAGACCTTCATAGACTTCGTTCACCAGCGATCCACAATGACTCTTGGATGCTCAGAACGCGATGCCTAACCGGCTAGATGATTCACAGTCCTCTAGTGTAACAAGTCTTCAGATCACACAGACAGGAAGACTTCAGTGATGCCTAACACTCTTTGGCTCTGGGTGTTTAGGGCTTTGTCCTCGCAAGTATTTCTATCTCAAAGGCCTCGGAGGTGGGTTGCTCTCAAACGACAAAAGCCGTGCACTAACTCTGAGCATCCACCAATTTATGGTGTAGGGGGTGGGCTATTTATAGCCACTAGGCAACCCGACCTGATTTGTCTGAAATGACCCTGGGTCACTAAGGAACTGACATGTGTTCCAACGGTCAGTTTTCAAACACACGCGACAGCTTGACTTGGGCTACAAGTAAAGCTGACTTATCCAGCTCTGGATAAGATTTGCTCCCATTGTCTTCGTTTGAAGAGTTAGGATTTGGTTGAGCATCACTTTATTCATTCTGACTATGTTCAATGGGACCCCACTTAACAGTACGGTGGTTCCTATGACTCAACAAAGAAGAAGATGAAACTACAAAACAACTATGTCTTCGCGCTCCATAGTCTTCATGCGATGTCTTCTCATGTCATAGTCTTCAGTGTGAATATCTTCACATACCACCATTGTCTTCAATGTCTTCACACATTTTTAGGGGTCATCTCCGGTAGGTAAACCGAATCAATGAGGGACTACTACCTGTGTTATCCTGCAATTCTCACAAACACATTAGTCCCTCAACCAGGTTTGTCTTCAATACTCCAAACCAACTAGGGGTGGCACTAGATGCACTTACAGGTCCATCTACGGTTTGTTCTATGTAACTGCTGACTTGGCACTGGTCAAATGGACAGAGTGGCGTTGCTTGGGACCAGTGGCGGAACCAAGATTTCTCAAAGCCTAGGGCTAAACCTAAGTAACTATCTCAAAAAAACTAACTGACTAAATATAAGTCAAATACTCCCACACACACCAATGTGCGTTAGAAGTATGCCACAAATTCACATTTAAAATGTAGTACAAATTCATTATTATCATGAGAGGAAATTCCTTAAAACAAATTGTTTAACAAATTGCATTGTTGCAAACATGGTTTGGTACCTAATTAGTGAAGACTTGCTTAATCTGAGGCCATCATTTCTTCACCAGCAATAGTAGAAGTACTTGGATCTGCAAACATAAAATCACGTATCTAAAATCAAGACACTTGATATACACTAAGTCAACTGTTCATACAAAATTTGCAAAGAGAGAACATATTATACCATTAACACGAAGACCGTGAGGTAGTAGCCTCTTGCGTTTCCTCATTTTTCTGATAGCACCGTATAATCTTAATATCATCAATACTTGCAAATAAATCACGCTCAATGTAGCACACCAATGTAAGTTTGGCTAATATAAAGGAAATAGGGAAAAGAAAATTAGAATATAGGCTACATATTACCTGCACAGTAATTTAGAACTAGACTAGATGGAGAAGAATAAGAGGCGGGTGGTCAGGACGCCGGACCCGGTGGCCGGTGCAGCGGGGAATCACGTGTTGACTGACGGCGGCGGCGCAGGGCATGGGCGCTCCATTCGAGCGAGGCGAGGGTTTCTCCGTTGCCGATCAGGTGAGGAGTTTTCTTTCTTCTTGACTAAGAATCGGGTTACATGCCCTAAAAAACAATTTGGTTACAGATCGAGGCATCAACCGTCATCTAGTGCATGATTGGTTCTCTATTCTGATCGATTAATGGAGTTGGGCTAACGGGCTTAGGGCTTATCACAAATTCTGAAATTTTTGCTACTATGTGTGTATAGGTACTAGTTGGGCCACGCCCGGGGCTACGGTTCCAGTTGCCCCAGGCCTGATTTCGCCTCTGATTGGGACATGTCACTGGGATAGCTTGAATATGAAGAGACTAGAGGGGTTTCTTGCAAAGTGGCTATGCTGGTCGGGTTAGGGGGGGCTCAGGGCGCCGCCGCCCATGCCCATCCTGGAGGGCCGGCGCAATGGTCCCAGCTGGTGCCGGCCACCTGTGGCCGTGGAGCCACTTGTCCAAAACAACATCTCTAGCAGGGTACCCGTGAGCCCTCCATTGTTCTGCAAAAGCAGAGTCATTAGCTTCGTCTCCGTCCAGAGCGCAGCCAGCACCTTGCCAGAAAGCTCGTTGTCTTGGAACTATGGGCTTATGAGCGCGACAGTTGGTGAGGCTGGCCAGGATCGAGCCATTCAGGCGGTTGCTGGAGGCGGAGATAATCCACAGCCCGCCATTCTTGCAAGCCCCCACATCGGCCCGAAGACGTCGTTGTCGTCGACCTGGATCTCTCTCAGAGACGGGGAGTGCATTCCAAGCTCCACCAGAAACGTTCCGGTGGCTTGTTATTGAATAGTCATAGAAACACCAGCGACGACAGCTGGCAAGGCTAGCCGGTATCCTGCTGGAGAAGAGGTTGCTAGTCAAGCATATGTTGAACTTTGAATCCTACTACACATATTCAGCTAGCTAGGTGTTCATTTTTCAATGGAGGGGTTGAGTTTTTGGCGTATCAGTAGAGTACGTCGATGTTGTGCCTCATGCAGGCGATGATGTCGTTGTCAGGGAAGTTCTTGGCGAGGAGGCATCGAGCGCACGGTGGTACTCCTTTGTGAGCTTCATGCGGCCTCCGTGGTCGGCGCTGATGCTACTTGTGAGCTGTGTTGGGATTTCCTCAAAAAGAAGAGGATGATGCAGTACAATAGAAATAAGTATTTTCCTCAGTTAAGAACCAAGGTTATCAATCCAATAGGAGAACCACACAGAACCTCATGAACAACACCTGCATACACAAAAGCAAATGCTTGCACCCAACGCAAACAAGAGGGTTGTCAATCCCCTTGGCGATTACTTGCAAGGATTAAATCTTGTAGTGGTAGATAGCTAAATTGCAAAGATAAAATAAAATAGAATAAGTATAACAAAGTATTTTTGTGTTTTATATATGATAAAGTGGACCCGGGGCCATAGTTCTCACTAGAGGCTTCTCCCTCGAACACATAACATACGGTGGGTGAACAAATTACTGTTGGGCAGTTGATAGAAAAGCGCATAGTTATGATGATATTCAAGGCAATGATCATGTATATAGGAATCACGTCCGAGACAAAGTAGACCGACTCCTGCCTGCATCTACTACTATTACTCCACCCATCAACCACTTTCCAGCATGCATCTAGAGTATTAAGTTAATAAAAATAGAGTAATGTCTTAAGCAAGATGACATGATGTAGACAACGTAACTCAATTAACATGAATAAAACCCATTGTTTTATCCTTAATGGCAACAATACAAATATGCGACTATTCCCTTTCTTTTGCTAGAATAAAGCACCGCATGAACCCATCATAAAGCACATCTCCCACTGAAGATAAATCAATCTAGTTAGTCAAACCAAAATGTATAGATATGAGAGAAATACAAAGCTATAACAATCTTGCATAAATAAGTTCAGAAAAGACTCCATTAATATTCAGATCATAAACCCACAATTGAATGGATCCCAACAAACACACCGCAAAAGAAGATTACATCGGATAGAACTCCAAGAAGATCGACGAGAACATGGTATTGAAGATCAAAGAGGGAGAAGAAGCCATAAAGATACTAGCTATGGACACGTAGGTCTGTGGTAAACTACTCACGCGTCATCGATAGAGCAAAAGGATGATGTAGAAGCCCTCTGTGATCGATTCCCCCTCCGGCAGAGTACCGGAAAAGGCCTCTAGAAGGGAACACAGAAGAACAAAAGCTTGCGGTGGCAGAAAAATGAAGGAAATATACCCTAGAGGCAATAATAAAGTTGTTATTTATATTTCCTTATACCATGATAAATGTTTATTATTCATGCTAAAATTGTACTAACCGGAAACTTAGTACATGTGTGAATACATAGACAAACAGAGTGTCACTAGTATGCCTCTACTTGACTAGCTCGTTAATCAAAGATGGTTAAGTTTCCTAGCCATGGACAAAGAGTTGTCATTTGATGAACGGTATCACATCATTAGAGAATGATGTGATGGACTTGACCCATCCGTTAGCTTAGCACAATGACTGTTTAGTTTACTGCTATTGCTTTCTCCATAACTTATACATGTTCCTATGACTATGAGATTATGAAACTACCAAATACCGGAGGAACACTTAGTGTGCTAGCAAACGTCACAACATAACTGGGTGACTATAAAGATTCTCTACAGGTGTCTCCGATGGTGTTTGTTGAGTTGGCATAGATCTAGATTAGGATTTGTCACTCCGTGTATCGGAGAGATATCTCTGGGCCCTCTCGGTAATGCACATCACTATAAGCCTTAACAAGCAATGTGACTAATGATTTAGTTATGGGATGTTGCATTACGGAACAAGTAAAGAGACTTGCCGGTAATGATATTGAACTAGGTATTGAGATACCGATGATGGAATCTCGGGCAAGTAACATACTGATGACAAAGGGAACAATGTATGTTGTTATGTGGTTTGACCGATAAAGATCTTCGTAGTATATGTAGGAACCAATATGAGCATCCAAGTTCCGCTATTGGTTATTGAACGGAGATGAGTCTTGGTCATGTCTACATAGTTCTTGAACTCGTAGGGTCCGCACGCTTAACATTCGGTGACGATCGGTATTATGAGTTTATGTGTTTTGATGTACCAAAGGTTGTTCGGAGTCCCGGATGTGATCACGGGCATGACGAGGAGTCTCAAAATGGTCGAGACATAAAGATCGATATATTGGATGACTATGTTTGGACATCGGAATGGTTCCGGGTGAGTTCGAGCATTTGCCGGAGTACCAGGAGGTTACCGGACCCCCCCGAGAAGTATATGGGCCTTATCAGGCCATAGTGAGAGAGAGGAGAAGGAATCCTAGGAGGGCCCCCCAAGCCCAATCCGAATTGGGTGGGGGGTCGGCCCCCCTTTCCTTCCTCCTTCCTCCCCCTTCCTTCCTCTCCTAGTCCAACTAGGGAAAGGGGGAATCCTACTCCCGGTAGGAGTAGGACTCCTCCAAGGCGCGCCATAGAGGGTCGGCCTTGCCCCTCCCCCACTCCTTTATATACGGGGAGGGGGTACCCCATAGACACACAAGTTGACAATTGTCTTAGCTGTGTGTGGTGCCCCTCCACCATAATCCACCTCGGTCATATCGTTACAGTGCTTAGGCGAAGCCCTATTCCGGTAGCTTCATCATCACCATCATCACGTCGTCGTGCTGACAAAACTCTCCCTCGACACTCGACTGGATCTAGAGTTCGCGGGACGTCATCGAGCTGAACGTGTGCAGACCGCGGAGGTGCCGTACTTTCGGTGCTAGGATCGGTCGGATTGTAAAGACGTATGACTACATCAACCGCGTTGTCATAACGCTTCCGCTTACGGTCTACGAGGGTACGTAGACAACACTCTTCCCTCTCGTTGCTCTGCATCACCTAGATAGATCTTGCGTGTGCGTAGGAATTTTTTTGAAATTAATGCATTCCCCAACAGTGGCATTCGAGCCAGGTCTATGCGTAGATGTTATATTCATGAGTAGAACACAAAGGAGTTGCGGGCGTGGGTATATACATATTGCTTGCCATCACTAGTTGATTCTTGATTCAGCGGTATTGTTGAATGAAGCGACTTAGACCAACATTACGCATACGCTTACGCGAGACTGGTTCTACCAACGTGCTTCACACACACAGGTGGCTGGTGGGTGTCAGTTTCTCCAACTTTAGTTGAATCGGATTCAATGAACATGGTTCTTTCTGAAGATCTAAAAGCAATCACTATACCGCGTTGTGGTTTTTGATGCATAGTTAAGAACGGTTCTTGCTCAGCCCGTAGCAGCCACGTAAAACTTGCAACAACAAAGTAGAGGACGTCTAACTTGTTTTTGCAGGGCATGTTGTGATTTGATATGGTCAAGAGATGATGCTAAATTTTATTGTATGAGATGATCATGTTTTGTAACAGAGTTATCGGCAACTGGTAGGAGCCATATGGTTGTCGCTTTATTGTATGAAATGCAATCGCCAAGTAATTGCTTTACTTTATCACTAAGCGGTAGCGATAGTCGTAGAAGCAATAGTTGGCGAGACGACAACGATGCTTCGATGGAGATCAAGGTGTCAAGCCGGTGACGATGGTGATCATGACGGTGCTTTGGAGATGGAGATCAAAGGCACAAGATGATGATGGCCATATCATATCACTTATATTGATTGCATGTGATGTTTATCCTTTATGCATCTTATTTTGCTTAGTTCGGCGGTAGCATTATAAGATGATCTCTCAGTAAATTTCTAGATATAAGTGTTCTCCCTGAGTATGAACCGTTGCTACAGTTCGTCGTGGCGAGACACCACGTGATGATTGGGTGTGATAAGCTCTATGTTCACATACAACGGGTGCAAGCCAGTTTTGCACACGCGGAATACTCAGGTTAAACTTGACGAGCCTAGAATATGCAGATATGGCCTCAGAACACTAAGACCGAAAGGTCGAGCGTGAATCATATAGTAGATATGATCAACATAGTGATGTTCAACATTGAAAACTACTCCATCTCACGTGATGATCGGACATGGTTTAGTTGATATGGATCACGTGATCACTTAGATGATTAGGGAGATGTCTATCTAAGTGGGAGTTCTTAAGTAATTTGTTTAATTGAACTTTAATTTATCATGAACTTAGTACCTGATAGTATTTTGCATGTCTATGTTGTTGTAGATAGATGGCCCGTGCTATTGTTCCATTGAATTTTAATGCGTTCCTAGAGAAAGCTAAGTTGAAAGATGATGGTAGCAATTACACGGGCTAGGTCCGTAACTTGAGAATTATCCTCATTGCTACACAGAAGAATTACGTCCTGGAAGCACCGCTAGGTGACAAACCTGCTGCAGGAGCAACGCCAGATGTTGTGAACACCTGGCAGAGCAAAGCTGATGACTACTCGATAGTTCAGTGTGCCATGCTTTACGACTTAGAACCGGGACTTCAATGACGTTTTGAACATCATGGAGCATATGAGATGTTCCAGGGGTTGAAGTTAATATTTCAAGAAAATGCCCGGATTGAGAGATATGAAGTCTCCAATAAGTTCTACAGGTGCAAAATGGAGGAGAATAGTTTTTTCAGTGAACATATACTCAGAATGTTTGGGTACCACAACCACTTGACTCAACTGGGAGTTAATCTTCCTAATGATAGTGTCATTGATAGAGTTGTTCAATCACTGCCACCGAGCTAGAAGAGCTTCGTGATGAACTATAATATGCAAGGGATGGATAAGACGATTCCCGAGCTCTTCGGAATGTTAAAGGCTGCGGAGGTAGAAATCAAGAAGGAGCATCAAGTGTTGATGGTCAACAAGACCACTAGTTTCAAGAAAAAGGGTAAAGGGAAGAAGGGGAACTTCAAGAAGAACAACAAGCAAGTTGCTGCTCAAGTGAAGAAGCCCAAGTCTGGACCTAAGCCTGAGACTGAGTGCTTCTACTGCAAAGGGACTGGTCACTGGAAGCGGAACTGCCCCAAGTATTTGGCGGAGAAGAAGGATGGCAAAGTGAAATGTATATTTGATATACATGTTATTGATGTGTACCTTACTAATGCTTGCAGTAGCGCCTGGGTATTTGATACTGGTTTTGTCGCTAATATTTGCAACTCAAAACAGGGGCTACAGATTAAGCGAAGATTGGCTAAGGACGAGGTGACAATGCGTGTGGGAAATGGTTCCAAAGTCGATGTGATCGCCGTCGGCACGCTACCTCTACATGTACCTTCGGGATTAGTTTTAGACCTAAATAATTGTTATTTGGTGCCAACGTTGAGCATGAACATTATATCTGGATCTTGTTTGATGCGATACGGTTATTCATTTAAATCAGAGAATAATGTTTGTTCTATTTATATGAATAATATCTTTTATGGTCATGCACCCTTGATGAGTGGTCTGTTTTTACTAAATCTTGATAGTAGTGATACACATGTTCATAGTATTGAAGCCAAAAGATATAAGTTTAATAATGATAGTGCAACTTATTTGTGGCACTGCCGTTTAGGTCATATTGGTGTAAAGCGCATGAAGAAACTCCATGCTGATGGACTTTTGGAATCACTTGATGCTTGCGAACCATGCCTCATGGGCAAGATGACAAAAACTCCATTCTCTAGAACAATGGAGTGAGCAACAGACTTGTTGAAAATAATACATATTGATGTATGCGGTCCGATGAGTGTTGATGCTCGCGGCGGGTATCGTTATTTTCTTACCTTCACATATGATTTGAGTAGATATGGATATATCTACTTGATGAAACATAAGTCTGAAACATTTGAAGAGTCCAAAGAATTTCAGAGTGAAGTGGAAAATCATCATAACAAGAAAATTAAGTTTCTACGATCTGATCATGGAGGTGAATATTTGAGTTATGAGTTTGGTCTTCATTTGAAACAATGCGGAATAGTTTCGCAACTCACGCCACCTGGAACACCACAACATAATGTTGTGTCCGAATGTTGTAACCGTACTTTATTAGATATCACTACAAAAAAAGACACATCCGTGATATTTTGGGCCGAACGAATTTTTTTCCTGTCATACATATGACACTTCTATGACGATAATTGTGACAAAACCCGGTATCATCATAGATGTGGTGGGCTCCTACTTCTATGACAAAAAATCATGACAGAAAATGGGCTTTTTGTCCTGGGCGGGCCGGAGACGCAGCTGCATGACATTCTTTGGGCCGTCCATGATGAAAAAAACCATGGTAGAAGCGAGGGGGAGGAAAATTTCGGGGAGTTCCCGGTTACGGTGGGAGGTCGGGGGCCGAGCGATGCGCGTTTCTCTCGTACACGTACGCGTGTGTGTGCGAGGCGTTGGCTCTAACTGAACCCGAGCAATTGCACTACAGGCTACGCGTTACTGAATCCGAGCAATCAATCGATGGCTGTTAACTGAACCCGATCGAGCAATTCCTTCGCTACTGCTGCTAACTGAAGCCGATCGATTGGATGAACAGTGAGAGTTGCGGGGGGG
>NC_041386.1:434056489-434061936 GCF_002162155.2 Triticum dicoccoides
GGGTGCCCGTGGAGGGGTGGTTGAACAGGACCCCGTGGTGTGGAGGGCTGGATGAACAGTAGTCAGTGGAGGGGTGCCCGTGGAGGGGTGGTTGAACAGTAGCCGGTGGAGTAGCGCGCGGTGGAGGCTGGATGAACAGGAGCCCGTGTTGGCTGGAGGAGGGCGACGGTAGCCCATGGAGGCTGGAGGAGGTCGACGGTGGAGATGAACAGTATCCCGTGGAGTCCCATTTTGCGGTACACCACACCCCTCTCCCGATGAACAGGACCCCCGTTTCGACCATAGGAGGTTCGTTTCGTCCGTTTTGCGGTACGCCACACCCCTCCCGATCAACAGGACCCCCGTTTAGACTGTAGGAGGTCCGTTTCGTCCGTTTTGCGGTACGCCACACCCCTCGATCAACAGGACCCCCATTTCGGCCGTAGGAGGTCCGTTTCCTCCATTTTGCGGTACGCCACACCCCTCCCGATCAACAGGACCCCATTCCAAACGTAGGAGGCCTGTTTCCTCCGTTTTGCGGTACGCCAAGCCTCGTTTCCATCGCCTGTTCCGTCCAAGCCCTCCCGATGAACACGACCACGCATTCCGTTGCCTCCCCATGAACACGACACATTCCGTTGCCTTCCCATGAACACGACGATGATGTTGTTTCTCCATTCTGACCCAGCCATGTACACGAGCCCTGGCCATATGTATGCGCGAGTAGGCGTTCGAGACCCCGCCCGTATGCACACATACGTGGCCGTATTTTCTTTCTTGCACCCTGTTCGCTGTACGTACGTGTACATGCTACGTGCACGCCTCTACTACGACACGTGCGCTCCTCTACTATGACACGTGCGCGCCTCTACATCGACCAGTATGTACGTACACGTTCGCGACCAGAATGACAACGCTACGTACACTTTGACCAGGTGGGTCCCGACTGTCAGACACTTCCTTGCGTGCGAAGATGTAGCTGGTGGGTCCTAGCAGTCAGGGGGCGAATCATTTTGTTTTTTTTGCCCGGACGCACTTCCTTGCGTGCGAAGGTGTAGCTGAGGGTCCCAGCAGTCAGGGGGGAGACATTTTTTCGCGAAATACGGTGGCCCATCCGGTGGGTCCTCGCTGTCAGGTGGAGGAATAATTATTTTGCACGTAATAAGGAGGCACTTCCTTGCTGCGGCCGTGGACCCAGCTGTCAGCCTCTCCACGTACAATCCACGTGCGATGGAAGCCGTTCCTTGACCACGTTGGCCACGCCGCGCCGAGAGCACCAGGGCGGTGGACGACGGCGAGGCCTAGGAAGGTGACGACGCGGAGCCGGGGAAGACACGGCAGTGGATGCCCACGCGTAGAGGAGTACGAGGGTTCACTGGTTCGCTGCAGTGTGAGGCTGTCGTCGCCGCAGAATAACAGGGGGTGTGGGTGAGTAGAGGGATGGCCTGGCCAGCGGTGGGAGTAGTAGGGGGCGGTGAGGCCTCCACCGCATCGTAGCCGGCCACGGGAGGCAGGAGCACGAGGCACGACCAGCGCTGGTTTGGGCGGCTGGAGCAAGAAGACCAGAGGTTGAAGAAGCACTACGGCCATTGGATGGACATTGTACAGTCACTAGAGCTAGAATCGTGCATATTGACTAAGTTGACAAAGCCCTCCGTCCCTGTCAACTTAGAAGGCCCACAAGTCAGCCTGCCACTATACTGGGTCCCGGCTAAGAGGGGGAGTATTCATTTTTTTGCGCGTAATAAGGAGGCACTTCCTTGCGTGCGAAGATATAGCTAGTGGGTCCGAGCTCTCAGCGGCGGTAACGTTCTTTTTCACGAAATACAGAGGCCCTTTCGCTGGGTCCCTGATGTCAGGTGGAGGAATCATTATTTTGCGCGTAATAAGGAGGCATTTCCTTGCGTGCGACCGTGGACCCAGCTGTCAGCCTCTCCATGTACAGTCCACTTTAGATGCATGTCGGTCGTTGACCATGTTGACCAGGCCGCGCCGAGAGCACCAGGGTGGTGGACGACGGAGAGGCCTAGGAAGGGAATGACACGGAGGTAGGGAAGACTCGGCAGTTGTTTCCCACATGGAGGGGAGTACGACTGTACGAGGGTTTACTGGTTCGTCTGCCGTCACCGGAGAATAACAGCAGGTGTGGGTGAGTAGAGGGATGGCTAGGCCATCGATGGGAGTACGGTGGGGCGGTGAGGCCTGTGCGGCAGCAGAGCCGGCCGCGGGGAGGAGGGAGCAGGCAGTCCCACTGGCGCTTGTTTGAGCGGCTGGAGCAGGAAGAGCAGAGATTGAAGAAGCACGACGGCCGTTGGATGGACATCGTACGGTCACTGGAGCTAGAATCTTCATATTTACTAAGTTGACAAAGCCCTCCGTCCCCGTCAACTTAGTAGGCCCACAAGTCAGCCTCCCACCATGGTGGATCCCAGCTAGCAGGGGGAGTATTCATTTTTCTGTGCGTAATAAGGAGGCACTTTCGTTGGGTCTGAGCTGACAGCGGGGGGAACGTTTTTTTTCGCGAAATACGATGGTCCGTCCGGTGGGTCCCAGCAGTCCAGGGCAAACGTTTTTTTTGCGAAATACGATGGCCCGTCCGGTGGGTCCCAGCAGTCAGGGGGAAAACGTTTTTTCCACGAAATACTGGTGGCCCGTCCGGTGGGTCCCTGCTGTCAGGTGGAGGAAAAATTATTTTGTGCGTAATAAGGAGGCACTTCCTTGCAACTGCCGTGGACCCAGCTGTCAGCCTCTCCACGTATAGTACTCTTTCGATGGAAGTCGGTCGTTGACCACATTGACCACGCCACGCCAAGAACACCACGACGGTGGACGACGGCGAGGCCTAGGAAGGGGACGACACGGAGCCGGGGAAGACGCGGCAGTGGATGCCCACGCGGAGAGGAGTACGAGGGTTCACTGGTTCGGCTGCGGTGTGAGGCTGCCGTCGCCGCAGAATAACAGGGGGAGTGGGTGAGTGGAGGGATGGCCTGGCCAGCGGTGGGAGTAGTATGGGGACGGTGAGGCTTCCGCGGCAGCACAGCCGGCCACGGGAGGCAGGAGCATGCGGCACGACCGGTGTTGCTTTGGGAGGCTGGGACAAGAAGACCAGAGGTTGAAGAAGCACTAGGGCCGTTGGATGGACATTGTTGACCACGCCGCGCCGAGAGCACCAGGGCGGTGGACGATGGCGAGGCCTACGAAGGGAACGACACGGAGCCGGGGAAGACACGACAGTGGCTGCCCATGCGGTGGAGAGTACGAGGGTTGACTGGTTCGGCTGCCGTCGCCGGAAAATAACAGGAGGTGTGGGTGAGTAGAGGGATAGACAGGCCAGAGATGCGAGTATGATGGGGCTGTGAGGCCTGCCCGGTAGCACTGCCGGCCACGGGAGGCGGGAGCAGGCGGTTCCGACGGCGCTGGTTTGGGCGGCTGGGGCAGGAAGATCAGAGACTGAAGAAGCACGATTGCCGTTAGATTGACATCTAACGGTCTGACGCTGGTAGAGTCGATTGTTGACTAAGTTTCTTTTTTGAGAAACCTTGTGTACGCATGAACTTAGTAGGCCCACAAGTCAGCCTCCAAATCTGTGGCAGACAACATAAAGCCCATTTGCTAATTCTTAAGTAATTTATTACAGCCCATTTTCTGCCCAGGACCACGGTCAAAAAGTTCAACCTTATTTTGCATATTTCGGTGGAGTCCGAACTATTGTAATCCTGAAATGATAAACATTTTTTAAGAACTTATTGATTTTCCAAAAAATTGTTTTGTTTTTGTAAGCAAATAAGACGTGGGACAATTGAGTTGGTTTAAGGGAAAACCAGTGGTAAAAAAATCAGTGTTGGGTGGGAAAAACAACAAAAATAAGGATGTAAATATGAAAAGGGAATTTTATCTGTTTTCAATATAATGATATGTGTATATGAACTAGTAAAACTATAGGTAGAGATTAGAAAACAGATGTAGGACATGCGTTTCAAGAGGAAAATAGAACTGGGTTGTGTGTTTGATTCAGTAAAAAAAACTGCCTGCGGATGTTGTAAGACAAAATATAACTAACGCTGGCGGGCCAGAGGCTAGTAGATACCTGCTGGATCTTTGTGCCCCGTTGTCGTCATGGGCTGGGCCTGTTAAAAACAAAATCAGCCCTGGGCAGTCTACAACCCAGTTGAAACTTGCTCGACCTGAAAAAACAATATACGTGCTCAATAAATGAGAGAATTCTGCAAGTACAGACTGATAACTGGGATGCAACACCGATATTGTTTTTTTATTGTGATAATAAGTGCATGCACTTGTTTCGAAAAAATTGGAGAACTGGGAATTCGAACGGCGGGTGCTTATGCTACCCATCAAATAAAAATCAGGTGCCTGAAAATTCGTTTCGAAACAAATGATCCAGCTTTATATCCACATCGACCCTCGTCATGATGGTTGGAAGCAAATGCAAGTTCATACCAAAAGATCGTTAACAACAATACCAACTTGCGGATGATAAGGTAGTACAACTACCAATACCAAACTAACTTATAATCTTTTTACTCCTGGCCCTAGTGTTCGTCTGGTAGAAAATATTGTAGAGGACCAGCTCCCGCTCCTTCTCTTGCTCCAGGTCCCCGAGGTGGTACTGGTGCATCACCCAGTTGGTCCTCTGCTGGTCGAAGTTCTTGTTGGTGTGTAGCACCATAACCTTTTTTGCTGCCCGTCTGCCGGCCGTTGACCATCACCGGCAAGGTATTGCCGGTCTTGTGCCACATCACGTGCATGCCGCACTCTGACTGTATCTTGCGATGCGTCCATGTTCCGCTTTTGAACGCCCTGGAATTGCGCTGGAAGAAATGCTTCCTTAGGCCACTCAGTGTGATACCTGTAGTATTGTGGAATACAGGTTTTAGTGTACCTAGTTGGCATTTTCATAACATCTTTGGCATGTTGCAGTCACTTGTTTCACTTTTTGTTAACTTTCAAATTGTAATTGCTTCACCAAGTCTGTGTCTAAAAAGAAAAATAGAGCTATAAACAAAGGAATATGTTTGTGCAAGTAGACGACCGATCGGTGTCTTACCTGGAAGTTTCTCAGGTTGGGTGTAGCATATGTCGTGCTCGCTGTCGATGGTTGGTATGAACAAATCGATGAGAGACTAAAATCTCGCGCTGTCAGCACTCACTTTGTCCTCAAGGTGCTCGATCAGCTCCTGATCCGTGGGATCGAACTTGACGCCAGCCGGCAGCACCGACCAATCCTTCTTCGACTTGCATCGGTAATTCCAGTTATATGGTACTCAATGTATGATCAATCGACTGTTTTAAGTGAATGATGAAAGATTTCGACAGATAAGTGGTATTCCAAATCTGAAGTCCAGAATACCCGAACACGCCGCCGGGATTCTTGTGTCACCTCACGCGCAATGTGTTGTCACGTCAATTCAATGTGTGGACATGATGAATAATTTGACCGACGTATACTA
>NC_041386.1:434062464-434080306 GCF_002162155.2 Triticum dicoccoides
CTCCATCATCATTATCAGTACATCCTACGCAGGTGAGTTAGGATGCACTTGATCCTAGGAAGGTATCTATCCTTCAAACCAGAGGAGTGCTTCAAACTAACAACAATACATAATATCCAACAAAAGAGGGCCGTGCTACAGTAGCAGGATACATGGCTCAGTCTAGATATCAGCATGAATCAAGTTGTGCATATTTGCTGTTGGCATGAACCACATCGCCGCATGTCGGGTTTGCAAAAGCCATCCATCGCATGGAAGCTTGATGCCTTTCACACACTAAAGATTATCTGGCAACAAGCTGTGTCGACGAATCTCTGGATATGGTGATTCATGAAACCCATGGTATGATGTGTAAACACAGCCCCCCTCACGAATGGAAGTTGCATAGCACAGTAATCATTGCCGGTGATATGATCGATGATTGGTTGGATGATCGGATAATTGAGCCTGAGGAACAAGGAGTGATTGTCGAGGCTGTAAAGCCACCTCCAGTTGAATACGCCTGGCCCAACGGAGCTGGGATCTTTCTCGAACACGAAGCAGCCATAGCCATCAATGTCACGAACGCCCCACGCATTGTACTGCATGTGGTCTAATGTAATGTTTTGGTCAATTTGGTACGTGCGAATGAGCATCAAATGACCGCATCAGCTGAACGAGCGATAAACCACCACCCATCGGCTGGTATGATTCCAGGTCCTGGAATCATCAAGGCCAACGCATTTGCTTCTGCTGCAACAATTCAAATTGGAGACCAAAAGGACAAAAATAAACAATCATGTTCAGAGTATGTGTGGAATTAAGATTATTATAAAAGTGACACATATCATAGACAGAGAATTGCAATGCCGTGGTCATAATCATACCCCAAGTTAAAAACAATAATCCAATGGCTTTCATATTCTAGCAATATGTCATGGTTCAAACATCATGTAACAATGAGAGGAAAACAGCTATGACAGCGCCTACTCATATTCTACCATAGCACTTACTACTACTGTTCTCATATCAACTCTAAGCAATAACATGCGTTGTTATAAAAATCTTGTAAACAAGAGTAACATATAGCAATCATGATGTTATGATCATAATATGTATTCTAACAATCATTATATGCCAATTGTTCTCATATCAACTCTAACAATAACATGTGTGGTCATAAAAATCTAGGAAATGAGAGGAACATATAACAATGATGTGGTTATAGACATGTTATGCATTCTAAATTTGTAACAAATGAACAGGCAGTCGTATTCATAAGGTAAAGATGAGATGAGATAGAACAATTACACGACGATAGATTCCACTAGTATAGGCAGCCAATCTGTGTGTCGACTTCATAAACGATGCCATCGTGCACTATAGCATCAGACAGAAATGTTGCCTCAACAGGATTGATGATGAGCCATAACCATGTATGGCGACCGGATTCCAGATAGACTAATCCCATGTTGAACAAGGCAATGAGCTTGTAATCCATGTAGTCTTCTGATGGTGTGGGCACTTCGCAGATTACAACTTTCTGCAAACAGAGGTCCAGCCAAAAGCTTGACGCGTCTCGTGCGTAGTAGGCAGGAGTGTCCGGCGGGCCACGAGGCTCGATGGCGGCGGTATCCAACGATGGAAGGGTGATCTCTCGCTGGGTGTAGATATCCACGAGACGCCACGGACTACCGGTGTGGTGGATGAGGATGATCCAGTTTGCCTTCATGCCCGCCCAGTAGTGGCCGCGCATGAGGACATCTGGACGGGTAGTAGTAGCATGTCGAGGGGCACCACAACAACCTCCGTAGGATCGTCAAGTCGGTGTCTGGGCTACCCGCGAGGATCGGGCATCAGCAAGCATGGTGTCTTGAAAAGAGCTGGCCGGTTTCAGACGAGTAGACGGTACAAAGACACCGAGCATGCGGCCAGACGGACGGTGCTGAGTAGGTCCATACGACTACAGATCTGCTCCAAGAGAATATCGGGGAGGGAATACCAATCGCGGCTCTGCGTGTCAGTCGGTTCTGCCATTGGGGTTTTCGGTGCCTGCGAGCCAGCGGGGAAGTGGATTCGGGCGGGCGAGCGAAGAAGCTTCTCCTCGTGTGGCCGAGCAGTGAGAGGGGGATATGGTACGCGCGAGCTACCAAGGAAGATGGCGCGGGTGGGCGAGCAGTGAGCGGGGGTAAATGGTGTGCGGCCAACGATGGGGAAGAGAGGAGGAAGAAGAAGAGATGGCAGTACTGGGTAAGGCTGATTTAGTAACACCAACATGCTGGTTTAGCTTATTAATTACGTGTCCCATCTGCTGCAGCGTGTATTGTCACTTCACTGCGAAGACTAGTTGAATAGTTCTCTCTGACCAAGATGGGGAATAATGGATTGCGAGGACTTCCTTTCTACAGTATCCCTATGCCTCTACGCTCACTTTACTCATTTTGCTCCGTACCTAGTCACTTGTTGAAATTTGTAGAAAGACAAATACTCCGTATTTGGGAATAGAGGGAGGCTTTTACTCCGTACTATTTGGGAACAGAGGGAGTATCACCATATGGAGGGAACAGAGGAAGCTTGAAATATGAACATGTCAATGGGAGGGAGTAAGCCCCATGCATGCATGCAACATGCAACACTCACACGTACACATGGACGCACGCAACACTCACGCACCCATGCGGCACACAGCACACGACACAACACACACGCTCACACTCAAGTGCTCAACCTACTCCCTACGTTCGTGAAAGACTGTACATTTAGAGATTTACACATTGACCAGGGCATAATTAACGCCCAAAAGTAGCAGACTTATGTGTGCATGCGACCATTGAGACAAGAAGATTAAATGAAGGCCGTTGCATGCTGTAATTAAGGATAGACATGTAGCCTATACCTACAGCACAAGTTGGTGCATTAGTCAATCAATATCGATTTAGATTAAAGGCTAAATGCATTGGAAGTGTAGATGTACATCATGTACTACACTCTTTGTTTTATAGCCGATGTACACTCTTTGTTGGAAGACCGAGGGAGGACACGTGCATGCACTCACATACACAGCCAGGGCGGTTCGCGCGCAAGGGTTGGACTCGTGTCGCGCCTGCGTAAAGTTTTGTTTAACTGATTTCTTTGCTCTGCCAACTGACAACTGGGACCCAGAAACCAGGTGACAATTTAACCAGTCAACAAAGTGCTGCATCGACTATGTGGCCGGTCAGTAGGGTGCAATACGGTGCTCTACGATGAGCTAGTGATCATATAATCGCCGCAAAACTATATATAGTGACCGTAAAGAGCGTATTGTTACATACGTTGACCAACAGTGTATTTTTCTCATTTCAAATTAAGCCATATTAATCAGAAAGGATGCAGTATGGACTACTACTACTAGTACTAGTACTGCTTTGATGTGTCCCATCAACTCACCGAACGAGGAGAAGCTTGCTTACTACGCCTCTCCCTCGCCCACGCGCGCGGTGGTTCGCAGGACGAGGAGAGGGTTTTGACTACAACGCCCTCTACCTCTCCCTCTCCCTTGCCCTCTCCCTCGCGGTGGACATGCAACAGTTCAATCGGTGTCAGATTGCCAGAAGCATATTGTACTATAGTATCATCATTGTTGGACCTTCTGAAGAGGTGAAGAGCCAAGTGCAAGGTTCACACGAGTACCTCCCGAAGAGGCAAAGAGCCAAGCGCAAGGTTTTATAGGAGTTGTCGTCCTAGTAGGAGTGTACTACAACTATAGCGAACGATGCTACTGTACGATGCCGCCACGTCACGTATATCCAAAGCTGTGCCACCTTTTTTTCTCAAAGAGCATGTTGGAGCCCGTGCAACAACCACACAAGTTGCATGTACACATAACACATTTACTAGTAATAAATTCTAAATTTGTGCACGACTAGTCTACATATATTCACAGCACTACCGTTCACAATTACTGTACTACACTTACACGTTATAGATGGGCTACATGTCCTCCTCCAGGTTCCAGTCCCAGGTGTTCTTCATGGATGGCATGATCCATAGTGGTGGGCAACGGGAATCATTGTCGCAACTTTCTAGTCCGGTTCCACACGATGGAGACTCGTCCAAGCTGAAGCGGCATAAATCAGGGATAGCGTGTCCCAGCATGTCGTTCATCCGGCGGTGCGCACTGAAGACAGAACCATGCTTCATGAACGGTAGGCCTTCCGTTTCGTGCACGGAAGGTGGCATCCGCTTCACAATGGGGTAGCTGTCCCCGATGAAAAGCGAGTACTCTCCAAGAGTGTTCCTCGGCACCCACGTAGCATCACGGGGGTCGAACTCGGCGCCGTTCATCTGGTACACGCGACATCCCAGATCTGGACACATGGTGACGTACATAGTCAAGGTCCATGCATAACAATGTTGTGCTCAAATATGACGGTCAGTAATACTGCAGCAAATAGTACTACTCCGGTATAGAGGAAGTAAAATAACCGGCTTATTATATATAGCCACTCTTGGCTACATGGATGAGATAGTAAGAGATGGAAAAACAAAAATGGTGGCAGCTAGTGGGTTCAAGTCTTCAAGGGCCTAGCTAGCTACACGCGTCCTCCAAGGTAAAAAGTACTCCTACTAGTACTACAAAGTATACTACTAGTACAACAATGAAAGAGAAGGCGAGAGGGTTAAAAAATGGAATACCTGGGTAGATGGTGACGGTCCGATCGTGGTAGATTATGTGACCATGTTGCACATCAGTGGTACCATGGGTAACGACTCCTAAGATAGTTGATCCCAATATGCCAAAGTCAGCTACAAGGTTCCAGGTTAGACCGAATCGCGGATGCAAATGCACATCCAGGATCGGCGATCTTTTTTTGATCGGGGGATGACTGGTCCCTGCAAAATAATGGAGTACCGTTAGGGATGCAAATGATGGTTTGTGCATTCCGTTTGTAATCTCCCGTACCGTAGGATGGCAACCAGATGAAACAAGTCCCCTGGCTTGTCACCGCAAAGATGCGGACTAGATGGCGCATGGCGTCTTCGAACGTGCAGGGGTACAAATCTGCCGCCGCCAACATGTGCCAGCCTCTGCCGTTACTGCCTCTTGCATTGATGGCAATCCTTATGCCAAACACCGTGATGAGATAGTAATCGTCGTAGCCGCGTCGCTTTGTCGGCGGGTCCACAATTGCTATCTTCTTCAATCTCATGTAGGCATCATCATACATATTCAAGCCCAGCCAGTCCGGAAGGCCGATCCCAATGGTGGAGAAGGGGTCTACCGGAACGGCCGCACTGCTATGGTTGTTGTGCAAAATGATGGTGGTATCCGACCGAAGGTATGCAAGCCAATCTTTGTTGGCACCGACCCAGACCTATATATAAGACGGTGGGCAGCGGAGAAATATGTGATGGAAATGGAATAGCTAAGTACTACATGATCAAAGTCCATTACTGACCTGCTCATCGGATAAAATCTGACTACCTCTCAACGTCGGCAACTCTAGCGGAGTCAACATGCAACCATGTCCAGGGAGCGGTGGATTGTTCGAAGGATTGTCCCATAGAAGAACCTTCTCCTCGAGGACGCATGGAAGACCAACAAGCATGGCCTTTTCCCAAGCCTGTTTAGGCAGCGTCTTGAAAAAGTTGGTGCAGGAAGCACCGAGTCTTGCGGCTGTGAGTACGTCAGAGCGGCGTGCGATTTCCCCAGAGGATCGTCGTCCAAGGTCTCCCAGCCCCGACGAGGAGGAGAACCGCCTGGCGAATCCATGGGAGTAGCGACGAACTGCCTTCTCTTCGGGGGGAGGGGAACTGGCGAGGAGGAGATAAGAGCGTAGTAACCGCAGGGCCTCGTCCCTTCCAACTGTAGATCATTCCTTAGCGAAGGGGTGAGGCTATTATTTACTACTAGTACTATCATTATGGAACGTTATGGGATTGCATTATACTGTAAATAATAGCACTAGTAAGAAATTTTTGGCACTAGGTAGTAGTTTTTGGCGTGGATTAAGAATTTTTGGGTATGTTTTTGCCATTTTTTGTACACGCCAACTAGTGTCAAAAAACGTCTTACATTATGTGACGGAGGAGTACGTATGTCACATCCCAAGTTCTGGTAATGCCTAGTGCTAACATATGGTGTTGCATCATGTCTACTTTACTCAGAAAATTTGAAATGGGGATGACAAGCCCTAGCACTAAACGAAATGCAATTAGGATCAAAATAAAAATATTTTCAATGAACCCAGAATGCCCTTTAGAAAAGTTCATTATTTTTTATAAAGGTGAAAACCTCTGCCAAAAATGATGCACATACTTTTAGGCCATTCTGGATTTTTGAATAACCCATATTGTATTTGAATTGGGGCCTTTAAATACTATTAATATTATTAAATGCTCCAATAATTCTGAAAATAGTTAAGGGCATCTGCAATAATTCATTTAATGGCCACAATTATTTTCAGGATTTATTAAAATGGTTTGGGTTATAAACTAAATCAAAACAAAATAACATAAATAGAAAACAGAAACTAAATAAAAGAGAGAGAGAGAGAAGGACTAACCTGGCACTTACCTCGGCCCACCTACCTGTGCGGCCTGCTGTTGAAGCCGGCCCAGCCCAGCCACCCCCCTGCCAGTTGTCTTCCCCCTCTCGCCAGAAGGCAGAGGAGAAGCTAGTCAAGGAGCCGCGGCGTGCCACGCCGGCAGCTGCCTGCCTGGCTGCCCCCTCGTCGCCCTGGACTCCCTCTGCGATGCCACGCTACCCCCTGGACCCCCTTGACGCTCTCGCACTCTCCCTCGCCCTCGTCCCCTTCTCCGTCTCTCTCTCATGCGCGCGACCGAACGCAGCTGTCGCCGCCGACGAGCTCCCCCATGGACACAACCATCTTTGAGCCTCTCCGATGCGCCCCCGAGCTCCGCCTGGTGCCCCTCTTCCTCCTCGCCAAGCCACGAAAGCCGAGGATCACCATGCCGTCGTCTTTGAGCTCGTCACCACCGCTTCTGCTCGCCGGACTTCGCCGGTCGATTCGCCGCCTCCGACACTTCCCCGAGAACGCTAGCCATCCCTACGTCACCACAGTGAGCCCCCGGGTCGTTTCCCCCTTCTCCCCTGGTCGCTTTCGACCTCTAGGCCATAGCCCCGTCTTGGCCGAGAATTCCACGGCGCCGGCGATGTCGCCGCCGTCACTGCGGCCACTGAGGCTCGAAAACGAGCATGGCACCGTGCTCCTAGCATCTTCAGGAGCTCAGTGAGCCCCTTAGCTAGCCCTCCTGTCCTCTATGGCCTCTCCCCGCTTGAACCCGTAGCTCCGGCCGCCACCTCGCTCGTCGCCGGTGCCTCTGCAGGCCACCCCAGCTCCGACCGCCTCCACCATTGGATGCACGCGAGTGTCAGCATCCCGTAGCTGCAAACCACGCTCAAAACCATCACCTGTAGCTCAATTCCGAGCAGACTCCACCATGGATTGAGGTCGCCGCCGGCCAAACTCCGGCATGCCGATGTGGCGGCGTAATTAGTGCTAATCTCCGTTAATTACCCATCCTAACAGACACTAACATGTGGGTCCCCGAGCCTAATTAGGTTAGTCTAAATATCCTGCTTAAATTAGTGCTAATCCTGCGGACCCCACATGTCAGCTTGACTTTGACTTAGTCAACATTGACCGGGCCCACCTGTCGGCGACCTAACTAGCCCAGGGTCACTGACCAATGGGCCCCGCAGGTTAGGTTTGACCTAGACCCGTCCTGTTGACTGGATGACATCATAGTGACGCAGTGATGAGGTCATAGATGCATTTCTAGATTTTAAATAAATCAGAAATGATTTATTTAATTCAGAAAATGTCCAAAACTTCAAAAAATCATAGAAAATAATCTATAACTCAGAATGAAATAATTTATATATGAAAAATTATCAGAAAAATTCAAGAAATCTGTTTATGGCATTTTCATGCATGTTAGAACAATTTAAGGCCACTGTTTAGGACAAATCCAATAAAGGGCATTTAAATAATCATATATGGAGTTGGAATTTGAATCTTGTATTCAAACCAACTTCATTTAATTGTGTTGCTAGTTGCTGTCGGTGTACTAGACTAGGGGTACCCTAGTATCCCGAACTCGTGCACGGGCAGTTGCAGCATCCCGCGACAAGGCTTGCCGGGTGACCGCCAAGACCCTCCGTGGTTCCCTTGAAGACCATTCAAGAACAAAGTACTCAAACCAAGGCCCCGACAAGAGGAGCTTGCCGGGAAGGCAAACCAAGGCCCGGCAAGAGGAGCTTGCCGGGAAGGCCAACCCAGGCCCCGGCAAGAGGGTCTTGCCCGGAAGAGACAAGACCCCGGCAAGAGGAGCTTGCCGGGAAGGCCACTCAAGGCATACCAAGAAAGCTTGCCGCGACGCGCCCTGCATCCCGGCAAGGCCCGGTGAGCGACAAGCTCCCAAACACGACAAGACGACGACCGCGACAGGGAGCGTGCCGCGGGAAACCCCCACTTCGTGCCCGCGCTCTAGCACACCTGCTAACGTGTCGCTCTAGGACTCCCCCCAAGCACACGTGGCAGGAGGCTGTGCAGCTAGGGGTGCGCGGTGGCAAGCGGAGATGAAGAGAAGGCCATCGTGGCAAACGGTGGCGCTCCTAACGGTCACTTTTTGCACTGTTTAGGCAACTCAGACAGGCATTTAATGCCCTTGTCCCCTGCCATCAGAGTTAGGTAGGGTGCACTGTATCCACAGTAGCGGTAGCTGCACCTACCGCATCCTTTTCAATTTTTACCCTTCTTGTCTACGTTGCCCCCTGTCGGTGACCCCTTGAGAGTATAAAAGGAGGCCCAGGCGCAATGTAGAAGGGGTTCAGCTGGTTCGGCTAGTTCGGCTCATTCAACACCAGGAACACTCTCACGCTCAGTCTGGCAGCGTCCGTCGCTCCTGAGCAAGAATTCAATACACACAAACAAGCAGCAGTAGGGTTTTACGCATCCGTGCGGCCGAAGCTGGGTAAAAACCGCTCGCGTGTACTGCCTCGATCCGCTCTTTGTGCGGCCTCCGCCCCCCACCGAACCGAAAGGGGCCCTGTCCCCATAGGTGTTGGTGGAATCAGCCTCCCCGACATCTCTGGCGCGCCAGGTAGGGGGTGTCGAGATCGTGCGAACCCGATCCGGCGTGCACGCGAGCTAAATCTTCATCGTCTTCACTGACATGCCACCGAAGAAGAAGGCTTCGGGGGCAACAGCCCCGTCTGCGTCGCTTCCACCACCTTCGGAGCAGGCAGACGGTGGAGCGGACGCCGGCGGAAGAATGGACATCGACGAGGGTGCCCACAGCGCTGCCAAGTCCAAGGACAAGGCCGCGCAGACCTCGGCGTCCATACGCCCACCGCGCCCATCTCAGGAGGCGCGGGACCAGCAGCGTCATAGCGTTCGTAGCACCATACGTCCGCTGGCCCAAGATCAAGCTGGTGGTTCACGTGGCGTCCAAGACCAGCATGCACGCCAGCATGCTGGCTCCAGTGAGGTGCGGTCGCCTGGACGGGACACTGCTCCTTCTAACTTGGTTAGGAGTCCGAGCATGTCCCGCTCCTCGCACCGTTCACCTCTGCCGCCCACCACGCCAGCGGAAGCCTTGGTGCGGGCCCAGCTACTCCTGGATTACCCTCCGACGGCGGACAAGACCGACGAATGGAGGGCCACTATCCAGAGCCTCATCGGCTTCGCCAACGGCGACACTGCGCGGCAACCAAGCGCCTCGCTGCCGCGGCAGGACAGCCGGACGCGAGCCGATGGCAACAAGACCGGGGGAGGTGCGACTTCCATGCACTCTCCACTATGAAGGCCAAAGTCGCCGACTCGCCGGGTCCACCCCGACGGCGGCTCCACCGCATCGTCGGACCCACGAGCTCGTCGCGACCAACGCCAAGTTCTCCACGAACGACAACAAGAAGACGCTCGAACCCGCATCGAGCGCCGAAGAGAAGCGCGACGTCAATCCGACAAGCGCGTTGGGCCCTCTGTTGACATGTATGCGCCAGGGGAACCAGGCGATCTGCCGTACGCGGTATGTTGCCCTGCGTTCACCCGTGAGCTGCGGCAAGTCCAGTGGCCCAGCACAAAGAATTTCAAACCAGACGTACCAGAGAAGTACGACGGCAAGACGCATCCGTCGGAGTTTCTCAGCATCTACACCATCGCGGTGCAGGCTGCCGGGGGACGGGACGACAAGATCCTTGCCAACTACTTTCCGCTGGTACTCAAGTCCAATGTCAGATCCTGGCTCATGCACTTGCCGGACAACTCCATATCCTCCTGGGCTGATCTGTGCCATCAGTTTGTCGGCGCCTTTACAGGCGGCCACAAACCACATGGCCAAGAAAGCGATCTTCATCTGCTCGCCCAGAAGGAAGGAGAGCCACTGCGCAAGTACATTCAGAGATTCAGCCGTGTACAACACAACATCCCAGACGTCCACCCCGCCGTGATCATCAGCGCGTTCCATCAGAACGTGCGAAACCGAAGGATGAGGGAGGAGATGGCGATGTGTAAGATCAGAGACGTCAGCGAGCTTTACGCCCTGGCCGACAAGTGTGCACGCGCTGAAGAGGGGAGGAGGCTCCCCGGAGAGGATACAGGAGCAGGAGGATCTGACAGTGAGGATGCCGCCTCGACAAGGAAAGGCCGGCGGTGGAACAACAGAAGGAAAAAGGGCAAGGAAGTGCTAGCTGTCGAGTAGTCCGGCAACGGAGGTGGCGCCAAGGAAGCTAAAACTGGTGGCTCCGACAAGGAGGCCCAGCCTATGGCGGCCGCTGACAAGCAGGACGGCTCCGGCAAGCAGTATTGTAAGATCCACCGCTCCAGGGGTCACGATCTCCAGAATTGCAAGAAGGTTGAGCAGCTCATTGAGCTACAGAAAGCTGAGTACGAGCGGCGCGACAAGGAGAAGGCCCAGGAAGGTGCTGGTGGATCCGGCAAGAAACGTCTCGGCCGAGGAGGACGCCGCGGCAAGGCCAAGCAGCGGCAAGGAGACAGACCTCCCCGCGGCTGTGACAAGGATGAAGATGACGACGACGATGAAGACATGGATGATGACGAAGCCGATGAGCAGGAATTTCAGAAAGCCACAGAGGTCCTGTGCGTTGACGGTGGTGCTTCTCTGCATACTTTGCACCACCAACTCAAGCAGTGGATGCGGGAAGTGAATGCAGCAGAGCCACCCTTAGAGTCACGCAAGCCTCTGAAATGGTCCAGCACGCCTATCATCTTCGACATTGAGGATCACCCTGATCGCGTAACTGCGGTCAGGTGCTTGCCGATGTTGGTTTCACCAACTATCCGCAACCTCAAGGTCACGAAGATGCTAGTTGACGGCGGGGCCGGCTTGAATCTGATCTCCTCCGCGGTCCTTCAGAAACTCCAGATCCCTGACAGCGAGCTCGAGGAGACCGGCACATTCCAAGGAATCAGCCCGGGAAGAAGCAAGCCGAAGGGAAAGATCACGCTGCCGGTCACATTTGGCAGCGAGATGAATTTCAGAACTGAGAGGGTCACATTTGACGTTGCCGACTTTCCATTGCCCTACAATGGGATCCTTGGCCATCCAGCGCTCGCCAAGTTTATGGCAGCCTCTCACTATGCACACAACATGCTCAAGATGCCAGGCCCGATAAGTGTCATCTCTGTCCCCGACGACAAGAAGGATGCCCTTATCCGCGCCGACAAAATCTACCAGGAGGCAGCAGCCGCAACTGATCACAACATACTTGCCGCTGAAGCTCCCGGGGGGAAGAAGAAGACGAAGTCGGGCAAGAGCTCTGATGCCCACTCCGGCAAGCGCACCTCTTCGGAGTGCTGCGCTACCGTCGAGGACGCACCATCGAGCTCCACCGGCAAGTGCAAGAAGACGATGGCAGCTCCACACAAGACCAAGAAGGTGCCCGCCAAGAAGGACGGCACTGGTGGTACCATCACCATCAGTGCCACGCTTGACCCCAAATAGGAAAGCGTGCTCGTTGCTTTCCTGTGGGCGAATGTCGACGTGTTTGCATGGCAACCTTCTGATATCCCCGGTGTTCCCAGGAAAGTAATCGAGCACCACCTTGCCGTCTGTCCTCATGCGCGGCCCATCAAGCAGAGAGTCAGGAAGCAAGCGGTGGAGCGCCAAGAGTTCATTGCAGAAGAGATCAGGAAATTGGAAGCAGCAGGCCTTGTCAGAGGAGTGCTCCATCCCATGTGGTTGGCCAATCCTGTAGTCATGCACAAGGCGAACGGGAAATGGAGGCTTTGTATAGACTTCATTGATGTCAATAAAGCTTGTCCCAAAGATCCATTTCCCTTGCCACGCATTGACCAGATTGTTGACTCCACAGCTGGATGTGATTTGCTTTCATTTCTTGATGCATACTCAGGATACCATCAGATCTTCATGGCAGAAGAAGATGAGGAAAACCCCGCATTTATCACCCCTTGCGGCACATACTGTTTTATAAGGATGCCCTTTGGGTTGAAGAATGCTGGTTCAACATTTGCAAGGGTAGTCCATGTCGCTTTTGAGACACAGATACACAGAAATGTGGAAGCCTATATGGATGATATAGTGGTCAAGAGCAAGGACAAGGCTACCCTGATCCAAGATTTAGAAGAAACTTTTGCAAATCTGCGCAAGATCAACCTCAAGCTCAACCCCTTGAAGTGCGTGTTTGGAGTCCCTTCCGGCAAGCTTCTCGGGTTCTTTGTGTCTCAGCGGGGAATTGAAGCCAACCCCGACAAGATCAAGGCCATCGAGCAGATTGAAGCACCGAAGCGCGTCAAGGATGTGCGAAGGCTTGCCGGTTGTGTGGCTGCTCTCAGCAGGTTTATCTCTAAGTCTGCTGAGCGCGCCCTGCCGTTTTTCAAAATATTGAAAAAGGCAGGTCCAATGAAATGGACTCCGGAAGCCAGACGGCTCCGGCAAGCAGTATTGCAAGATCCACCGCACCAAGGGCCACGATCTCCAGAGTTGCAAGAAGGTTGAGCAGCTCGTTGAGCTGCAGAAAGCTGAATACGAGCGACGCGACAAGGAGAAGGCCCAGGAAGGTGCTGGAGGAGCTGGCAAGAAACGCCCCGGCCGGGGAGGACGCCGCGGCAAGGCCAAGCAGCGGCAAGGAGATAGGCCTCCCCGTGGCTGCGACAAGGATGAAGACGACGACGATGACGAAGACATGGATGATGGTGAGGCCGATGAGCAGGAATTTCAGAAAGCTACAGAGGTCCTGTGCGTTGACGGTGTGCTTCTCTGCATACTTCGCACCGCCAACTCAAGCAGTGGATGCGGGAGGTTAATGCAGCGGAACCATCCGTAGAGTCACGCAAGCCTCTGAAATGGTCCAGCACGCCTATCATCTTCAACATTGAGGATCACCCTGATCGCGTAACTGCGGTCGGGTGCTTGCCGATGTTGGTTTCACCAACTATCCGCAACCTCAAGGTCACGAAGATGCTAGTTGACGGCGGGGCCGGCTTGAATCTGATCTCCTCCGCGGTCCTTCAGAAACTCCAGATCCCTGACAGCGAGCTCGAAGAGACCGGCACATTCCAAGGAATCAACCCGGGAAGGAGCAAGCCGAAGGGGAAGATCACGGTGCCGGTCACATTTGGCAGCGAGCTGAATTTCAGAACTGAGAGGGTCACATTTGACGTTGCCGATTTTCCATTGCCTTACAATGGGATCCTTGGCCGTCCAGCGCTCGCCAAGTTTATGGCAGCCTCTCACTATGCATACAACATGCTCAAGATGCCAGGCCCGATAAGTGTCATCTCTGTCCCCGGCGACAAGAAGGATGCCCTTATCTGCGCCGACAAGATCTATCGGGAAGCAGCAGCCACAGCTAATCACAACACACTTGCCGCTGAAGCTCCCGGGGGGAAGAAGAAGACAAAGTCCGGCAAGAGCTCTGATGCCCACTCCGGCAAGCGCACCTCTTCAGAGTGCTGCGCTACCGTCGAGGACGCACCATCGAGCTCCACCGGCAAGTGCAAGAAGACAATGGCAGCTCCACCCGAGACCAAGAAGGTGTCCGCCAAGAAGGACGGCACTGGTGGTACCTTCACCATCAGTGCCACGCTTGACCCCAAATAGGAAAGCGTGCTCGTTGCTTTCCTGCGGGCGAATGTCAACGTGTTTGCATGGCAACCGTCTGATATCCCCGGTGTTCCCAGGAAAGTAATCGAGCACCACATTGCCGTCTGTCCTCATGCGCGGCCCGTCAAGCAGAGAGTCAGGAAGCAAGCGGTGGAGCGCCAAGAGTTCATTGCAGAAGAGATCAGGAAATTGGAAGCAGCAGGCCTTGTCAGAGGAGTGCTCCATCCCACGTGGTTGGCCAATCCTGTAGTCGTGCGCAAGGCGAACGGGAAATGGAGGCTTTGTATAGACTTCACTGATGTCAATAAAGCTTGTCCCAAAGATCCATTTCCCTTGCCGCGCATTGACCAGATTGTTAACTCCACAGCTGGATGTGATTTGCTTTCATTTCTTGATGCATACTCAGGATACCATCAAATCTTCATGGCAGAAGAAGATGAGAAAAAACCGCATTTATCACCCCTTGCGGCACGTACTGTTTTGTACGGATGCCCTTTGGGTTGAAGAATGCTGGTTCAACATTTGCAAGGGTAGTCCATGTCGCTTTTGAGCCACAGATACACAGAAATGTGGAAGCCTACATGGATGATATAGTGGTCAAGAGCAAGGACAAGGCTACCCTGATCCAAGATTTAGAAGAAACTTTTGCAAATCTGCGCAAGATCAACCTCAAGCTCAACCCCGAGAAGTGCGTGTTTGGAGTCCCTTCCGGCAAGCTTCTCGGGTTCTTTGTGTCTCAGCGAGGAATTGAAGCCAACCCCGACAAGATCAAGGCCATCGAGCAGATTGAAGCACCGAAGCGCGTCAAGGATGTGCGAAGGCTTGCCGGTTGCGTGGCTGCTCTCAGTAGGTTTATCTCTAAGTCTGCTGAGCGCGCCCTGCCATTTTTCAAAATATTGAAAAAGGCAGGTCCAATGAAATGGACTCCGGAAGCGAATGATGCGCTGCAGGACTTGAAGAGGTACCTGTCCTCCACTCCAATACTTGTCGCACCTAAGCCACAAGAGAAGTTGCTGCTGTACCTAGCGGCAACCAATCAAGTGGTTAGTGCTGCGTTAGTAGCGGAGAGGGAGGCGGACGATGAGCCAGCAACCGCGGCAAGTGAATCTAGCGACAAGCAGGGGGCTTCTCTGACAAGCTCTGGTCCCGACAAAGATGAATCTGCGCAGACGTGCAAGGAGGTGCAGAAGAAGATGGTGCAGCGCCCAGTTTACTTTGTCAGCTCCCTTCTCCAGGGGGCTAGGTCGAGGTACTCTGATGTGCAAAAATTGCTTTTCCGCCTCCTCATGGCCTCGAGAAAGCTGCGCCATTACTTCCAGGCACATGAGATAACAGTTGTCACTCGCTTCCCACTGAAGAGGATACTGCAGAATCTAGAAGCAACAGGCAGGATTATCGAGTGGGCATTGGAACTGTCAAGCTTTGGCCTCAAGTTTGAGAACACTGCAATGATCCAAAGCAGGGCATTGGCAGAGTTCATAGCAGAGTGGACGCCAACTCCAGATGAAGAAATTCCAGACACGAGCATCCCCGTCAAGGAGACAAGCAAAGAGTGGCTGATGTACTTTGATGGTGCCTTCTCGCTGCAAGGCGCCGGTGCTGGCGTGCTGCTTATCGCACCCACCGGAGAGCACCTCAAGTACGTAGTCCAGATGCACTTTCCCAAGGAGCAAGCAACAAACAATACTGCAGAGTATGAGGGTTTGCTTGCCGGCCTCAGGATCGCAGCCGACCTTGGGATCAAGAAACTCATTGTAAGGGGTGACTCGCAGCTTGTCGTCCGCCAAGTGAACAAGAACTACCAGAGTCCATTGATGGAAGCTTATGTTGATGAAGTGAGAAAGCTAGAAGCACACTTTGACGGCCTGCAAATGGAACACGTTCCGCGAGCTCAGAACGACGTTGCTGATGGCCTGTCAAAGTGCGCTGCACTAAAGTTGCCTGTGGAACCAGGGATCTTTGTGCTCAAGCTGACTCAACCATCCGTGACACCATCAACCGGACAGAATAAGAAGAGGAAGTTGGTTTCTGGTGACTACTTTCCGGCAGAGCTTCCCGAAGCCGCCGCCAAGAAGGTCCCCAAGATCGACGCCAAGAGTGCTGAGGAGTAGTCTGCTCCGGCGAACCTCTTGGTTTGTTCCGTTGAAGCAGACGCTCCCGACAAGTTTTGCTCCGGCAAGCTTGCCGGGGAATATCACGCTCCGGCAGAGCCGCAGGTTCTTTGCCGTAGAAGCGGATGTTCCCGCAGCAACAGATACGCCTTTAGTCCTTGTTGTCGAGCCACAAGCTCCAGCATGGGCGCAGCAGATTGTCCGTTTCCTTCAGACAGGAGAGCTTCCCGAAGAGCAAGAAGAAGCTGAAAGAGTAGCCCGACAGTCAAGTATGTACAAGTTTGTCAACAACACACTGTACAGAATAAGACTCAACGGTGTGAAATTGAAGTGCATTCGCCGGGAAGATGGACAACAGCTGTTGGCAGAGATACATGGAGGCATATGTGGTCACCACATTGGCGCAAGAGCGCTTGTCGGCAAAGCATTCCGACAAGGCTTCTTCTGGCCGACAGCCCTCCAGGATGCAACTGCACAAGTAACCAAGTGTGAAGCGTGCCAGTTCCATTCCAAGCAGATACACCAGCCAGCTCAAGCTCTCCAGACGATCCCTTTATCCTGGCCATTTTCGGTCTGGGGGCTCGACATCCTCGGCCCCTTCCCCCGAGCTGTCGGAGGCTTTGAGTTCTTGTACGTTGCAATCGACAAGTTCACAAAGATCTTGGCGATTGTTTGCCGTTTCGGGGTTCCTAACAGGATCATCACCGACAACGACACGCAATTTACGAGTCGCACCTTCATGCAGTATGTCCAAGATCTTGGCGCCAAGGTCTACTTCGCTTCTGTTGCTCACCCGAGAAGCAACGGTCAAGCGGAGAGGGCAAATGCTGAAGTGCTGCGAGGCCTCAAGACCAGAACTTTCGACAGGCTGCACAAGTGCGGAAGAAACTGGATCGAGGAGCTGCCGGTGGTTCTTTGGTCGATCAGGACGACGCCAAATCGAGCCACTGGCCAGACACCCTTTGCTCTAGTCTATGGAGCAGAGGCAGTTCTCCCCACGGAACTCGTTTATGGGTCACCTCGAGTGCTCGCTTATGATGAGCTTGAGCAAGAGCAGCTGCGGCAAGATGACGCACTACTCCTTGAGGAAGACCGTCTCCAGGCTGCTGTGCGAGCCGCTCGCTACCAGCAAGCTTTGCGTCGCTACCATAGCCGCAAAGTTAAAGCCAGGAGCTTCGAGGAAGGCGACCTTGTTCTTCGGCACGTTCAGTCCGCCAAGAATTCCAACAAGTTGACGCCGAAGTGGGAAGGCCCTTATCGGGTGAAACGAGTCACTAGGCCCGGCGCTGTCCGCCTTGAGACCGAAGATGGCACTCCGGTGAGCAACTCCTGGAGCATTGAACATCTTCGTAAGTTTTACCCGTAAGGCGCGGTTGCCGGAAGCTTTTCCGGCGACCACCTTTTGTACAAGTCTTGCCGCTGTTGCATGTAATCCTTTGTACAAAGACGGGCGCAGACCCCGTGCACCAGTAAAGCTCATGTGCCCCGCACATCTTGTCAGTTTTTTATGCTATAATCCTTTTTCGCATATGTTATCTGACACTTTGTGCAGCACTAGACCCCGGTAAGCAATAACGAGCCCAAGGCTCCATATCATTACTTTATTTCTCTGTTTCTTTCTCAAAAGAAAGAAGGTTCCCTCGCCCACAAGGTTTACC
>NC_041386.1:434080610-434158084 GCF_002162155.2 Triticum dicoccoides
CAGGCCGTTCAAGAAAGTTTCTCCTTGCCGGGAAGCAGACGACAAAAAAAGCTAATTTGCTAATACTTGAGCAATCGGTTTTTTTTAAGTTTTTGAGTTATTTTCCTTGAACGACCGTGCTTTGTATGGAAAACCTGTGCGCGGAGGAACCAACTCGTAGCTAGTTGCGCCTTTACTTTGTTTCAAGTCTGCTCAACAACTTAAGTGAGCTGCTAGCGCCCTTACTTTGCTTCGAGTCCGCTCAGCAACTTAAGTGAGCCGCTAGCGCCCTTACTTTGTTTCGAGTCCGCTCAACAACTTAAGTGAGCTGCAACTAGTTGCGACAAGGTTGCTTGTCGGTAGTGACCCCGCCAGCAGGCTGCTGAAGTTCCGCACTCGGCGCTCGCGGCAAGGGTACCTGCGCCGGCAAGTTTCCCTAGAAAGCGTAGGGCAGAACCATACAAAGCCAAGAGTCGAGTAAAGGAAGTAACACCACAATTTTTTGCCTAAGATAGAGTTATATTACAAAAATAACTCGTCGCGCCTCTAATAAAGTGTTCCCATGACATGACTGGCAGCAACAAGAGAAGAAGAAAACAGACAGCACCTGGGCCCCGGCGAGCCAGTATCACTGGGGGCTGCGAGTGCCAAGAATCGTCCACGGCAAACCAGAGTTGCCGGGGGCTGCAATATCAGATAAGTCTTTCATCCCTCATCATGCATCCTCTTATGGACTGGGGAATGCGAAACCGCGTTTTTTCCCGAAAATTGCCGTGCTCCCTCGACTCTAGGCCCTGGGGCTCGTTCCCGGGGCCAAGTGTGGTCGTAGTCGCGGCAGCAAAGGGATGAAACGAGGAGACCGCACCCACCTCGTTCCCCCTCCGTCAAAAGCGTGAGAAAGGTCGAGCGACGTGGGAAGGCGGCAGGGCCTGTTGCCGGGAGATGAAATGTCTGTTCGAGGGATACCAAGGATTTGCTCCTTGGCGTGGGTTCAACCCGCGAGACAAATAACCCGGCAAGCATCCCCTTTTCATTAAAAAACATCCCACTCAGGTACAGTCCATAGAGGATGAAAAACATGAAAGAGAGGATTACAAGTTTTAGATACAGCTAAGGCCCGAAGGCTTACAAATTAAAAAGATAAGATGCCCGTAATCCCTTTCCTGTCCCTCTCTTCAGGAGGCAGGTCAAGGAGGCGAAAAGGGCAAAAGGAGCAAGGTGGGGGCTCGGCCGCCCCGCTCAGCGAATCAAGGCACGGGAAGAGCAGGGAGTCGAGGCCAACCCGCTGCCTCTGCTCGCGACGGCCCAGTTTCCCACTTCCACCGTCCGCGACTCCAAGCGCATGGGAGCCGCGTGGCGGGGATGCAGAACCAAGGCGACGGATGAGGCGGCCTCGCTCCGCCTCGTGATCATGGGGAGTGGACGTCCCGAAAACCGTGCACCGGCCCCGTCCAGTAAATGCACCACGCCCCCACGCCTACCTCCGTTTAGGGAGGAGGGCGTGAACCGTCCCCATCATCGTGGCCTGATGCATGCTCGAGGGGCTTAGCCCCACGCACGCCGCCCGCGTCACCCACGACGCCGCGTTTGACGCGTGCCGTTCTGGGCGTGCGCAGTGGGAGCAGAGAGATATGCGGCGTGACCTAGGCCGCGCGTGCCCGTGCACTGTTTTGGGCCTGGCCCAACAGCGCTCGGCACCGTGTATGGCCCAGGCCCGGGGGCTCCTATCGGTGTACTAGAGTAGGGGTACCCTAGTATCCCGAACTCGTGCACGGGCAGTTGCAGCATCCCGCGACAAGGCTTGCCGGGTGACCGCCAAGACCCTCCGTGGTTCCCTTGAAGACCATTCAAGAACAAAGTACTCAAACCAAGGCCCCGGCAAGAGGAGCTTGCCGGGAAGGCAAACCAAGGCCCCGGCAAGAGGAGCTTGCCAGGAAGGCCAACCCAGGCCCCGGCAAGAGGGTGTTGCCGGGAAGAGACAAGACCCCGGCAAGAGGAGCTTGCCGGGAAGGCCACTCAAGGCATACCAAGAAAGCTTGCCGCGACGCGCCCTGCGTCCCGGCAAGGCCCGGTGAGCGACAAGCTCCCAAACACGACAAGACGACGACCGCGGCAGGGAGCGTGCCGCGGGAAATCCCCACTTCATGCCCGCGCTCCAGCACACCTGCTAATGTTTCGCTCTAGGACTCCCCCAAGCACACGTGGCAGGAGGCTGTGCAGCTAGGGGTGCGCGGTGGCAAGCGGAGATGAAGAGAAGGCCATCGTGGCAAACGGTGCCGCTCCTAACGGTCCCTTTTTGCATTGTTTAGGAAACTCGGACAGGAATTTAATGCCCTTGTCCCCTGCCGTCAGAGTTAGGTAGGGTGCACTGTATCCACAGTAGCGGTAGCTGCACCTACCGCATCCTTTTCCATTTTTACCCTTCTTGTCTACGTTGCCCCCTGTCGGTGACCCCTTGAGAGTATAAAAGGAGGCCCAGGCGCAATGTAGAAGGGGTTCAGCTGGTTCGGCCAGTTCGGCTCATTCAACACCAGGAACACTCTCACGCTCAGTCTGGCAGCGTCCGTCGCTCCTGAGCAAGAATTCAATACACACAAACAAGCAGCAGTAGGGTTTTACGCATTCGTGCGGCCCGAAGCTGGGTAAAAACCGCTCGCGTGTACCGCCTCGATCCGCTCTTTGTGCGGCCTCCGCCCCCCACCGAACCGAAAGGGGCCCTGTCCCCATAGGTGTTGGTGGAATCAGCCTCCCCGATAGCTGCATTAGCTCAATCAACAACATATTGCCATGTCATTATCATGCATCATGTTGTGCATTGCATTGATTGTGTTCCTTCTCTGTTGCCGGTGGTTGTCCCCTCTCGATAGACGTTGTACCGATGCTGTGATCATTGACACTGATGAAGACCCAATGATATCTTCAGAAGTGCCAGGCAAGCAAAACACCCTTGTTCATTCCAATACAATCCCACTCTCTCGCTCCTGCTCTCTTTTACTGCATTAGGACAACAATGATTCAACTGTTACATGTCGCGGTAGTTGAACCCCTTTCCTCTGCATGACCTGTCATTGCCACAGTAAATAGATGAAACCCACTAGCATGAGTAGGAGTTGTTTGAGCCCTGATGTGCCTACTCATTCATGCTTATTTGTCATGCCTGCTACTGCTTAGAGTTGAGTCAGGTCTGATTCATCGGGGATGAATTGGAACAGTGATGAACATGTCCTACTGTGTGTGAGCTAAGTGTGTGAACATGATTTGGTAAAGGTAGCGGTGAGAGGCCATGTAGGAGTACATGGTGGGTTGTCTCATTGAAACCGTCCTTAGGAACTGAGTTCTATGTTTGTGATCCATGAAACAGTTACTACCACGCATTGGGCCCGAAACCAATGGACCCTCTCGGCTTCTTGATCACCCTTGTCCTCTGTCCAGGAGTTGCAACTAGTTTCTGGTGTTTATAGGATATGTGTTGGCGGCCGTGCGTAGCGCTGACCCTAGGGGTGGGCTATGATGCGGTAGATACACCGTGGCCGGGCATGCCGGGCGCCCGTTTGGTGTCTCAGAACCTTGTTCATCGTCCGGGGCCGTATGTGGAAACCTCGGCCGGACTCCCTGCGGATGGAACCTGGATAGGCGATAAACCTGGACTAGAGACTTGAGTGTTTAGGTAGGCCGTGGCCGACACCCTCGTTGGGCTTCCGCTTGAAGGTTGCCGAGTACATGTCGTGTAAACGACGGTAAGTGGTGAGAGCGTGTGTGAAGAAGTACACCCCTGCAGGGTTAACATCATCTATTCGAATAGCCATGTCCATGGTAATGGACTTCTGGGTTGCCTATAACAGTTCATAGACAAGTGAAAGTGGATACTCTAAAACTCGCAAGATAAGTGTGAGTGCTATGGATGGCCTTCTCGTAGGGAGACGGGAGTGGATCCATAGTGGTGTATTGAATGGTGAATATGTGGACTCGTGTGTGCCACCTCAAAAGAGTTACTTGCATTCGTAGTTCAGGTTAGCCACTGAGTCAAAGCTGGCTTACTGCAGTTAAACTCCACCACCCTCTTTGTTGATACCGATGCATATGTGGTTAGTTCTGATGTAAGTCTTGCTGGGTACATTTGTACTCACGTTTGCTTAATTTATGTTTTGCAGAGAGACTTCAGTCTCACTAGTAGTTTCGCGTGGACTTCGATGTTTAGCTTGATACCTCAGCTACGATCTTGTGCCCTCGGCAGGATTTGGTAGATAGTCAGGCTTCTCAGCCTTCTTCATTTGTAGTTGTCTGTACTCAGACAAGTTAAGCTTCCGCATGTGCTTGTTGCTTGTATGCTCTGTATGTTGGGTCATAAGACCCATGTTTGTCATATCTCGCTCCTTGGAGCCTAATGAATAGATACTTTGAGTCGTAGAGTTACGTTGTGATGCCATGTTGTATTTACACATACCGAGCATATTGTGTGTATGATTGAAATGCTTGGTATGTGTGGGATCCGACAATCTAGTTGTTTATCCTTGGCAGCCTCTCTTATGGGGAAATGTAGTCTAGTGCTTCCTTGAGCCATAGTAGTCCGCTACAGCCCGGTTCACCGGAGTCCTGCTAGCCCAGCACTACTGCTCAGATCACTTGACTAGCCGGCATGTGTTTCACTTTGTTCCTGTGTCTGTCCCTTCGGGGAAATGTCACGCGGTGACATCCGGAGTCCTGCCTAGCCTGCTACAGCCCGGGTTCCCGGAGTCCTGTTAGCCCAGTGCTACAGCCCGGAATCACTCGCTGATGACCGACATGCTCGATGTGATTCATGTATGCCTGTCTCCATAGGTCTGTGCCGCTTTGGGTTCACGACTAGCCATGTCGGCCTGGGTTCTCTGTCATATGGATGCTAGAGACACTATCATATACGTGAGCCAAAAGGCGCAAACGGTCCCGGGCCATGGTAAGGCGACACCCGTGGGTTACCGTGCGTGAGGCCGCAAAGTGATATGAGGTGTTACCGGCTAGATCGATGTGACTTGGAATCAGGGTCCTGACAGCGTTGGTATCAGAGCCTGACTTCCTGTAGGTTTACCAAGCCAACTGGTCGAAGTCGTGTCTAGAAATGCTTTAGTTATGTAAGGGAATTGATTATGGAAGGGAACGTAAGGCTCTTTTTGCTCCTTATACCTTATGCCTTCTGATCCGAGTCACCCTCTTCTCTCCTACGGGGATTAAGAACTAGGCTTATCATCTTTCTATCAGGATCACGTGTTACTAATCCGTAGACTTATAGGATTGTTGGATTCGAGTTTCAGTTCAGTTTCTACTACTTTTAGTATGTTGTCAGTCAAATCAGACCCTTGATATGATGATGTTAAGTGGTTACGCCACTATTTTGCAGGATGTCTCAAATCTTTTTGAGCATTTACAGCCGTTATGCTGTCCGAGTCATTCCAGGTTTCTAAATAGTCTGATGCATTTGCAAACCCCTTCCTCCTGTTCCTGATGTCCATTTGGGCCAGATTAATCACACTAATCCGTCTATTGAGGTACTCCGCTGCCTCAGCATTTATGTTGGAGCTATTATTATGACCCTAGGTGTCTAGAGTATCACCTGGTAATCTAGCAATGCTTTGCATCCCCAGTGTGATGATTCTGGCCACCATTCTCGAAAGCATCCCGTGATGCCGTTTAGTTAGTACGCATTCTATTCCTGGGTTCTTGGCCCAAAATTCACTCTACTTATCTCGTGTTGATAGTGTTGCTAGTTCCTTTAGGATATTAGTAACCTTGCGACAGTCCTCGAGGTCCGTGGTATTTCCTTCTTCCAAATACCTTGAACCATTAAGGCAGAAGTTCTTTGAACCAAAAGATCACAATAAGAGTGCTCTTAATGGGTTCTCCATTCAAGAATTGTGAATCTGCTAGTCCTACCTTTCTGCATGGATTATCTAGAAAAAACTTGTTGAACTTGTTCGACATATTAATCTATGCATCCACAACTCAGAAAATCATATGTTCCTTGAGTTGTTCCTCTTTAGTTGTATTCCGACCATCCCCTATCAGTTGATAGCCAAGAGTATGTGTGCATTTGTGTTCATCAATGCCCTTTTATTCTTGTGGTCCGTCAAGCCATTCTATTCCGGAATGACTAGGAGAAACAAACTCCATTACCTCATCCATATCCAGGATTGGGTCAAAGTAGTTGTGTTCTGCAGAACAAATGCCAATCCAGCTTTTGCTCTGTTCTACCCTGGAGTATTACCCCCTGTATGTCAGGATTGTCATGAGAGTTGCACCCTCTCTTATGAATTCTTGACGTAGTGATACTTATTACCATCATTTTTCGTTCCTCGGTCCCGTGTTGTCGCAACCGGAATGCCGGCAAGTGAACCATGATGTGTGAAATCAATACTTCTAGCAACTAGTTTCTAGGTAGCTAATGGACAATAATTTCTTTCCTAGCATGTTGGTTATTGAATCATCATCCTAAGATTGATCATGCTACCTAGTCCACTTTTCCTCGTGCACTCTTCGATCAGTGAGTTAGGATTGGGTCAGTCCCTCGCTCTTTTGATCATATCGTCTTGCCCTAAAAAGCAAGATTGTTCTCGAGCTTAGTAACATATCGGTGGTTCGTGATTTTCCGAATATCTTCTCGAAAGTATTACCAGGTTGTTCCCTGATCGCTATGTTGAGTTCGTGATCATGTTGGTTTTTCTATAAACCACCCCTTCTCCAAGAATCTGTGTTGGATATCCCTGAGCTAGTTGGTTGAGCTAAACAACAACTTGGAGAGTTGGAAGATAAAGCTTGTCTGACTTAGTTCATGTTAAGGGATATCTTTTTGTGTGTGTGTGTGTGTGATGAAGAAAGATGATATCTCCATCGATTGGTCCTCGTGATCAGTTGTTGGATCTATTGCCTTGTCAAAACTTTGATTTGAGTATGGGCTATCGTCAAGTCAAATCAGAACCAACGATGTTCGTAATGTTGCCTTACTCGTGGTTGATCCCTTGAGCATACACCATTACATATTTTGGGCTGACCAATGCTATCACTGTGTTCACATGATGGTGGAAGTCCAGTGATATGGAAATTCTGATGAGTTGCTGTTGAGTCCATCAGCAGCATTTTGTCTCCTCCATGATTTGTGTTGAACATCCAGCTAGTGTTGAAAACTTGTGTAAGCATTTTCTTCATGCCCCGTTCATGTAGAATATGTTTGGATGAAAGTAGTGACCTCCTCTAAGTTCACGTGCAAACGATGCAAGTTGCCGCCGTGAGTTCGAGAAAGGTTGTTTTTGTTTCCTCTGGTACCATCCCAAGTAAGTCATGCATGTGCGAAGTATGCTATGGTTTGACAGGCTCGCTACCTCCATTCCATTTGTATTCCCTATCACACCAAGCCACTGGCTGATTTGTTCAGGGAAAAGAAGTTTCTTCACAAGAGCTAATCATATGACTTATGCAAGGACTTCGATATCCTTGATGATTGTTCCCAACAAGGACTCGGCAGTGTTTCATTGTAAGACTACTATGTGATCATGCTTGTCTGGGACAACATGTTCACATGTGTTTAGTAGAACCAGCTCATGTTTTGGAGCTTATTACCATAGTCCATTTCCTGAGAATCTCGCAATGTCATCTCGTTGATTTGTGTTGCAAACTTTCATTTTCTTTCCAGACTCGATGAGTCTGGAATATCCTGACACCAACCAGATCTGAATCTCAGGCAGATGTGATGGTTGGGATGTTTTCCCAAGAGCTATAATATTGATCTCTCTGTAACCCGGTAAAGTCGATGTCGTGACCAACACACCCAGCCGGAAGACCTATTATTGTAGTATCTTGATTGAGTAAGTTGGCCACCTCCCCATAAGGATCTCGTAGAATTTATTCCAATAGTAGTTCCTTATGGATTTTTGTGTTTCCGAAGTCCGACCTGCTACTTGATGTTCTAGATACCAAACCATTTCAAAGAATGGTTAGGCTAGCACATCAAGGAGAGCATTAGAAGCGGAGCGCTAAATGTCTCTTGGTCGATCATCCAGATTTTGATCCCTTGGCCTCGCTAAGGTGAAATCTGAGAAAGTGTTATCTTCCTTTGCACCCGCATTGTCCATCACTATTCATCATGGCAGTAAGATGTGTTGCCAGGATCCTCGGCACGGATGTTGGTAAGACCTTGATGAGTATGGAAATGCTCAAGTTCTTGAGAGCACGCTCAGGCACTAGGTTCTGATGTTGTCGTTAACTGGAATGTGCCTCCGTTCTCTCAGTTGTTCGATAGCCATCCAATTGGTGGAATCACCTTTGTCGGTGAACCTTCTCCCCAGTTACTAGAATCATTCCCAACATTTGCATTTGTTTCCCAGTTTACACCTCAGTAGTTGTTGTTCAGGATCATCTTCAAAAGTGAACTTACCATGGGTCTCATCCATTTCCGATGATAAGCAAAAATCATCCATTGCGTTGTCTTCAACAAGATAGTCCACATCATCCATCCTAGTCGGAGTATGCCATTCTTTAGAACCCCTTCCAACGATCGATTGTGATTGCCTCAGGCTGGTATAGAGAGTTTCAATGATCTTTGTATCAAAAGTAATTCTTTTTGCCACTTAAGGGAAATGCTCTACGAGTCATTTTTCCCTAAGGTGCCCCATTATGGAATCATGGCAATTATCTCCTTGCTACTTTGAAACCATGCACCATCCTACTCCAGCGTGGAATTGTTGCCTACCAATTTGAACCCTTGTCATCTATTACCTTCCATCTCTCTCGATGTGTGTTTAGTGTCTCAGCTCAAGAGATGTTCCAATGTCTCACTCCATGAGCTGATCTTAAGTTGCTCGATCTTTGAGAAGATCGTTTTCTGTAGAGTTTCCTTCCCTCTTCACCGTATTGGATGAAGATCTCGAAGACAAAGACGTCAAGAGCAATGTGATGCAATATATCGGTATCTTCGAGAAGGACAGTTCGATCGAGAAGACTGTGATAGTTTGGTGACCCCTCTGTCTTCTTACTCCACTTCCTGAATCTCGGGACGAGATTCTTGTTTTAGTGGGGGTGAGTTGTCACATCCCAAGTTCTGGTAATGCCTAGTGCTAACATATGGTGTTGCATCATGTCTACTTTACTTAGAAAATTTAAAATGGGGATGACAAGCCCTAGCACTAAATGAAATGCAATTAGGATCAAAATAAAAATATTTTCAATGAACCCAGAATGCCCTTTAGCAAAGTTCATTATTTTTGATAAAGGTGAAAACCTCTGCCAAAAATGATGCACATACTTTTAGGCCATTCTGGATTTTTGAATAACCCATATTGTATTTGAATTGGGGCCTTTAAATACTATTAATATTTTTGAATGCTCCAATAATTCTGAAAAATAGTTAAGGGCATCTGCAATAATTCATTTAATGGCCACAATTATTTTCAGGATTTATTAAAATGGTTTGGGTTATAAACTAAATCAAAACAAAATAACATAAATAGAAAACAGAAACTAAATAAAAGAGAGAGAGAGAAGGACTAACCTGGCACTTACCTCGGCCCACCTACCTGTGCGGCCTGCTGTTGAAGCCAGCCCAGCCCAACCACTCCCCCTGCCAGTTGTCTTCCCCCTCTCGCCATAAGGCAGAGGAGAAGCTAGTCACGGCACCGTGGCGTGCCTCCGGCAGCTGCCTGCTTGGCTGCCCCCTCGTCGCCCTGGACTCCCTCTGCGAGGCCACGCTACCCCCCTGGACCCCCTTGACGCTCTCGCACTCTCCCTCGCCCTCGTCCCCTTGTCCGTCTCTCTCTCACGCGCGCGATCGAAAGCAGCCGTCGCCGCCGACGAGCTCCCCCACGGCCACAACCATCTTTGAGCCTCTTCGATGCGCCCCCGAGCTACGCCTGGTGCCCCTCTTCCTCCTCGCCAAGCCACGCAAGCCGAGGATCACCATGCCGTCGTCTTCGAGCTCGTCACCACCGCTTCTGCTCGCCGGACTTCGCCGGTCGATTCGCCACCTCCGACGCTTCCCCGAGCACGCTGGCCATCCCTACGTCACAACAGCGAGCCCCCGAGTCGTTTCCCCCTTCCCCCCTCGTCGCTTTCGACCTCTAGGCCATAGCCCCGTCTTGGCCGAGAATTCCACGGCGCCGGCGATGTCGCCACCGTCACTGCAGCCACTTAGGCTCGAAAACGAGCATGGCACCGTGCTCCTAGCATCTTCAGGAGCTCAGTGAGCCCCTTAGCTAGCCCTCCCATCCTCTATGGCCTCACCCCGCTTGAACCCGTAGCTCCGGCCGCCGCCTCGCTCATCGCCGGTGCCTCTGCAGGCCACCCCAGCTCCGACCGCCTCCACCATTGGATGCGCGCGAGTGTCAGCGTCCTGTAGCTGCAAACCACGCTCAAAACCATCACCTGTAGCTCAATCCCGAGCAGACTCCGCCACGGCTTGAGGTCGCCGTCGGCCAAACTCCGGCATGCCGACGTGGCGGCGTAATTAGTGCTAATCTCCGTTAATTACCCATCCTAACAGACACTGACATGTGGGTCCCCGAGCCTAATTAGGTTAGTCTAAATATCCTGCTTAAATTAGTGCTAATCCTGCGGACCCCACGTGTCAGCTTGACTTTGACTTAGTCAATGTTGACCGGGCCCACCTGTCGGCGACCTAACTAGCCCAGGGTCACTGACCAATGGGTCCCGCAGGTCAGGTTTGACCTGGACCCGTCCTGTTGACTGGATGACATCTTAGTGACGCAGTGATGAGGTCATAGATGCTTTTCTAGATTTTAAATAAATCAAAAATGATTTATTTAATTCAGAAAATGTCCAAAACTTCAAAAAATCATAGAAAATAATCTATAACTCAGAATGAAATAATTTATATATGAAAAATTATCAAAAAAATTCAAGGAATCTGTTTATGGCATTTTCATGCATGTTAGAACAATTTAAGGCCACTGTTTAGGACAGATCCAATAAAGGGCATTTAAATAATCATATATGGAGTTGGAATTTGAATCTTGTATTCAAACCAACTTCATTTAATTGTGTTGCTAGTTGCATTAGCTCAATCAAAAACATATTGCCATGTCATTATCATGCATCATGTTGTGCATTGCATTGATTGTGTTCCTTCCCTATTGCCGATGGTTGTCCCCTCTCGATAGACGTTGTACCGATGCTGTGATCGTTGACACTGATGAAGACCCAATGATATCTTCAGAAGTGCCAGGCAAGCAAAACACCCTTGTTCATTGCGATACAATCCCACTCTCTCGCTCCTGCTCTCTTTTTCTGCATTAGGACAACAATGATTCAACTGTTACATGTCGCGGTATTTGAACCCCTTTCCTCTGCATGACCTGTCATTGCCACAGTAAATAGATGAAACCCACTAGCATGAGTAGGAGTTGTTTGAGCCCTGATGTGCCTACTCATTCATGCTTATTTGTCATGCCTGCTACTGCTTAGAGTTGAGTCAGGTCTGATTCATCGGGGATGAATTAGAACAGTGATGAACATGTCCTACTGTGTGTGAGCTAAGTGTGTGAACACGATTTGGTAAAGGTAGCGGTGAGAGGCCATGTAGGAGTACATGGTGGGTTGTCTCATTGAAACCGTCCTTAGGAACTGAGTTCTGTGTTTGTGATCCATGAAGCAGTTACTACCACGGGGCCCGAAACCAATGGACCCTCTCGTCTTCTTGATCACCCTTGTCCTCTGTCCAGGAGTTGCAACTAGTTTCTGGTGTTTATAGGATATGTGTTGGTGGCCGTGCGTAGCGCTGACCCTAGGGGTGGGCTATGATGCGGTAGATACACCATGGTCGGGCATGCTGGGCGCCCGTTTGGTGTCTTGGAACCCTGTACACATCGTCCGGGGCCGTATGTGGAAACCTCGGCCGGACTCCCTGCGGATAGAACCTGGATAGGCAATAAACCTGGACTAGAGACTTGAGTGTTTAGGTAGGCCATGGTCGACACCCTCGTTGGGCTTCCGCTTGAAGATTGCCGAGTACATGTCGTGTAAACGACGGTAAGTGGTGAGAGCGTGTGTGAAGAAGTACACCCCTGCAGGGTTAACATCATCTATTCGAATAGCCATGTCCATGGTAATGGACTTCTGGGTTGCCTATAACAGTTCATAGACAAGTGAAAGTGGATACTCTAAAACTCGCAAGATAAGTGTGAGTGCTATGGATGGCCTTCTCGTAGGGAGACGGGAGTGGATCCATAGTGGTGTATTGAATGGTGAATATGTGGACTCGTGTGCGCCACCTCAAAAGAGTTACTTGCAGTCGTAGTTCAGGTTAGCCACTGAGTCAAAGCTGGCTTGCTGCAGTTAAACTCCACCACCCTCTTTGTTGATACCGATGCATATGTGGTTAGTTCTGATGTAAGTCTTGCTGGGTACATTTGTACTCACGTTTGCTTAATTTATGTTTTGCAGAGAGACTTCAGTCTCACTAGTAGTTTCGCGTGGAGTTCGACGTTTAGCTTGATACCTCAGCTACGATCTTGTGCCCTCGGCAGGATCTGGTAGATAGTCAGGCTTCTCAGCCTTCTCCATTTGTAGTTGTCTGTACTCAGACAAGTTAAGCTTCCGCATGTGCTTGTTGCTTGTATGCTCTGTATGTTGGGTCATAAGACCCATGTTTGTCATATCTCGCTCCTCGGAGCCTAATGAATAAATACTTTGAGTCGTAGAGTTATGTTGTGATGCCATGTTGTATTTACACATATCGAGCATATTGTGTGTATGATTGAAATGCTTGGTATGTGTGGGATCCGACAATCTAGTTGTTTATCCTTGGCAGCCTCTCTTATGGGGAAATGTAGTCTAGTGCTTCCTTGAGCCATAGTAGTCCGCTACAGCCCAGTTCACCGGAGTCCTGCTAGCCTAGCACTACTGCTCAGATCACTTGACTGGACGGCATGTGTTTCACTTCGTTCCTGTGTCTGTCCCTTCGGGGAAATGTCACGCGGTGACATCCGGGGTCCTGCCTAGCCTGCTACAGCCCGGGTTCCCGGAGTCCTGTTAGCCCAGTGCTACAGCTCGGAATCACTCGCTGATGACCGACATGCTCGATGTGATTCATGCATGCCTGTCTCCATAGGTCTGTGCCGCTTTGGGTTCATGACTAGCCATGTCGGCCTGGGTTCTCTGTCATATGGATGCTAGCGACACTATCATATATGTGAGCCAAAAGGCGCAAATAGTCCCGGGCCATGGTAAGGCGACACCCATGGGTTACCGTGCGTGAGGCCGCAAAGTGATATGAGGTGTTACCGGCTAGATCGATGTGACTTGGAATCGGGGTCCTGACAACGTACTCGTGCTGTAGCAGTACTAGTACTACTTTTTTCAACTAGTAGTGCGATGTACTGTACTTCTAGTCTAGTCTAGTATAGTGCACCAGTTTTGAACTCTTGAATCTCAGGGCCAAGGAGCTACAGTTGGAAGTGGAGGGTACTACTGTTCTCTAGAACCATCGTTGTACTATAAATGCAGGGGAAGTACACCTGCATAGTGGCCTAGTGGGTACTCTCGGTGCTCTATTCAGCCGCTCCTCTCACGTAGCTGGCCTACTCAGCCGCTCCTCTCACGCACACACTAGCAACCTGTTTATCAGCGATGGTTACTGCGGGGGCAGAACATTTGAGTTATTTGATACAACGAGACTAGGCTTTTCGCTTCCATTTGTGGAGGTGTAATGGATCTCGTCAAACTTTGTTAGTAGTTCCTTCTTTATGAATGAGATGAAGCAAAGCTTTTGCCTCCGTTTCAAAAAAAACACGTCAAGAGGAATTTCTTTTATAGTAGAGCCGATAATGGAGTGAAGTCCATGCGTGCAACGCCACAAGCTACAGAGTAGTAGTAGAGCACTTTACGTACAAAGCCATATTGCATAGTCCCCAATGCCCCGCCAGGCTTTTCCGGCTCCTCAGGCTTAATTGGGAGGCGCTAGTTTAAATATGCTACTAGCTGATGAGGAAGCTGCAAGCGAGGTGCGGCTAGGGCGAGCACGCGAGCCACGAGATGCTGGGAAGGAAAACCCGTTCACATGACTAGGCTGTCCAGTGCACCTAGATTGTGGGGCCGCACGTCCGTTTGACTTCAAAACTCAAACTACCCGTGTAAAATATTGGCTCGCAGCAAAGTGTAGTAGTACTATTTTTTTTAAAAGGCCGCCGTGCGTTCGGGCGGGATCGAACCCACAAAACGAGGTATACACTCCCGCGACCACTAGTAGTACTCGTTGGAGTACAACGCAACCTAGAATCCCCTTTTGTCGCTAGTAGTACATACACAAGAAACCCCTAAGAGCATGGTTAATAGTATAGCCAGCTGCTGGCTATATGCCAGTGCCATGTCATCTATAGCCCATCTTATAGCCAACATGTACAATAATAGATCAAAAGAGTGTACTACTTTTTTATTATGTGACCCACTTCTCATTCTCACAATGTGCCTAGGAGCACGTGCTAGAGCTGGCTCTTCATGAAGAGCCCGCTTACCTTCTCTCTCCTCTTCTCTTTCCTCCAACTAAGCAGAAATATACTAGTTTATTTATTATAGCCCACTGACTCAGCTTTATTGTACTTGCTCTAATAATGCAAGAAACCACTAAAATGCCAAGAAACTACTACCACTTGCATACGTGGCAGACTTAAGATAAGACTACCTTATCAACCATTGTACATGCTCTTACCAACAAAAATCCTCGAGTGACCTCCTACCTCCGGCCCGTCCACCTAGTCATCCTCGGCTATGGGACACAGCTACCGCCACCGGCAGAAGGCGAGGTCAAAACCGCCGGTGGTGCGGAGCCCATGTTGCGGCAGCCCGAATGCCAGCTCCGTCCGGCGCTCGCGACCGCTAGCTAGTCAAGATAGCCCCGTCCAGCTGCTTGTCTGCAAAGTTTGCTAGCTAGATTGGCACGACAGCATGGCGGCTTGCTCGCACGCGCCACGCTAAGGCTAGCCATCTGGCTCGGGCGAAGGCCAGCGCGGCGGCTTGCTCGCTCGTGAATCACGCTCGGGCCAGCCTGCCAACCCGTGCGGAGGCCAGTGCGGCGTCCGGCCCGTCCGGCGGAGCGGCGGCCAACCCGCTCATCACCGGCGCCACCAACGAACACGCATCAATACTGTTTGAAGTAATGTTTAGGAAAAGTAATGATTTAAGGGGAATAATAGGATAGAAGGTCAGATGTGGGTCCCTCGTGTCAATGGTCAAATAGAATGTGTTGGTTTAAGCTGCCTCATCAGCATGGACGTGTGGGCCAACCCTGTCATAAATGGGTTTAAACGAACCCAATCGGTAGGAGTACTAGGTAGTTTTTGGCGTGGATTAAGAAATTTTGGGTATGTTTTTACTATTTTTTGTACAATAGATTCTTCCTAGGGCTGGTTGAAAGTGGTAGTTTTTTGTTAAATACTCTGCATATTGTAAATAGGAGTGAAAGTTAAGCTTTGGAAGCCAATAAGCACGGCTAGTTACATAGTGCATATGTGTACATGATTGAAAGTAAATATCAACCATGAGTGACTGATATCTTGATGGAAAACTCGAAACTATGGAATACTAGGAAAAAATGCATGGTTGGAAATACTAGCAATGGTCATGTCCGTTGCAACAAATCATAATTAGAATAGTACTTATTCACAAACTTGGTACAAAACACTCTTATTTTGATATACATATGTCACTAGAGATATATTATGTTTCAATTAGAATATATTCCTTGGGCTGTTTTGGTGAGGTCAGGGAGGGATGTGGTTGGTTTTAAGATACTAATTATGGGTTTTTCTGCAAATTGGTAGACAAGTGGGATGTTGGTGAGAAAAGGCAACAACTTACCTCACAATCGTTAGGTGTAGATCTAATGGTCAGAAAGGACGGATGGCAGACACACCAGCATCACCAACTTAGTCTTGTGTAGGAGTACTATCAAGATCCGTGCATTGCACGGAACATCAAGATGCATTTTTTTATAAAACACTTGTTGTGATTGACCCTTGCGGGAGTAATCCCATGTGTAAAAACTAATGATATCTCTTGAAATATAAGATAAGGTGAAGAGGAGTGGGGTGTGGTGGTGGTTGGTGGTCGGACTGAGCGGAGGCATGGGGATTGACGACGCCGACAGCGGCCACCAGGCCAGTTTGTTCCAAAGGCTTCCTTTCTTAATTGCTCAACAATGAGGTTTGTTGGAGATAAGGATGAATGAGGGAAGGCCTTGTCTGCAAATGTGGAGAGGGGTGCGGGTATCTTTTAGTTTAATTTCCATCCGTCAGAAATAGATCGGACGGTCTATATTGCAAGATGGCACACGTACCATCATCACCAACTCGGTTTTTTATCAGAGAAGAAATATAAGTATGGAGATACAAACGTATTATCGATACTTGCTTCCGTAAACTAGCATCTACATTCTATTCAACGCCTCGGCATGTGGGGCCTTAGCACAATGACTTCTCAACTATGTAAAACAAAGATTTTCCCGTCGCCGACAAGGAGGGGGTGATGGCGACGCGCTTTTTGGCTTGCTCTAGTCCTAGTAGTCATACTAGGTGGTCTACGCACGTGTAGATTTATTCTTTTTCACGTCTCGTGTTCGCCGTACTGCCACGACTGTTGATGAATAGACGGTAAGTTATTCACGGGGAAAACCTTGTTGAGCGGGTTTGCGAGAGAGAGAGAGACATTGTGCATGTGTGATATGTTAGAGACTAAGGCAATGATAACATATTCTTTGTGTCTATGTGTGTGGAGGATAGAGAGAGACATGTACATGGGGCTTTGTGTTGTGTAACGTGGAGACACATATACATAATTAGAGAGTGAGTGTGTGAGATACACATGCGTACATGAGGAGAGATGAGGATCCAGATAAATGGGTGTTTGTGCGTGTCTGTGTGTGTTTGTGCACACGTTTGTGTGTGAGAGGGAGAGTGTGTATGTGGAGTAGAGAGACCACTGATGATGTAAACCTAGTATAAGGGAAGGGGGAATGGTGTGACATGTGTAGTAGCGAGATAGCACGGGTGCGGGCGGGGGGAGCAGACTATTTGGAAGAGACACCAAGTGTGTGTGTGGGAGAGGGGTGTGAGAGCGAGAGAAAGAGAGAGCTAGCGACGGAGAGAGAGAGAGAGAGAGAGAGAGAGAGAGAGAGAGGAAGATAGGGGGCGAGAGGGGTCGTTTGTGTCCATAAATGGCGTATAGATAGGGAGACAATGTTGATGTTGTCCGAAATTGGCCTATGAACGGAGATGCAAGGGAAGCGAGTCATCGTGTGTGTGATAGGGACTTCATGAGAGATCTAGAATAGATGGTGTAGAGAACAATGTGCGAAATCGAGAATGATTATACATTAGGGAGCTATGCAAAGAGTCACGACATATATGTATACAGGGAAGGAGCTGGGCGGGTCCGCATGTGGGAGAGATAGAAAGAGGAGAGTGGTGCACAAGGAGACAAAGTGTGCTTGTTTGCAGTGGGGGTGGTGTGTGTGGTGAGTGCACGAGAACCACATAACTAGGGAGATTGACGTTTGGGTGCGATGTTTTGTGTGTATGGGAAATATACACTCTACATAATGCGTGTGCTTGGGTAAGAGAGATAGCAGGAGACCTAGAGAGTGAGGGAAGAGATGTGTGCATGCCCGAGAGACAAAGTGATAGAGACCTATGTTGGGGTCCGAACTTTACAAGAGAGAGGGGTGTTAATGTGCTCGTGTGTTGGTGTTTGGGGGAGAGAACGACTTCTCTATGTGTGTGTGTGTGTGTGTGTGGTGGTGGTGGGGGGGGGGTTGACTTCAGATAAAGAGTGAGGTGTCTATATTTGAGGGACTTTAGTGTAATTGAGATATTGTGCACTCATGGTTGATCAATTTGTTTCACGGTTTGTACTATGAGATAATGATACTTTTGAACATGCGTGATATACCTTGATGTACCAGAATTACACACCTAAGATTGGAATTTTGGAATTCGACTCCATCATTAGCTTTTGTAATTCATTTAAACGGAGGTACATTTTTTAAGCCGGGATTTCGTGATTTCAAATTCATATATCAAACCTAGAGATATACACATACGGGCATGTTCAAACTTTATAATCATCCACTTTATTCATACACATACACATTTTTGCTTTTGTCACCATATTTAGGATAAACACATTTGGAATTTCATTTGAATTGGACCGTATGATGGTATTTGCTTGTAGTAGCTCAATGATCCATATTTGAATTGAATGGACAATCTAAGTTTCGAGTTGGAGACATTGATTTTTGAAACTTGCACATTTTTTGCATGCAAAACAAACAAATTGTCGGCCATGATATCATAGTTGGCTGTACGAGAGCAGAATACTTATAATTTTAGGCGCCAAAAGCTTTCAAACTTCCCGCTCACATCGAAATATCACGCACCCGAAAGTTTAGCCCTGCGATATCCTTGTTTTACCCCTGCCACATGAACAGAAAAGGGCTGCTTTGGTAACTCCATTGTTTTCCCCTCTTTGCCCCCAACATTCTTCCCCAAAGCCCCTCCCCTTCCCCTCCCCGACCCCGAACCACGGCAAGCCGCCGAATCTAGTCCTCCGCCACAGCGGTGGATCTCACACCCCACCGGATCTACCTTCCGCACCTTGGAACCCCCAACTGCCAACTCACCACTTCACCGGAGCCGCTTCAGCGACTGGCTTGTCCACCGCTCCAGATCTCCTTGACCGCCATCATGGTCCACCGCACCGGATCTGCTTAACCGGTGCACTCGTCCACCACAGCATAGGCCCTTCACTGACTCCCTCATCCGCCCCTTCGCTGGCCCTTCATACAATCCCTTGTCCGCCGCAACAGATCCGCCTCACCGAAAGCACTGTACAACGCGCCCGCCGAAGCCTTCGTCCAATGCACCGGACCCGCTCCACGGACGCCATATTCAACTCCATCGGCCCTACTTTACCGACGCCTTAGCCTCATCAGGTTATTTCGATTAGTACTCCTTTGGTTTTTCTCTTTATCGTGCAACTGTTCACTTACCACAGATGAGCTTTCTTGTATGTTGACAGGCTCCGCAACCGTAGGACCGGAGCCGCTTCAGCGACGGCGATAGCCGACCCAAACTCAACCGCAACACGAGCACCATCGATGATCCTTAGCTATCAAGTATGACAACGATACCCATATGCCACCGAGAATCAGGTACTATTATCCAAGGGCCGGCGCCTACGTTCACTTTCCTAGCATAAGCACCACACCTTTGAATTTCTTCAGGGCATCATTCAGTTTTTCATGAGACGCGTTATTCTGCTTGCACCTGTAGGGCCATACTTCTGGCAGTGAACATGTTACATGTGCTAAATTACATACCAGTGCACATATAGTTAATATGCTTTAGTTTTGTTCTGATGCCACCTATTGGTTCCATCAGATTTCTTAATGTTCTCTATGCTTAATTACACATCAGCAAACTAGCATGTGTTCCGCTGCTTTTTGTTTGTTTTACCCTACATTTTCTGATGCTAGCTATTACATCACTGCTCCGAGCCTCTGTTCATTACTTGTTTGTGTGTTCTTGATCTTCCCAAGTTGCATGACTAATTTGCTTCTATTAATTATGGAGCTTCCAACCCCATCAAGCAAAATATTTGTTCTTTTGGGGCTGGCACCTCAAACAAGCATAAAAATAGAGGGAAGCATATATATTGTCGTGTATGCACACACCCTTCTTTCATTAGTTTAGATGAACCATTGATGATCAATTCGGACCAGTGCATGCGATTAAAATTAATTTTACCTAAATAGATGGTGCAGAATAAACTACAACAACTAGATTTGCAACCACGGGATGCTGACGATATCTTCAAAGAACATTGCAACAGCAGCTAGGCTTCACAGCAACATATGGTAAGCCAATGTGTTTTAGTACATGTTAAATGTAATGCGAGTGGGCTGCTTTCTTGGCTTGTTCCCTCAACGTGTAATCCTACCGAATTACAAATAGTTCAGTTGTCTGCTTTGCTGTATTGCTTGATTCGAATGCTTATTTGTTGTTACGCTATACCCGAGTTGGCCAATATGTCAGCAGTGCCTGCTGTACTATCGTAAAGAAATGCATGCCTATTTCATTTGAGTCCTTAACTTTTCCTCTCAACTTCATCACAAGACTGTCTTCGTAGTTTATATGAGGCCACACTATTAAGTGCTTTCTCAGATTATTTCAACTGCTTAGATGCCTTGGCAACTTAAATATAGCGGTTGTACACTCCCTTTCAACTAGGGATGTCAACTGGGTCCCGTTTAATCCCGATTTAAGTCCACTAGTGGTATGATAGTTGAAAAGAGTTTTTGTTTTTTGAGGAAAATGAAATAGGGAGGTACCAAAAACTAACTAGATGGGACTGGCGGATGTCGTTTATTTGCCACTTACATCCCTAGTTTCATCTTACCATTTTAATTTCTTCTCGGCTGATGCTGCTTCGAACCATTTAAATATAGTTTGCCATGCTCAGCAATAATTCGTCCGTCGTTTACCATGTAAGCTTACTGCCTGGATCATACGATAACTATCTCTTACTAATGTCCAACGCAAACCTTTTAGGATGCCCTTCACACTAGGACACAATGTACAACCCCAGAATCTATTTGTAGAAGTAGTGTGCCATCCATGTTACCAGATGGTAGCAGTTCAGAGGCAACACCGCCAGAGAGCAGTCTGAGCACATATATTATAGTGCTTGAGGCTCTACTAGAGGCAGAAAGAGATGGTGTGGCTTCCAAAAATGAGGTAATCTTTATCTTGATGCTGGAAATTATGGAATTAGCGGCACACATTATGCAAGCAACCCAAAAATTAGGGAAGTAGGAATGTCGCATTTGAAGACGGAGGAGGTCCTCCTGTTTCTGCTATCTGAAGCCCAAGGTAATCCCGGTTCTTCTTTAGATACTAGTTGAAATTGTCATTAGATTATTGTACTTGCATGTTGTGTCATGTCTCTGAATGGATTATGTTGCAAGACCCCCTATGTTGTCCATGTGTTGTAATGATCCGATTTTTTTAGGCGAGGTAATCCTCAGTATTAGTATGATTGACATAAGGTGAACTATTTTTTCGTGTGAGCATATTGTATTGGATGAAATAACTGTTTGACTCAGAGTGTATCCAACCTACTGAATTCAAAGATCACGACATTTCTAAATCATAATCATATATAAAGGTGGAATAAATCTTTTTTTGTGGTTTTGAAGAAATAAATAACAAAACGTATAATTATCTGTGGATATTCGTAACCGAATACACATTGGATTTGAATTTAGTTTGCCAGGTCCCAGGGCAAACGTGAATGCTAATTCTCCCAAGTTTTGAACGAAGCGGCTAAACACCCACTATAATTTGTGGGCTACCTGAAGCAAGTGTTTGCGAGATGGAAATTACTGTCTACCCCTGACACTTGACATCCTTATCGACCGGATTTACACTGCTGTCTATAGGGATAGACTAGTAACTTCAATCAGACGTGACACAACGGCCTCTGATCCCATTCAGACACGGTGGGCGCCAAACATGGGCGAAAAAACACATTTGATTCAAGCTCGTCCGAAAGACATGTGTCTCTTCCTCCATTTCCCCATTCATACACGGTGGGCGGCAAAACAAACTCTCCTCGTCCGAAATCGATGTAGGCTAATATTTTAAATAGGGGCAGATGTGTAACTTCCATCAGACGTGACACAACCGCCCTACCTGTCAGCCCCGTTCATACACCGTGGGCGCCAACCGTGGGCGGCAAAACACCCTCTCCTCGCCCGAAATAGTTACCGGCAAATATTTGGGAGATGCGAGATTACCGTCCTATCCCCAACCGACGCGATGTCCGAAATTTTAAACGGGGGACAAGTTCGTAACTTTCCCCCATTTCAGAGAAGCGCGTCCCGAAGTTTGAGATCCCGCCTCCCCTCCATTTCCCCATTCATACACCGTCGGCGGCACGACAACCTCTGCACTGCGGCCAGCCTCCTCCGTCCGCCACCCCATCCTCCACCTTGCCGGAGTCGCTACCTGAGGGAGTCCTGGATTAGGGGGTCTCTGGACAACCGGATTATATCCTTTGACCGGACTGTTAGACTATGAAGATACAAGATTGAAGACTTCGTCTCGTGTCCGGATGGGACTATACTTGGCGTGGAAGGCAAGCTAGGCAGTACGGATATGGATATCTCCTCCTTTGTAACCGACCTTGTGTAACCCTAACCCTCTCCGGTGTCTATATAAACCGGAGGGTTTTAGTCCGTAGGACAACATACAATAATACCATTGGCTAGCTTCTAGGGTTTAGCCTCTCTGATCTCGTGGTAGATCTACTCTTGTACAACCCATATCATCAATATTAATCTAGCAGGACGTAGGGTTTTACCTCCATCAAGAGGGCCCGAACCTGGGTAAAACATCGTGTTCCCTGCCTCCTGTTACCATCCGCCTTAGACGCACAGTTCAGGATGCCCTACCCGAGATCCGCCGGTTTTGACACCGATGTTGGTGCTTTCATTGAGAGTTCCTCTGTGTCGTCGCCCTTAGGCTTGATGGCTCCTACGATCATCGATAGCGATGCAGTCCAGGGTGAGACTTTTCTCCCCGGACAGATTTTTGTATTCGGCGGCTTTGCACTGCGGGCCAATTCGCTTGGCCATCTGGAGCATATCGAAAGTTACGCCCCTGGCCACCAGGTCAGGTTTGGAAGCTTAAACTATGCGGCCGATATCCGCGGAGACTTGATTTTCGACGGATTCGAGCCCCTGCCTTGTGCGTCACATGGTCACGATGAGCACAATTTAGCTCTACCATCGGACAGTGTTTAGGAGATCGCACTGGCAGCCGCTTCGACCCTCAATTCGGAGCCCGTTGTGCCGTCCATGGACGGGTGGATGGACCCCACCACGGAGGCCTTACCCTCAGCAGCGATCGAGCCGAACATCGACCTTACCCTGCATGAGAGCCTCGTTGTCAGACTGCCAGATCCTTCTCCAGCCACGGACTCCGAACCGCCTGCGCCCGTTCCTAGCGAATCCGATTGGGTGCCGATCATGGAATTTACCTCCGCGGATATTTTTCAGCACTCGCCCTTTGGCGACATACTGAACTCATTAAGCTCTCTCTCCTTGTCAGGAGGATCCTGGCCGAACTATGTTCGGCCGAACTTAGTAGCCACTGTCGATGACTTAACCGACATGCTCGACTTTGACTCTGAAGACATCGACGGTATGGACGGCGATGCGGGAGACGAAGAGGAACCACTGCCCACAGGGCACTGCACAGCCACCTCATCATACGATATATACATGGTGGACACACCCAAAGAAGGCAATGGTGACGAGACAACGGAGGATGACCCCTCCAAGAAGCAACCCAAGCACCGTAGTCAGCAGCGCCGCTCTAAGTCCGGCCAAAGCAAAAGTGGTGATACCGGCATAGGAGATAATAACACTCCGGATAGTGCCGAAGACAACAACAATCCCCTCCAGCAAGATTTAGAGTAGGAGGATGGAGGAGCCAGCCCTCCTAAGAGAGCGGCAGATGGAGAGGAGGAGGATGATAATTACATGCCCCCCTCCAAAGACAAGGCGAGCCTCGGCGATGACGAATTCGCCATGCCAGAGGATCCCGTCGAACAAGAGCACTTCAAGCGCCGGCTTATGGCCACGGAAAATAGCCTTAAGAAAAAGCAGCAGCAGCTTCAAGCTGATCAAGATCTGCTAGCTGACAGATGGACTGAATTCCTCGCGGCCGAGGAATATAAACTCGAACGCCCCTCCAAGAGTTACCGAAAATGCAGGTTGCTACCCCGACTGGAGGAAGAAGCGTATGACGCAGCTGATCGGCCACCTCGTGGCCGCGATAGAGAGGCATTCCAGCCAAAAACTCAGCCCGCACTCCGACATCATTCAAATAAAAAGGCATGGGGAAATACGCCAAACCTGCAAGACGTATTGGAGGACAAAGCAAAGCATGCAAGATCGATCTACGGATCACGAGGGCGCGCCACTATGCGAGACGATAAACGTCACACCGGATATAGTACAAGTAAATCCGTCCGGGCCGAACACAGCGGGCAAGACCCATTCGAGCTGCGTCGCGATATAGCCCAATACAGAGGCGCCGCACACCCCCTATGCTTCACAGACGAAGTAATAGATCATCAAATCCCAGAGGGTTTCAAACCCGTAAATATTGAATCATACGACGACACAACAGATCCTGCGGTATGGATCGAGGATTTCCTCCTCCACATCCACATGGCCCGCGGTGATGACTTACACGCCATCAAATACCTCCCACTAAAGCTCAAAGGACCAGCGCGGCATTGGCTTAATAGCTTGCGAGCAGAGTCCATTAGCTGTTGGGAAGATCTGGAGGCCGCATTCCTCAACAACTTTCAGGGAACCTATGTGCGACCACCAGATGCCGATGACTTGAGCCACATAATTCAGCAGCCAGAAGAATCGGCCAGGCAATTCTGGACTCGGTTCCTAACAAAGAAAAATCAAATCGTCGACTGTCCGGATGCAGAGGCCCTAGCAGCTTTCAAACACAACATCCGCGACGAGTGGCTAGCCCAGCACCTTGGTCAGGAAAAGCCGAAATCTATGGCAGCCCTTAGGACACTCATGACCCGCTTTTGTGCGGGAGAAGACAGCTAGCTGGCTCGCAGTAATAACATATCAAAGAACCATGGTACTTCGGACACCAAGGACGGCAATAATAGGTCACATCGCAACAAACATAAGCGCTGCATTAACAATGACAATACCGAGGACACGGCAGTCAATGCCGGATTCAAAGGCTCTAAACCCAGTCAGCGGAAAAAGCCATTTAAAAGAAGCACTCCGGGCCCATCCAGTTTGGACCGCATACTCGATCGCTCGTGTCAAATACACGGCACCCCCGACAAGCCAGCCAACCACACCAATAGGGATTGTTGGGTATTCAAGCAGGCTGGCAAGTTAATTGCCGAAAACAAAGATAAGGGGCCACATGGCAATGATGGGGAAGAGCCCCGGCAGCCGAACACCGGAGGACAAAAGAGGTTCCCCCCACAAGTGCGAACGGTGAACATGATATATGCAACCCACATCACCAAGAGGGAGCGGAAGCGTGCGCTCAGGGACGTATATGTGTTGGAGCCAGTCACCCCAAAGTTCAACCCATGGTCCTCCTGTCCGATCACCTTTGATCGCAGGGACCACCCCACTAGTATCCGTCATGGCGGATTCGCCGCACTGGTCCTAGACCCAATCATCGACGGATTTCACCTCACTCGAGTCCTTATGGATGGAGGCAGCAGCCTTAACATGCTTTATCAGGACACAGTGTGCAAAACGGGTATAGACCCCTCAAGGATCAAACCCACAAAAACGACCTTTAAAGGCGTCATTCCAGGTGTAGAGGCCCATTGCACATGCTCAATTACACTGGAAGTGGTCTTCAGATCCCCGGATAACTTCCTAAGCGAAGAATTAATCTTTGATATAGTCCCGTTCCGCAGTGGCTATCATGCACTGCTCGGGCAAAACGCATTTGCAAGATTCAATGCGGTACCGCATTATGCATCACTCAAGCTCAAGATGCCAGGACCTCGGGGGGTCATCATAGTTAATGGAAACACAGAGCGCTCTCTCCGCATGGAGGAGCACACTGCGGCCCTCGCAGCAGAAGCGCAAAGCAGCCTCTCAAGGCAATCCACTAGTTCGGCGTTTCAAGACCCAGACACCTTCAAGCGCGCTCGGAGCAATCAACAACTAGACCGCCCGGCATGATCTGAGCTCGTGTAGCAATGCGGCCCCCACCCCGGCCCAAGCCAAATGGTGAAATTCGTGCCACGTGTACACAATTACGCATTAAAAATACCATGGGCACAGGCGGGGAGGGGGGCACAACTACGGCACGCCCCAATACGCGGCTTAAACCGCACTAGGGGCTTCCCGCTTTGTCATTTTTCTCTTTCAGGACTTTAATCTCTGGAAACTCTGTCCGGCAGCACGATTGCCGAACACATGATGCCGCAACCAAGGAGGCAGAACGCTATGTCACACCACGGCACTCCCAGGTGGATTACGATAACGAGTGAAATATTTGCTTTAATACTATTCCTCACCTTGCCCTTGGAAGGGACATAGTCCTACTTTTTTCTTACCACACTATCTGTATCATTCTGCTTTAACGCACCTTTTTGAATAAACAATGCATAGCATTAAGACTATTATCGCATTCTTCTTTTTATATATATATATATATATATATATATATATATATATATATGTGTTCATTAATGACGCCGTGCAACCGTACACTTTGGTACGACCAATACACCAGGGGCTTAAGTACCCCACAATATGGTGTGAGAAGTCTGAACACTTTCACAAGTGCGGCACCCTGAACTTATAGCATTATATGCATCAGCTCCGAATCATGTCTTTGGTCAAATGTTGGGTTTGCCCGGCTCCTATGTTTTGGTACCTTACGTTCCGCTCTATCGGCTAAGGTAGCGCTAGGAGAACTACTGCGATTGTGCCCCGGTTCTGCTGGGCTAAGCACCTCAGTAGAGAAAGCTAAAACTGGCTGTCATGATAAGGCGAGAGACTGGTCGATGTTCGGCGAGGTTTCGAGTCCCTAAAGACTTATGCCGCTTAGAGCGAGGAACCGGTCCTGTCCGGCTTACAGGCGTGTATCGCGCCCCGAATTTGGCCTTCCGAATACCAGGGGCTTCGCCGAAATTTAAAATTATAGAATGCTATGGCTAAGTGAGAGTGATAAAGCATTATTAGTTCAGTTGCCTTGTTCGCTGTGCTGAGCACCTCCCTCGAAGGACCCAAAAATGGGAACAAGAGTGCTCAGGTTTATCCCGAACACCGCAGCACTCGCGGCATGGGGGCAGAAGCTGAGGACTAGCCATCTCTCAGATTGGCTAAACAGCCAAACATAAGGTAATATTTCAAATTCAAACAAGCGCTGCATAGTGCATATGAAACAAGTTTTTCATCATACAGGATCACACGAGCAAGTTTACTCAAATATTACATCCTTTGAACATTCGTCCGCTACAAGATGGGCACCCTTCATGACACCCTCATAATAAATCTCAGGGGTGCGATGCTCCTTGCCCTGCGGCGGTCCTTCCTTGATCAACTTCACGGCGTCTAGCTTGGCCCATTGCACCTTCACACGTGCGAAAGCCCAGCGTGCACCTTCAATGCAGACGGACCGCTTGACGACTTCTAGCTGTGGGCAGGAATCCACAAGCCGCCTCACCAGGCCGAAGTAGCTGTTTGGAAGGGCGTCGCCAGGCCACAGCCGGACTATAAAGCCCTTCATGGTCTGTTCGGCCGCCTTGTGTAGCTCGACCAGCTGCTTCAGCTGGTCGCTCATAAGCACCGGGTGTTCGGTCCTAGTATACTGAGACCAGAACAACTTCTCCGTTGAGCTTCCTTCCTCGGCCTGGTAAAACTGTGTGGCATCCGACACGCTGCGGGGAAAATCTGCGAATGCTCCTGGAGAGCTCCGGATTCGGGTAAGTAATAGGTAATTTACTTTCACATGCTTGCTTTGCATATAGAATGCCTTACCCGCCGCTATTTTCTGCATCGCGTCAATCTCCTGGAGGGCCTTTTGGGCTTCGGCCTTGGCATTCTTTACGCTCTCAAGGGCTGCGGCAAGCTTAGACTCTCGCGTCTTCGAGTCAAGCTCCAACGCCTCATGCTTCGTCACGAGAGCCTAGAGCTCTTGCTGCGCCTCGCCCACCCGAGCCTCTTGCCTTTCCCGCTCGGTGCGCTCCTTGGTCGCTTTATCTTTGGCCTTGGATAGCGCTTGCTTTAGGGTCACCACTTCGGTCGTGGCCCCTGGCAAATATACGATGATCCTGTCATTTTGCAATCACGTCTTCTTTTATATATACATATCTATAGACAGGGTATTACTTACCCTTGTTCTCCTCGAGCTGCCTCTTGGCAAGGCCGAGCTCTTTCTTGGACCCCTCGAGGTCCTGCTTTAGTGTGGCGACCTCCGCAGTCAGTGCGGCTGAGGCCAGCAGCGAAGCCTGCATACACATATTGACATACTTATATTAGACTCCTGCGATATTATTTGATCCTCTGTTCGGCTTTTCTTTGTGAACACCGAACAGAGCATCAGGGGCCACTGTCTATGCGGTAATATTTTTCCTATATTTTAAACACTTACCTCAAAGCCTGTTAGAAGGCTGGCACAGGCTTCAGTCAATCCGCTTTTGGCGGACTGAACCTTCTGGACCACCACACTCATAATAGTACGGTGCTCCTCGTCGATGGAAGCGCTGCAAAGCGCTCCCAGCAGATTGTCCGGCGCCTCTAGATGGACAGAGGTCACTGGCACAGGCGTCTTGCCCCTCTTGGAAGGAGGCCGCCTGACCGAGTCCGGAACCACTGGAGGTTCCGGCACGGTATCCGGCTGAGGGCCGAACTCGGAGCCCTTAGGGGCCTTGTTCCCTCCGCTCCCGGAGTCCGGAAGGTCGCCTTGCGGCGCCTTTGGGACTGTCTCCCCTCGACCCGGTGCCTCTTGAGACAATACCTGGATGTCGTCCGCAGGGCAAGGGGAGATGGCGGTCGGAAGTGGATCGCTATCCATATCCGATGAGCCCAGGGAGCCGTCCAACGATACATCGATACGGGCTCGTGGCGGCCTGCATAATCATATTCGGCGTTAGGGGAAGCAGGGCGATAAAGGAACGCTATGAGTTACTCTGGTATCCGAATACTTACAACTTCGCCAGGGGCTTGGCCCTGAGCAGCCAGTCGTCTTCGCCTTCGGCGGCGGTGGTGGAACTGTCCGGAAGGAGAATTCTTCCCTTTTTGGACCCTCCGGCCTCCCCAGTTGGGGCGGCCTTCCTTTTCTTGTCTCCCCCATCTGAAGGGGGAGCATCTTCTTCTTCCTCCTCGTCTTCGGGGGAGGAGTGTGTCGCGGAGTTATCGGACAATGAGTCCGATGACCCATGGCGTCGGGAACTCTTTCGGGTTCCCTTGGCCTTCTTGGTCTTTTCCGGCACCTTGTAAGGAGCTGGAGTCAACATCTTCGTCGGGAGAGCATCTGCTAGGCCTTCAAGAAAAGGAGCCGGACAGCCGATCTGTCCGGCCGTCTCCTGCCAGTCGTGTCAAAGGTACGGGAGCTTAGATCCCGCATAGTGTCAAACTATGAAAAAACAAGTATCCTATGAGAGGTAAAACAGCTTACCGCGCTGGCTTGGCGCTTCGCGCAGAATCCGCGATCCTTGGTAGTGGGAGGGGGAACCTCGGAACCCTTGAATAGCACCTTCCAGGCATCCTCGTGAGTTGTGTCGAAGAGCCTGTTTAGAGTTCGGTGCTAGGCCGGGTCGAACTCCCACAAGTTGAAAGCCCGTTGTTGGCATGGAAGGATCTGGCGGATGAGCATGACCTGGACTATGTTGACGAGTTTGAGCTTCTTGTTCACCATGTTTTGAATACATTTTTGGAGTCCGGTCAGCTCTCCCGGACTACCCCAGGACAGGCCCTTCTCTTGCCAGTAGGTGAGCCGCGTGGGTATGCCAGATCGGAACTCGGGGGCCGCTGCCCATTTAGGGTCATGTGGCTCGGTGATATAGAACCACCCCGATTGCCACCCCTTTACGGTCTCCACGAAGGAGCCCTCGAGCCATGTGACGTTGGGCATCTTGCCCACCATGGCGCCTCCGCACTCCGCCTGGCGGCCGCTCACTACCTTTGGCTTAACATTGAAGGTCTTCAGCCATAAGCCGAAGTGGGGCTTGATGCGGAGGAAGGCCTCGCACACGATGATAAACGCCGAGATGTTGAGAATGAAGTTCGGGGCCAGATCGTGGAAATCCAGGCCGTAGTAGAACATGAGCCCCCGGACGAATGGGTGGAGAGGGAATCCCATTCCGCGGAGGAAATGGGTAAGGAACACTACCTCTGATGGGGCATGGGGGTGGGGATGAGCTGCCCCTCATCTAGGAGCCCGCGCGCGATGTCGTCGGGCAAGTATCCGGCTCTCCTCAGCTTCTTGATGTGTCCCTCCGTGACGGAGGAGACCATCCACCTGCCTCCCGCTCCGGACATGGTTGGAGAAGGTTGAGGTGGGAAGTGCGGACTTGGGTGCTGGAGCTCGAGTGTGCGAAAATGGATGAGCAAAGGAGGAAGAAGGCGTGGATGAGAAGGTGAATCCTTATCCCTTTATATGGGCGGACGAAACTATGCGTCCCCACTAGCTTGGTGAAACTCTCTTATCCCCCAAGCGCCGTAATCGATGGCGCGGTTGGGTTATCCACGCCCGTATTGATGAGAATCCCGTGATAAGGGGACACGATCTCTGCTTTGACAAGACGTGTCAAAAAACTGCCTCGTGTTATGTGTGGGGCTAGTTAAAGGAAACGGTTCGAATAATCACCGGGCCATGACATAATGTCGTGTTGCCAAAACAAGTCAGCAAATTAGATTTGTGGAAATATTATTCTCTCTACGGTGGTATGTGGAACTTATTTTGCAGGGTCGGACACTATCCTTGTATTCAAATTCTTTCATGATGTATTTGGAGGAAGAACCCGCCTTGCCATGCCAAAGACAACACTGTGCGCCGGACTCGTCATCATTGAAGCCTGGTTCAGGGGCTACTGAGGGAGTCCTGGATTAGAGGGTCTCCGGACAGCCGGATTATATCCTTTGACCGGACTGTTAGACTATGAAGATACAAGATTGAAGACTTCGTCTTGTGTCCGGATGGGACTCTACTTGGCGTGGAAGGCAAGCTAGGAAGTACAGATATGGATATCTCCTCCTTTGTAACCGACCTTGTGTAACCCTAATCCTCTCCGGTGTCTATATAAACCGGAGGGTTTTAGTCCGTAGGACAACATACAATCATACCATAGGCTAGCTTCTAGGGTTTAGCCTCCCTGATCTCGTGGTAGATCTACTCTTGTACTACCCATATCATCAATATTAATCAAGCAGGACGTAGGGTTTTACCTCCATCAAGAGGGCCCGAACCTGGGTAAAACATCGTGTTCCCCGCCTCCTGTTACCATCCGCCTTAGACGCATAGTTCGGGACCCCCTACCCGAGATCCGCCGGTTTTGACACCGACACTACCCATACCCCGTCTTCCACTGCAAGAGATGGACGTCTCTCATCCACGGTGCTGGACCAGGATCCTTTCATCGCCTCCTCTCGCTTCATCAGCGCCATCGTCCACCTTGCCATTGCCGCTCCTACGACCACCTCGTCCACGACAATAGGATATATCCCCCGACCTGGCCGTCTGCCATCTAAAGTATTCTTCCCCGCTGCCGACAGCCATCGCACCCGCAGCACCCTCAACGTATCAGCATAGGCCTACACGACGTCGCAAGAGAGGTGGTACTCTTCCATATGTGCTTAAGTTATTGATCTCACCCGGAAAATAGATCATAATTTGTTTACTATACTTTTCTTGTCCGTACCAAATCGTAGTGGCTAGTTGAAAGCAAACATTGGTTGCGAAGTAGCTTTGTCCGGTTTATACCTTCAGATCCGCCATGGCACGGGCACTATACTCGTAAAGCTTATGGTTTCCCCCCTTTATATTCACTACCATCATCGTAGGTGCTTCGTGTCGTGCTAGCACTGCTCCTCAAGACCTCAACCCAAAGCTTACGTGTTGAAATACGAATTTGATATGATGCTCATATCACTAAAACAGAGAACATTTAATTGGTCACCTAATGTTCCTATATTCATTTCGAAAAGCATGTGCGCCACCCACTGGTCCAGCTAGTTCCACTTTCCTGATTTTTCTCTTGATGCTTAGGGTTTTCCCCTTTTATCTACTCTACTATGATCTGCGTAGGTGCTTTCTGTCATACTAGCATTACTCCACCCTTCAAGCTAAACAACACAACACTCAGAATTCGAAAGCTTAGTTGTTCAAATATGATTGTGATATGATACTGATATTAGTTAACCGACACATTTAGTTGGTTAGCTAAAGGTCCCACTTGAGTTTCCAAATGCATGTCACGACATATAGAGAGACAACATAATTGCATTTCTTTGTCAATTGTTGACCGTACTTTCTTGTCCATACCAAATCTTAGTTGTTATTTCAAAGCAAACATCGGTTGCTAACTACCCTTTGCGTGGTTTGCAGCTTCAGATCTGCCATCCCACTACCACGGTCAACACTGTACTCATCATGCTTATGTTTTCCCCATTTTATGATGACCACAATCAGCCTATGTGGTTCGTGTCGTAATAGCACTGCTCCACCCATCAAGCTAAACAAGCTTAGTTGTACAAATTCATATATGATATTATTGCTGATATTAGTAAAACTGAGAGATGTTTAATTGGTTAGTTAAATGTTCCTACTTTAGTTTCAAAATGCATGTGAGCCACATATGGAGAGACCAGAAAGAATAGTATTTCTCTGTGCGCTCTGGTTCATCATGGGTGGCCAACTGACATTGTATTGAAAGACTTGTAACATCTTCAATATTCTTGCTTTTCTGCTCTTCTTGAAGATGATACTCTTCTCTTGCAGTCGACTGGTCAGGTCGAGTTGTTCTCCCATAGTATATTTTGAATGTGTCAGGTCAGGTCGACTTGTTCTTCTTTACTATATGTTGAAGCTATCATCTGCGAAGTGTCATCACTTCTGGAGCTCTCATATTTTGAGTAGTAGGCCACATTATATTAATGCACACAACAAATTACAGCATGCATGGCATCTTTTAAAAGAATTGCAGAGATAGCACAAAGGGGTTTACAGGGAGGCAGTATTGGATTAGAATCACTTCTGCATTACAAAGAAAATCTCACTTGTTTTTATGTTTTCATGCATGTCAGATATTGAACATTATAAAAATGAATATGAGAATGGGTGCACGAGAGGAATATTGCGGAACGATCCACTGGCTAACAAACTTGGCATGGTGGAGGAAGGCCTATCTTATTCACCCATCAAGGTGCTTGCTCTAACTTTGCAAAGTTGTATTGGTCGCACATATTTTGCATCTGACCTCTTGCATTACTTCTACTTTGTTACACCATCTGCTTAGTTTAAGCATCATATATGAGTATATGCCATACCTATCCTTTTTCTATACCTATTCCATGTGTCGTCACACTATGTTTTTCTAGTCAAAAGTTGTTCTTTCGTAATAGATGTCCAAAAGGAAGAGGGTGAGTGCAGATCCTCAAGGAGTACAAACTAGGTATTTGGAAAAGGTAGTGATACCTATTAAATCAGATAGATCAGCAGCCATAGAAAACACAGGCCCAATTGTACCACACTTTACCCCTACTCTAGTGGCCAACCCCCTATTAGAACTGCTGGGAGCCCAGTGAGGGAGTCCTGGATTAGGGGGTGTCCGGATAGCCAGACTATATCTTGGGCCGGACTCCTGGACTATGAAGATACAAGATTGAAGACTTCGTCCCGTGTCCGGAAGGGACTTTCCTTGGCGTGGAAGGCAAGCTTGGCGATACGGATATGTAGATCTCCTACTATTGTAACCGACTCTGTGTAACCCTAGCCCTCTCCGATGTCTATATAAATCAGAGAGTTTTAGTCCGTAGGACGAACAACAATCATACCATAGGCTAGCTTCTAGGGTTTAGCCTCTCTGATCTCGTGGTAGATCTACTCTTGTACTACCCATATCATCAATATTAATCAAGCAGGACGTAGGGTTTTACCTCCATCAAGAGGGCCCGAACCTGGGTAAAACATCGTGTCCCCTGCCTCTTGTTACCATCCGACCTAGACGCACAGTTCGGGACCCCCTACCCAAGATCTGCCGGTTTTGACACCGACATTGGTGCTTTCATTGAGAGTTCCTCTGTGTCATCGCTTTTAGGCCCGATGGCTTCTCCGATCATCAATAGCGATGCGATCCAGGGTGAGACTTTTCTCCCCAGACAGATCTTCATGTTCGGCGGCTTTGCACTGCGGGCCAATTCGCTTGGTCATCTGGAGCAGATCGAAAGCTACGCCCCTGGCCATCAGGTCAGATTTGGAAGTTTGAACTACACGACCGACATCCGCGGAGACTTGATCTTCGACGGATTCGAGCCACAGCCGAGCGCGCTGCACTATCACGATGGGCATGATTTAGCTCTGCCGCCGAACAGTGCCCTGGAGGCCGCACCTGTGTCCGCTCCGACCCCTAGCTCGGAGCCGATCACACCAACCGAGGATGGGTGGTTAGACACCGCCTCGGGGGCTGCAATCTCTACGGCGATCAAGCCGAACATCAGCCCTATTCTCTGCGAAGCCCGTGACTCCAAGGAGCCGGACTCCTCTCCGGACTCCGAGCCCTCTGCGCCCCGACCGATCGAACCCGATTGGGCGCCGATCATGGAGTTCACCGCCGCGGACATTCTGAATTCACTAAAGTCTCTTTCTTTGTCAGGAGAGCCCTGGCCAGACTATGGTCAGCAAGGTTGGGATGCGGATGATGAAGAAATTTAAAGCCCACCCACCACCCACCTCGTAGCCATTGTCGATAATTTAAACGACGTGCTCGACTTCGACTCCGAAGACATCGATGGTATGGACGACGATGTAGGAGATGAACACGAACCAACACCTATAAGGCACTGGAGAGCCACCTCATCTCATGATGTATACATGGTGGACACACCCAAAGGAAGCGACGACGAGGAACACATGGATGCAATGAGGGATCGTTCACTCGAAAAGCAATCAAAGCAGCGACGTAAGCGCCGCTCCAAGCCCCGCCTCGACAGAGACAACAGTCATATAGACCTAGCCATAGAGCAGGACGAGCCGGCGGACGACGAACATGCCTTCGAGCAAGCGTCCGAACAGGGAAACTTGGATAAACAAACCGAACACCCCGTCCCCGGCGAAAACAACAGTCCAGACAACCTTACGCCGGGTAAACTCATGGAGCAGAAGAACCTCCACAAAAGGCTTGTCGCCACTGCGCATAGCCTGAAAAAGCAGAAGTGAAAGCTCAAAACTGCGGAAGATGCACTCAGAATCAGATGGAGCAAAGTACGCAACACCGCAGACAAATATGCCGACAGTCGCCGCACAAAAAGCTATCCAAAGCGAAAGCTACTGCCTGAATTTGACGAGCAGGCCTTAGAGCCCCCGCAGTCAAAAAATAGGAAAGCCATCCAATCGGATGGACGACCGCATGGCCATCATGGAGCGGCAAGCGGCGCCGCACACAAGCCGGAACACGATCCACCAAATGATCCGCATCAAAAAGACGACCCATCCAGATCTATATACGGGCCAAGAAAGCAAGCTCTAGTAAGCAATGCAACACAACAAATATCCGAACATCACGGCACACCCAAATACAGGGGTGCCGCACACCCCCTATGTTTCACCGATGAGGTGCTGGACCATGAATTTCCAGCGGGATTGAAGCCCGTAAACATAGAGGCATACGACGGAACAACAGACCCTGGTGTCTGGATCGAGGATTATATCCTCCACATACACATGGCCAGAGGAGATGACCTCCACGCCATAAAATACTTACCCCTCAAGCTTAAAGGGCCAGCCCAGCATTGGCTCAAAAGCCTTCCCGAAAACACCATTGGAAGTTGGGAAGAGCTTGAGGATGCTTTCCGGGCAAATTTTCAAGGGACCTATGTCCGCCCTCCAGATGCAGACGATCTCAGTCACATAACTCAACAGCCTGGAGAGTCAGCCCGGAAATTCTAGAACAGATTTCTTACTAAAAAGAATCAGATAGTCGACTGTCCGGACGGCGAAGCCCTAGCAGCTTTTAAGCACAACGTTCGAGACGAATGGCTCGCCAGACACCTCGGCCAAGAAAAGCCAAGAACAATGGCCGCATTGACAAGCCTCATGACCCGCTTTTGCGCAGGAGAGGACAGCTGGTTGGCAAGATGTAGCACCAGCGACCCAAGTACATCCGAAGTTAGGGATGGAAACGGAAAACCCCGACGCAGCAAGGACCAGCACCGGAATAAGGGAAACAGCCCGAAGAGCACGGCGGTCAACGCCGGATTCAAAAGCTCGCGGCAGAATCAGAGAAAGCCGCCCCTCAAGGATAACAGGGACGAGCTATCCAAATTAAACAAAATCTTGGACAAGATATGTCAAATACATAGTACTCCCGGGAAGCCTACGAACCATACCCACAGAGATTGTTGGGTTTTCAAGCAAGCCGGCAAGCTCAACGCCAAACACAAGGGGCTTGACACACCAAGTGAGGACGACGACGAACCCCACAAGCAGAGCACCAGGAAACAAAAGGATTTCCCACAAGAAGTCAAAACAGTAAACTTACTTCACGTGACGAACAGAACGGCGCCACAAGAGATACGCACCATACGGCCTATCCCAAAGGAGTCTCACCAATGGTTGTTAAAACCAATCACCTTCGACCATCAGGATTACTCTAGAAGTATCTGGAACGCAGGCTGGACTGCCTTGGTATTAGATCCAATAATCGGCGGACTCCATTTTACAAATGTCCCGATGGACGGCGGCAGTGGTCTAATCCTGTTATACCAGGACACAATCCGCAACATGGGGATAGACCCAACAAAAATTCGCCGTAGCAAAACCTCCTTTCAAGGGGTAACGCTAGGCCCGGATGCCTGTTGCATGGGTTCTCTCCGGCTAGAAGTTATGTTCGGCTCCCCCGATAACTTCCGTTGCGAACAGCTAACTTTCCACATCGCCCCACTCTCAAGTAGCTATCAAGCACTGCTGGGACGCGAAGCTTTCGCCCGCTTTAATGCAATACCGCATTATGCATCTCTTACACTTAAGATGCCCGGTCCACGAGGCATCATCTCATTAAAGGAAAAACATTGAGCATTCCTCCCGCGCGGAAAACAGTGCAGCTGCCTTGACAGCCCCACAATAAAGCAGCTTCACCAGCCAAACCATCTAAACAGGTCGTCAAGACCACGGACACGGCTAGAAGAGTCCGGCATAAACATACAATTGATAAAGGCTTATAGCCGTATACCCCTGTACTAGGGGCTCCGCGCATATAAAACAAGAGACAATAAAGCTCAATTTTACCCATTTTGATTCATACTTTGTTTATTTAGTATAACTCATGTTCGGCACAATCTTTCTTTAACTAAGTTCCTCTCTTTTACAGATGAACACCGTGCTACGCCCGTCCAGGATACGACACAATGGAGACACAGGCGCAGACGTGCAGCAGGGACCCGTTCCAAGGATTCTTTTCAGATTAAGACCCTGCGTAAACCTTTTTTACTGTCTCTTGTTGATACACATCCCCTGGTTTCTTGGTATAACGAAGGAGGAGGCTGGCGTTTTGGCATGTGGCCACGTCAGAGTTTTGCACGTACCTGGACACTAGGGGCTTATTACTAAGGGCGTTATCCCGCCCTCCCTCATAAAGACCGAATACCTTAGGGAGTGTTTGGCGTCGCGAGTTTGGCCTTATATGCATCGGCTCCGAATCATGTCATTGGTCAAATGTTGGGTTTGCCCGGCTCCTGTGTTTTGCTGCCTTACATTCCACTCTATCGGCTAAGGCGACACCAGGAGAACTACTGCGATTGTGCCCTGGTTCGGCCAGGCGAGCACCTCAGTAGAGAAAGCCGAAAACTGACTGTCATGATATAGCGTGAGACTGGTCAACCACTCGATGACATACCGGAATCTTTAGGATTCCTCCGCATTAACGAAGGGCCGTTTCCCGGCCAGGCACATACGCGCCCCGAGTTCGGGCGAGCGCAGGCGCCACCAGGGACTATATAAGTAGCCTCAATGTCAAACTCCTATGGCTAAGTGAAAGTGATAAAGCATCATAGTCCGATTGCCTAGTTCGCTGCGCTATCACCTCCTTTGTAGGACCAAGACATTGGATCAAGTGTGAAAATGTGCCTTCTGCGAACACCCCCGCATTATGTGCGTGGGGGCTGAAGCCGACGACTGCCATCTTTCAGATTATATATACATATATGTTAAACGGCCGCACAGGAGGTATCATAATACTTGCAGGCACAAGTATAAAAAGCTTCTACAATTTGTTGAAATATTTTTTTACAATAATACATGCTATTCGAATATAGTATCCTTCGAGCACTGCGTCTCTATTAAACGAGCGCCTTGCAGAACTTCCTGAAAATAGCGCTCGGCAGGTACTCAGCTTCCATTCGAGTCTGGGGATGCAACAGCGGTGGTTTCCATTTCTGCCCAGTATGTCTTGACACGGGCAAGAGCCATCCGCGCACCCTCTATGCACGCTGACCTCTTCATCGCATTGATATGCGGCGCCGCACCAAGGAACTGTTGCACCAAGTTGAAATAACTTTTTGGCTCTGGTCTCTCTGGCCACAGATGACTCACGACATACTTCATGGCGAGTCCGGACAACCTATTTAGCTCGGCCCATTCGGCCAAACGATCGGCTAATGACAGTGGACACTCTGGATTGTGGAACTGTGACCAGAAGAGCTTTTCCACTTCGCGATCTTCTTGATCTCGGAAGTGCTCGGCCGCATCTGCGGCACTCGCTGCTAAATCCAGATAGGTGTCCGCCGTACTACACATCTGGTCTAACGGAGCATGTTTAGGATCACATAACTTCCTCCGCAGCATAAAGGGCTTTCCAGCCATGATTTCTCCGGCCTGACGCAGCTCTCCTTCACCGCTCTCATCGTAGAGCGAGCATCCTTGGCATCGGCAACGGCCTTCTTCAGGTCCGTCTGTTCTGCCCGATCTTCTTTTTCAAGAAGCTTGCAACGGTCAGCAGCGTTCTTCAGCTTCACGGCCATCTCGGCCATTTCCTTCTTGCTTCGGCAGTGAGCAGCATGTTTGGCTTTCAGCTCTTCAATTGCATTTCCGGTAGCCGCATCACTTTTCCTGGCTTGCTCCTTGGCTCGGGCAAGTTCCACCCAAAGATTCTCCATGGCAGCAGCACCATCTGCATCAAGTGCACACATTATAAGATATTGGCATAAAGGTCCTCTTACCAGGCACCGCCGAAAGAATTACATACCTTGTGCCTCGTCAAGCCGCTTGTTGACAAGCGCGATGTCGGCATCTGCCACGTCAAGTTGCCGCTTTAGCTCAGCAAATCCATCAGTCCGGCTGGCCACCGGACACTTCGCCACCTACGTATAAAGGCGGCATATTAGACCTGGGATTATGATCCTCTGTGCACCGTCACTTTTGATAACACACAGAGTCTCAGGGGCTACTATCTACACAGGGCGCGTCTTATTTATGCACAACTGTCCAAAAAGGGTACATTATTTCGCGTACCACAAAACCTGTCAGTAAACTCCTGACGGCCTCGTGCAAACCGCTCTCTGCGGATGAAATCCTCTCAATCACCATACCCATCAATGCACGGTGCTCCTCTGAGATAGATGCTCGCCCTAGCAGATCCTTTAGCTCCTCCGACCGCGCACCAAACGGCGCCGGACTCGTCCGATGTTCCTTTTCGAAGGCCGGACGCGGAGGGCTTTGGGGGGCCATATGACTACCTTCCGGCCCCGCCGGATTCGGAGAAACCCTCCGCGACGATACCTCAGGGTCGCCCGCCTCGCAAGGCGGTACGACAGGGGGAGGCGTTCTGCTCTCCATCATCTCCGGAAGAAGATCCCCCGAAGACGAGCTCTGCTGAGAAGGGCTAAGGTCCGAGCTACAAGGTAAATTTTTGATTACTTTTCTCAGATATAAAGCAGGGATTTCTCTTGTTTCTTAAAAAGAAAACTCCTCTATACTTACGGCTTGGTGGAGGGCCGATCCCCTTGAGGGCATAATTCGGCCGAAGTATCCCCCAGCACAGGACCCTCTGGCGAAGATTTCTTTCCCCGCTTTAAGGCCATGGTCTCCGGGTCTTCAGAGGCGGTCCTCTTCTTCCCCTGTGGAGAGGAATTTTCGATTCCTCCCTTCCGGACAACCTCCTTTGAGGAGGTTGTAGCTCCCTTGTCCCCTCCCTCGCTTCCCTTTGAAGGCACAACCTCCAACATCCTGACTAGCACGGGACCCGGCGTGGTCTCGGGGAGGGGGGCCGGACACCTGATTAGCTTTGCTTTCGCTATCCACTTCTGTTTAAAGGACAACTCTTTTAGGGGCAATTTTATGATAAATATACGAATAGCGAGTCCGGGCACAAGGCTACTTACTTGAGTATCTAGACGATTGCAGCTCAGACCTGCGTCCTCTGTAGAATCCGGACACACTACTTGTGGTCCAAAGAACAATTTGTACATCTCCACGGGCGTCATGCCAAGAAAATGTTGGATAACTCGTGGTCCCTCCGGGTTGAACTCCCATAGGCAGAGGGGGCGACGTTTGCAGGGCAGAACTCGGCGAATTAACATAACCTACGTCACCATGACCAGACTGATGTCTCTTTCTAGGAGATCTCGGATGTGTCCCTGCAACAGGGGCACGTTCTTTGCCGGCCCCCAGCCCGGCCCCGTATTGACCCATGACGCCAGTCGTGGCGGGGGACCCGAGCGAAAGGCTGGTGGCGCCACCCACTTAGGGGCCCTGGGAGCGGTAATATAAAACCACTCTCGCTGCCGTAAGCTGGACTCCTCTTGAAAAGAGCCCTCGGGCCATGGAGTACCAGCATTCTTGCTTATAAAAGCACCTCCGCACTCCGCATGCCGTCCCTCGATCATCTTCGGCTCTACTTTGAAGGTCTTGAGACATAGTCCGAAGTGAGGAGTGATACGGAGGAAGGATTCACACACGACGATGAATGAGGAAATATGGAGGATGGACTCCGGGGCTAAGTCATGAAATTCCAGCCCATAATAATACATGAGCCCCCTCACGAAGGGATCCGTCGGGAAGCCTAGCCCCCGAAGGAAGTGAGACATGAACACCACACTCTCACCGGGATTGGGAGGGGGAAAGACCTGCCCTTGAGCAGGCAGCCTATGCGAGATTTCGCCGGTCAAGAACCTGGCCTCTCTCAACTTCAGCACGTCCTCCTCCGTGATGGAGGAAGGCATCCATCGGCCTCGAAGGTCGGAACCGGACATTGTCGAAGGTCCGAAGCGCCTGAAATATGGAGCCTTGGGTGTTGGAACTCGAGGTGAAGGGCGAACTCGTTTGAGATTGAAAGAAAGGAGTAAGGCCTTGGTCTCTTTATAAGAGGTTGAATACCAAGGGCCTTCCCCGTGACCGTTTGGGACTCGCCTTTGATCGAGAAAATATACCAACGGGTACGGTTGGGTTACCCATGCCCATGTTGATGAGAATCCCGGAATAAGGGGACACGATCTCTGCTTTAACAAGACGTGCCAAGGAAACCGCCTCGCTAAACACGCTAAGGTGGGACAATAAAACGATTTGAATAAAGACTTGGCCGTGGTGTGATGTCACACCACAGAATACGTCAGCAAATTAGATTTGTGTAAATATTATTCTCTCTATGGAAATATGTGGAAACTTATTTTGCGGAGCCGGACACTACCTTTGTGTTCAAAATCTTCTATGAAGTACTTGGAGGAGGAACCCGTCTTGCAATGCCGAAGACAATATGCGCGCCGGACTCATCGTCATTGAAGCTTGGTTCAGGGGCTATTGAGGGAGTCCTGGATTAGGGGGTGTCCGGATAGCCAGACTATATCTTCGGCCGGACTCCTGGACTATGAAGATACAAGATTGAAGACTTCGTCCCGTGTCCGAAAGGGACTTTCCTTGGCGTGGAAGGCAAGCTTGGCGATACGGATATGTAGATCTCCTACCATTGTAACCGACTCTGTGTAACCCTAGCCCTCTCTGGTGTCTATATAAGCTGGAGAGTTTTAGTCCGTAGGACGAACAACAATCATACCATAGGCTAGCTTCTAGGGTTTAGCCTCTCTGATCTCGTGGTAGATCTACTCTTGTACTACCCATATGATCAATATTAATCAAGCAGGACGTAGGGTTTTACCTCCATCAAGAGGGCCTGAACCTGGGTAAAACATCGTGTCCCCTGCCTCATGTTACCATCCGACCTAGACGCACAGTTCGAGACCCCCTACCCGAGATCCGCCGGTTTTGACACCGACACCCAGCGTCAGGTACTGTCTATGATATCAATTCAAAATTTGAACTCCTAAATTTCTGCTTGTGCCTTACCTTCTCTCTTGTATGAAAACTAATTTCAGATGAATCTCCTTGCTCAAAGGATCATACGATCTCAAAACAATAATGTGCTCTGCATTGCTCTTGTTAGTACCTCTCTCCCTTTTGCCTTGTAACGCTGTACTTAATTAATTGCTATTTGATTATGTATCATCAGTCTGCACCTGAGCTTCATTATCCTCTGTTTCTTCCAATATTATTTGATATATATTTACTCTTTGCAAAATGTAGAATAATGGCAACACTTATAAAGAATTTTCTTTGGGGAATTTATTGAATTATCCTTCCATCAACATGGAGAAGGGCTTTGTCCAGCCCGTGTTAACATGTAATGTAAGTTCATCCTTTTCAAGCCTTCAAACTTTGTTCTAGTATTGATTTGGATAGGCATCATTTCCTCCACTGCTGTTTGCTTTGCTGTTTACATCTGATTGGATGTTTGCAACAACTACCAGTTTCAAATTGTAGTTGTAAAAACATGTTCCTTATGCAGAACAGATCCATTTATTTGCTTATATAATTGTGAAACCTGTTACGTGTCTCCTTGTTTCTCTTTTAGACTCGTATCTCTTACACCAGGCAGAACTTTAGGGAAGATAGTGAGCCAAACCATCTTGAGGACAGCGAGATGACCCCAAGGTCCTGTCTTGATGAAGACAGTGAGTTGAAGCTACTCACCAACAGGTGTGAGACAATCTCTGTGCAGTCGCTGCCTCAATCAGTTCGACTTCTTCAGTCTCAACTTAAAGCGAAAAGGCTTGCTTCAGCTCAGCTCCGACTTGAAGTCAAAGATGCAATGAAAATGTCAGAGGACTGCCGTGCGCACCATCATGCCTTAAATCTAGTGTTGATGCATCTATCGTTGACACAACTGAGGTCTACTCAGCTTCTTCAGCTGTTTGGGGGGCCCGACCTGGCCAGGCCTAGTGCCTTCTGAAGTGCTCTCAGATTTGTATATTCTTTTGTCGGCGCATTTATTTGCACTGGTGGCGAACTTTGATGCCCAGTGGATGTAATATGTGCGATAGCCGTGATAGCCTAGCATAAGTTGCTTGCTTATTTATTTCCTTATTGTCTTGTTTATTTATTTGCTTGTAGTCATTGCAGTTCTTTTTCCGCGGTTTGCTAGTGGCTGCAATAACCTATTTTTTAAAACCAGGCCACAATAACCATGGGCTAATATTTACTGTAGTGACACTGGGCTTCCTACGAGCCGTAGAAATAGTGGGCCTTCTACTGGCTGTAGAAACAGTGGGCCTTCTACGGGCCGTAGAAACAGTGGGCCTTCTACGGGCCGTATCATCAATGGGCCTTATACGGGCAGTATGATCGATTGGCCAAACATGGGCCAATAACAGGCCGCATTATGGACGTAAACGGGCTAGAGTTGGAATCGTCCATTCATGGGCCGACCATAATGGGCCATCGTTAATAGGCCGTATTTGATGACGCTATGAAATCGGGCCAACGTATTAACGGACCACAAATGGGCCGACTGTAACCACGGGCTGAATTTGGCCCACAAGAAGAAAATGACAGTAACGGGCCGTAAGTAAACGAATGCTGGAAATGAGCCCAAGAATAAATGGGCTCTGAGAAGGCTGAAAGATAGCATGGGCTGGAAACGACCCAACGGAATAACGGGCTGTTAATGGGTATAAAGTGATACACTGTTCATTACGGGCCAGTTTCACCACGGGCCGTTAATAGGCCAAGAGTTACATAGGGCCTCATATGGGCCGAAAGACGTCATGGGCCATACACGGGCCAGAAGTGAAAACGGGCTGGAATCGACGCTACTGGGCATAATTTGGATAGGGCGTAACGGGCCTTGGGTTAGCGGGCTGTAAATGGGCTATATGCGAACAGGCCGTTAACAGGCTTTACATGGGCCGGCCCGCCACCTTTTGACCAAGTCAAACGGGCTGGCCTTTACACAGGAATGGGCCTCTGTTGGGCCGTGCCACGTGTCGACGTATCATAGGCGTGTTCTGTCCAATGAGTGGATGACATCTGTCCCAACGATGAGCCGACACGTGTTTCCTCCAGCCAATGATGATTTTACACGTGGAAAATCCCCATTGGTCGGAGCTGTTAACGGTTTATTGGATCCAAAACCCGACCCGATAGCTTAACGGTGTTTCGTTACAGTGGATTCCATGTGTCGGTCACCCTTGACGAAAGCACTTCTGTGACGCGGGATTTATCATCATGGAAGTGGACACTTCCGTGATGATAATTTTGGTAATGTCATGGAACACTTCTATGACAGCACAGGTATGACTATCTTGATTCTGTCATTAAATCTTCATGGATGTACATGCATGACAGAAAATGCGACCTACTGTGACAAACACGTATCATCACAGAAGTGTATTTTTTTTGTAGTGTATGGTGCGATCTATGATGTCCCTCACTGATTTACCACTATCGTTTTGGGGTTATGCTTTGGAGACAGCTGCATTCACGTTAAATAGGGCACCATCAAAATCCGTTGAGACGACACCTTATGTACTGTGGTTTGGCAAGAAACCCAAGTTGTCGTTTCTTAAAGTTTGGGGCTGCGATGCTTATGTGAAAAAGCTTCAACCTGATAAGCTTGAACCCAAATCGGAGAAATGTGTCTTCATAGGATACCCAAAGGAGACTGTTGGGTACACCTTCTATCATAGATCCGAAGGCAAGATATTCGTTGCTAAGAATGGATCCTTTCTAGAGAAGGAGTTTCTCTCGAAAGAAGTGAGTGGGAGGAAAGTAGAACTTGGTAAGGTAATTGTACCTGCTCCCTTATTCGAAAGTAGTTCATCATTGAAATCAGTTCCAATGATTCCTACACCAGTAAGTGAGGAAGCTAATGATGATGATCATGAAACTTCTGATTAAGTTACTACCAAACCTCGTAGGTCAACCCAGAGTAAGATCTGCACCAGAGTGGTATGATAATCTCGTTCTGGAGGTCATGTTACTTAACCATGATGAACTACGAACTATGAGGAATCGATGATGAGCCCAGATTCCGCAAAATGGCTTGAGGCCATGAAATCTGAGATGGGATCCATGTATGAGAACAAAGTGTGGACTTTGGTTGACTTGCCCAATGATCGGCAGACCATAGAGATTAAATGGATCTTCAAGAAGAATACTGACACTGACGGTAATGTTACTGTGTACAAAGCTCGACTTGTTGCAAAGTGTTTTCGACAAGTTCAAGGAGTTGACTACAATGAGACTTTCTCTTCCCTAGCGATGCTTAAGTCCGACTGAATCGTGTTAGCAATTGCTGCATTTTATGATTATGAAATTTGGCAAATGGATGTCAAAACTACATTCCTTAATGGATATCTTATAGAAGAGTTGTATATGATGCAACCAGAAGGTTTTGTCAATCCAAAAGGTGCTAACAAAGTGTGCAAGCTCCAGCGATCCATTTATGGACTGGTGTAAGCCTCTCAGAGTTGGAATATACGCTTTGATAGTGTGATCAAAGCATATGGTTTTATACAGATTTTTGGAGAAGCCTGTATTTACAAGAGAGTGAGTGGGAGCTCTGTAGCATTTTTGATATATTATATGTGGATGACATATTGCTGATCGGAAACGATACTGAATTTTTGAATAACATAAAGGATACTTGAATAAGAATTTTTCAATGAAAGACCTCGGTGAAGCTGCTTATATATTGGGCATCAAGATCTATAGAGATAGATCAAGACACTTAATTGGACTTTCACAAAGCACATACCTTGATAAAGTTTTGAAGAAGTTCAAAATGGATCAAGCAAAGAAAGGGTTCTTGGCTGTGTTACAAGGTGTGAAGTTGAGTCAGACTCAATGCCCGACCACTGCAGAAGATAGAGAGAAAATGAAAGTCATTCCCTATGCTTCATCCATAGGTTCTATCATGTATGCAATGCTGTGTACCAGACCTGATGTGTGCCTTATTATTAGTTTGGCAGGGAGGTACCAAAGTAATCCATGAGTGGATCACTGGACAGCGGTCAAGAACATCCTGAAATACCTAAAAAGGACTAAGGATATGTTTCTCGTTTATGGAGGTGACAAAGAGCTCGTCGTAAACGGTTACGTTGATGCAAGCTTTGACACTAATCCGAATGACTCTAAGTCACAAACCGGATAGATATTTTTATTAAATGGTGGAGCTGTCAGTTGGTGCAGTTCCAAGCAGAGCGTCGTGGCGGGATCAACATGTGAAGCGGAGTACATAGCTGCTTCGGAAGTAGCAAATGAAGGAGTCTGAATGAAGGAGTTCATATCCGATCTAGGTGTCATACCTAGTGCATCAGGTCCAATGAAAATCTTTTGTGACAATACTGGTGCAATTTCCTTGGCAAAGGAATCCAGATTTCACAAGAGAACCAAGCACATCAAGAGACGCTTCAATTCCATCCGCGATCAAGTCAAGGAAGGAGACATAGAGATTTGGAAGATACATACGGATCTGAATGTTGCAGACCCATTGACTAAGTCTCTCTCACGAGCAAAACATGATCAGCACCAAGACTCCATGGGTGTTAGAATCATCACAATGTAATCTAGATTATTCACTCTAGTGCAAGTTGGAGACCGAAGAAAATATGCCGTAGAGGCAATAATAAAGTTGTTATTTATATTTCCTTATACCATGATAAATGTTTATTATTCATGCTAGATATGTACTAACCGGCAACTTAGTACATGTGTGAATACATAGACAAACAGAGTGTCACTAGTATGTCTCTACTTGACTAGCTCGTTAATCAAAGATGGTTAAGTTTCCTAGCCATGGACAAAGAGTTGTCATTTGATGAACGGGATCACATCATTAGAGAATGATGTGATGGACTTGACCCATCCATTAGCTTAGCACAATAATCGTTTAGTTTACTTCTATTGCTTTCTGCATAACTTATACATGTTCCTATGACTATGACATTATGCAACTCCCAAATACCGGAGGAACACTTAGTGTGCTATCAAACGTCACGACGTAACTGGTTGACTATAAAGATGCTCTACAGGTGTCTCCGATGGTGTTTGTTGAGTTGGCATAGACCAAGATTAGGATTTATCACTCCGTGTATCGCAGAGGCATCTCTGGGCCCTCTCGGTAATGCACATCACTATAAGCCTTGCAAGCAATGCGACTAATGAGTTAGTTACGGGATGTTGCATTACGGAACAAGTAAAGAGACTTGCCGGTTACGGGACCTCAAGGTATAACACAAAACATGAACAAGTTTGTGTTGAACGGAAAGCAATAAAGTGGTTGATGATAACACAAATCATTGAGGGGCAAGGATGGTATTATCCATCAAGAATTCGACATATATCTTGGAAGAGCTTAGGATGTTGATGATGATCAAGACACAGTTGTCGAGAGATTTCATGAAGATGTAATCGATTGGCGATGTCATCAAGTCAAAGGAATGATGAAGCACAAGGTTATTGGAACCACGGGTACGACACAAACTCGAAATCAAGCTTGCTATTCAAGGCGAGATGATATGACAAGGAAGATTGACGTAAGCTTAGCTCATCATCGAAAGCCGCGCTTTGGGAATAAGGACCAGGTGGCATAGTTTAAAATTTAGCACAAGGTGATAGCCGATCATGCTAGGATTGACATGCTCAAGTACAAACTCGTGAGTAAAGGAGATTACTAAGAGTTGTTTAATCATGGTGCGGACCTGATTTAGTTATCGGTGTCCTCGAGTGACTAACAACTCGGAACCAGGAAACATTGGAATCGGTGAGGAATAATACTCGATGAAGGATCATAATAAGCAACATGGTTTGATGATATTATCGAGATACCAGAGGGTAATACTCAGAGGTAGAGCAAAATAGAGGGTTGACAAGTGTATTGATCTGCAAAAGACAAGTACTTTAACTTGTCCGAGAAAAGGAATCAAGGAATATCAATATGGCCGAAACCATAGTTGCAAGGGATCCAATTCAAAGACACCAGAAGAATTATCCAACTAATTAGAAGTTTTTCAAGAAGCTTCTATGATAAGTTCCACATCAGGTCCATGGGCATGAACACAAAGTTCAAGGTCCACTCCCACTTCTCCAATGCATAACCTTTCAGTCACTTCTCATTTTCAAAGAAGTTGTAACATTAAAATTTTATTTATCAAAATACCAGAAGAGTATGACTCGTGAAAACTTTAGAGTTCACACATATTAAGGAAGGCATAGGTTCAACCCGTCAGGGTATCATGGAAACATATACCACAAGCTTCAATAGTAAATACCACCATCTTGAAAACAGAGCATGGTTGAGAAAACAGAGGATGCAATTTACCAAAGGCTTTATGTATTAGGGAAGGAATTTCCCGAGGTTTCCGTAAACGAAGGACATTGTCGGATGATAAATTGAGCAAAGGATCTGACGGTCCATGACCGAGCCGATGTTAGCATCGGTACCCAACCAGAATAAGAAGGGATGCAAGGAGATCAGACTATAGAAACAACTGACTAATTCAAAGCTGAAATGCAAGGAATTATGATCTTCAAATCAAGGGATCAGAAGCAAACACTCTGATCAAGGATGGATAAGTTGAGTAGGCTTAGGGGTACAATCGATGGCAATTTGATTGGTCGAGATCCAGCTCATGTTTAATATGACGTCTAAGCCGGAAGGATGAATTCTAGGATCTGATTGAGGATTGCGAGCATTCGCAACATATCGAATCAAGGGACTCGAAATGATAATGACAAAGGAAGCTAATGAATATTTCTAGTCATATGGATCACAACCACAATGCATGCAGACAAGTAATTGCAGAGTAATAGCGGACAGAGATTTATCAAAAGATCATATAGTATTTCAATGTGTCTTGTGAATCATATGAACAACGGGGGAAGAGAGGATACTTGGTAAGTGCGAGTAATTATTCGTAGAGGGTATTCATGTGGCAAGAACTGCAAGGCAGTAGGCACAAAGTATTCTCGAACCAATAGAGATAATTTCAGGGTATCTTGTAATAACAAGATCAACTGGGAACAAAAGTAAGAACAACAGCGGTATGTATTTATACATAGGGATATTTCGGTGGTAGGGAATTGCAAAGGCGGTGGGGACAAGTGTCTCGAGAGAACATCGGAGATTATCTTCGGAATCCTCTGGTGCACCAAGCAATCATCTGGAGTGAGGGGCTCTCCAGGAGGAAGTAATTAGGAGAACCTAGAGTCAGAGTTCGTAAAATCATCTAACACGAATAGAAGAGAGATTAGAGTCAAAGAGCATAGACGAGAAATAAAAGATCCTAATACCACCCAATGGCGACGTGGGCCCATGGGCCACACAACCATGTTAGTAAAAGTTTTGCAATGTCTAGACTCGACTTCAGCCAAGGAGTGTGGAAGGGGGATTCCTACAGGCAGTTGGCTCTGATACCAACTTGTGACGCCCCCGATTCAATCGTACACTAATCATACACGCAAACATGTACGATCAAGATCAGGGACTCACGGGAAGATATCACAACACAACTCTACAAATAAAAATAAGTCATACAAGCATCATATTACAAGCTAGGGGCCTCGAGGGCTCGAATACAAGAGCTCGATTATAGATGAGTCAGCGGAAGCAACAATATCTGAGTACAGACATAAGTTAAACAAGTTTGCCTTAAGAAGGCTAGCACAAAGTGGGATACAGATCGAAAGAGGTGCATGCCTCCTGCCTGGGATCCTCCTAAACTACTCCTGGTCATCGTGAGCGGGCTGCACGTAGTAGTAGGCACCTCCCGAGTTGTAGTAGTCGTCATCAACAGTGGCGTCTGGCTCCTAGACTCCAACGTCTGGTCGCAACAATCGGGTATAGGAAAGGGGAAAAGGGGGAGCAAAGCAACCGTGAGTACTCATCCAAATTACTCGCAAGCAAGGAGCTACACTACATATGTATGCATTGGTATCAAATGGAAAAGGGGTAACATATGTGGACTGAACTGCAGAATGCCGGAACAAGAGGGGGATAGCTAGTCCTATCGAAGACTACGCTTCTGGCAACCTCCATCTTGCAGCATGTAGAAGAGAGTAGATGGTAAGTTCACCAAGTAACATCGCATATCATAATCCTACCCAGTGATCCTCCCCTCGTTGCCCTGTGAGAGAGCGATCACCGGTTGTATCTGGCACTTGGAAGGGTGTGTTTTATTAAGTATCCGGTTCTAGTTGCCATAAGGTCAAGGTACAACTCTGGGTCGTCCTTTTACCGAGGGACACGGCTATTCGAATAGATCAACTTCCCTGCAGGGGTGCACCACATTTCCCAACACACTCGATCCCCTTTGTCCGGACACACTTTCCTGGGTCATGCCTGGCCTCGGAAGATCAACACGTCGCAGCCCTACCTAGGCACAACAGAGAGGTCAACACGTCGGTCTAAATCCTATGGAGCAGGGGTCTAGGCCCATCTCCCATTGCACACCTGCACGTTGCGAACACGGCCGACGAGCAGACCTAGCCTCCCTTATACAAGAGCAAGCGTTCCAGTCCAACCCGGCGCGCGCCGCCCAATCGCTGACGTCACGAAGGCTTCGGCTGATACCACGACGTCGAGTGCCCATAACTGTTCCCGCGTAGTTGTGTAGTGCGTATAGGCCAGTAGCCAGACTCAGATCAAATACCCAGATCTCGTTAAGCGTGTTATTTTGAAGTAACCGCGAACACCAACCAGGGCCAGGACCACCTCTCTCCTAGGTGGTCTCCGCCTGCCCTGTTGCTTCACCACAAAGTAACAGTCGGGGGCCGTCGGGAACCTAGGCCCACCTCTACCGGGATGGAGCCACCTGCCCCTTCAGCCCCCAACATCGGAATCACTCGCGGGTACTCAACGAGCCGACCCGACTTTAGTCACCACCTATATAGTATGTATGTATAGTATATACCCATGATCAACACCCGACGTGATCATGGCCCGATAGTATAGCAAGGCAGACTGACAAGAATGTAGGGCCACTAATGATAATCTAGCATCCTATACTAAGCATTTAGGATTGCAGGTAAGGTATCAACAATTGTAGCAACAATGATAGGCTATGCATCAGAATAGGAATAAAGGAAAGCAGTAACATGCTACACTACTCTAATGCAAGCAGTAGAGAAGAATAGGCGATATCTGATGATCAAGGGGGGGCTCGCCTGGTTGGTCTGGCAAGACGGAGGGGTCATCGACACCGTAGTCGAACTGGGGTCGCCGGCAGTCTCGGGGTCTACCGGAAAGAAGTAACGGAGGGGGAATATAATAAATAATAGAGCAATCAAAGTATCACAAAGCATAACAAGACAAAACGCGGTGCTATAGGTGACCTAACGTGGTACTAAGTGATACCGGCAAAGGGGAGAAACATCCGGGAAAGTATCCCCGGTGTTTCGCGTTTCCGGGCAGATGGACCGGAGGGGGGAAAGTTGCATGTTCGCTATGCTAGGGATGTGTGGTTGACAAACAGACTGCGTATTCGGATTTGTATCGTCGTTCTGAGCAACTTCCATGTACAAAGTATTTTCATCTGAGTTATGGATTATTTTATATTATTTTTTAAAGATTTAAAACCAATTTTGGATTTAACACATTTAAATTAATTAGAAAATACAGTTATTGTGTCAGCATGATGTCAACAGGACCACATGTGGACTAGGTCAAACCTGGTAGGTGGGACCCATTCGTCATAGTTTTAGGTTAATTTTAACAAGGTTAATTAGTTTAATTACTAGATTAGGTTAACTAAATTTAATTTGCCAAATTAACTAAATTAATTAATTTACTAATTAATTAATTAATTTTTCTAAATACATATTTCCTTTTTCTTCTTTTTACAGGGGCGGGCCCCATTGGCCAGTGGCACACGACCAAGCCTCTCTATTGTGTGCTCTTGCACAGAGAAGGCGTCGGCGATGAGCGCCAGCACCAGGCGCGGAGGGGTGCCAGGACCACGATGACCGGAGCCCGCAGCGGTTGCCGGCGACGGCCAGCGCAAGCGGCCATCGCGTGCGCGGGTGTAAGGGTGCGGCGGCGCAGGCGGGTCGGTGGGGAGTGGGAGGTAGGGGCGCGGCCAGGGAGCCACGCATGCTGCGAGCGAGGCAGATGCGCGCAAGCGGCATCGGACGCTGGTGAGTGGCGGCAGCAGGCGGAGGAAGAGGCAGCACCGGCAGCAGCGACAGGGTGTGGTGGCAGCCCATGGCGAAGCGGGAGGCGGTTGCGGTGCAGGAAAGGGGGCTTAGGGCGTGTCCAAGCACGGGGTGGCGCAGCGGAGGAGAGGCCAGGGCGGGCGCAGGTAGCGGCGGCCAGCGACTCGCGGCAGCAACAGTGCGATGGCAGGAGCGACATCACAGTAGCAGTAGTAGCAGAGGAGTGGCGGCGCATGGCACGGGCTGCGACAAGCGCGGGATGGCCAAAGGGCAGCAGTGGCGCATAGAGGCAGTGGGCGCGCGACCAGGGGCACGACGGGCGGAGCTCCATCCACGGCGGTGGAACGATGGCCCACGGGGACGAATTGAGGGGCAATTAGGGGGAAGAGGGAGAGGAGTTCACCACGGTTCCGGGGACGAGCTCGGGGAGGCCGGGGGTGCAGTGAAGACGACGAATCCGTCGATGGCGTCACGGTGGCCGGAGGTAGAGGACGAGGTGGTCGATGGCGACGTTGCGGTGCGGCCCCGGTTGACATGACGCTCACAATCGACATAGATGGCAGCGGGGTTCGTCTTGGACAACAGTTGCCGGTGTAGGGGGGCGATGGACACGCGGGACGACGAAGTAACGGCAAAGGCAAGGGCAGCCATGGCGGGGGAGGAGAGAGCAGCGCGAGTGCGAGTGAGAGGGGAACAAGCGAGGGGGAAGGGAAAATATCTCGGGCTGACGAGGACGAGGCCGAGGGGGAGACTTATCGCCTCGGCGGCGTAGGTGGGCTCGAGTGGGCCGAGGCCCAGGGGGTAGGGGGCTGCTCTTTTCTTTTCTTTTGATTTTTTTACTTTTTATTTAATTTTCTTTTCTATTTTCGTTTAGTTTCCTGTTTTATTTAGGTTCTGCTATCAAATGAATTTTGTTGACCATGTAAATTTGCAAATAACCCACGCACTATATTTTGGGGCTACACAAAATGCTTCCGGGCAATTGGAGTTAATATAAATTATGATTGTATTTGAAAGGGCAAAAAAAGGTGTCGTTGGTCCATTGTTTAAAATCCATGGGTGTTTTTAAACATCTCCAAAAATATTTCTTAATGAATGAGAATTATGTAGTGAATATTTCCAACCTAAGGAACATTTTTAATTTACAGTTTTATAAAATTCTAATTTGACTTGGCATTCAAACTTGGATTTCAGTTTGGTTTGAAGCAAAGGGAGGATTATCAAAATAATTATGATGTAATTGTATCATTAGGCATGAGATTACTGTAGCATGATCCTCCGGGTGTTATAGAGATTGAACTAGGTATTGAGATACTGACGATCGAATCTCAGGCAAGTAACATACCAATGACAAAGGGAACAACATATGTTGTTATGCGGTTTGACCGATAAAGATCTTCGTAGAATATGTAGGAACCAATATGAGCATCCATGTTCCGCTATTGGTTATTGACCGGAGATGAGTCTCGGTCATGTCTACATAGTTCTCGAACCCGTAGGGTCCGCACCCTTAACGTTTGGTGACGATCGGTATTATGAGTTTATGTGTTTTGATGTACCGAAGGTTGTTCGAAGTCCCGGATGTGATCACGAGCATGACGAGGAGTCTCGACATGGTCAAGACATAAAGATCGATATATTGGATGACTATGTTTGGACATCGGAATGGTTCCGGGTGAGTTTGGGCATTTACCGGAGTACCGGGAGGTTACTGGAACCCCCTGGGAAGTATATGGGCCTTATTGGGCCATACTGGGCGAGAGGAAAAGGAAGCCTAGGAGGGGGCGTGCCCCCCGAGGCCCAATCCGAATTGGGTGGGGGCTGGCCCCCCTTTCCTTCCTCCTTCCTCCCCTTCCTTCCTCTCCTAGTCCAACTAGGGAAGGGGGGGATCCTACTCCCGGTGGGAGTAGGACTCCTTCAGGGCACGCCATAGAGGGCCGATGTCGGTGTCAAAACCGGCGGATCTCGGGTAGGGGGTCCCGAACTGTGCGTCTAGGCCGGATGGTAACGGGAGGCAGGGGACACAATGTTTTACCCAGGTTCGGGCCCTCTTGATGGAGGTAAAACCCTACGTCGTACTTGATTAATATTGATGATATGGGTAGTACAAGAGCAGATCTACCACGAGATCAGAGAGGCTAAACCCTAGAAGCTAGCCTATGGTATGATTGTTGTTATGGTTGTTGTTCTACGGACTAAAACCCTTCGGTTTATATAGACATCGGAGAGGGTTAGGGTTACACAAGGTCGGTTACAAAGGAGGAGATATCCATATACATACTGCCTAGCTTGCCTTCCATGCCAAGTAGAGTCCCATCCGGACACGCGACGAAGTCTTCAATCTTGTATCTTCATAGTCTAATAGTCCGGTCAATGGAGATAGTCCGGCTGTCCGGAGACCCCATAATCTAGGATTCCCTCAGTAGCCCCTGAACCAGGCTTCAATGACGATGAGTCCGGCGCGCAGTATTGTCTTCGGCATTGCAAGGCTGGTTCCTTCTCCGAATACATCACAGAAGAATTTGAATACGAGGATAGTGTCCGACCCTGCAAAATAAGTTCCACATTCCACCATAGAGAGAATAATATTTTCGCAGATCTAATCTGCTGGCTTGTTTTGGCAGCATGACGTTATGTCATGGCCCGGTGATTATTCGAACCGTTTCTTTTAACTAGCCTTGCACATAATGCGAGGCAGTTTTTCGACATGTCTTGTCAAAGCAGAGATCGTGCCCCCTTATTACGGGATTCTCATCAATACGGGCGTGGGTAACCCAACCGCACCATCAATTGCGGCGCCTGGGGGATAAGCGAGTTTTACCAGGAAAGTGGGGACGCTTAGTTTCGTCCGCTCATATAAAGGGATAAGGATTCACCTTTCAATCCACGCCTTCTTCCTCCTTTGCTCATCCGTTTTCGCACACTCGAGCTCTAGCGCCCAAGTCCACACTTCCACCTCCACCTTCTCCAACCATGTCCGGAGCGGGAGGCAAGTGGATGGTCTCCTCCGTCACGGAGGGAGACATCAAAAAACTGCGCGGAGCCGGATACTTAGCCGCGAACATCGCGCATCGGCTGCCCGCTGCGAGGCAGATCGTCCCTACCCCGGAACCTTACGAGAGGGTAGTTTTCCTTCACCACTTCCTCCGCGGACTAGGGTTTCCCCTCCATCCATTCGTCTGTGGTCTCATGTTTTACTACGGGCTGTACTTTCATGATCTGGCCCCGAACTTCATCCTCAACATTTCAGCGTTCATCGTCGTGTGTGAGGCTTTCCTCCGCATCCGACCCCACTTCGGCCTGTGGTTAAAGACCTTCAATATCAAGCCGAAGGTAGTACGAGGCCAACAAGCAGAATGCGGTGGAGCCATGGTGGGAAAAATGCCCAACGTCATATGGCTCGAAGGCTCCTTCGTGGAGACAATAAAGGGATGGCAATCGGCGTGGTGCTACATCACCGAGCCACGCGACGCCAAATGGGCGGCACCTCCTGAGTTTCGATCCGGATTCCCAACACGGCTCACTTCTGGAAAGAGAAGGGCTTGTCGTGGGGTTCATCGGTGGAGCTGGATGGACTCTAGAAATGTATCCGGAGCATGGCAAGCAAGAAGCTCAGGCTTGTCAATATAATCCAAGTTATGCTCATCCGCCGGACCCTCCCATGTCAACAACGGGATTTTACCTTGTGGGAGTTCGACCCGGCCCAGCACCAGACTCTGAGCGAGCTCTTCGACACGATGCACAAGGACATATGGAAGGTACTGTTCAAGGGCGCCGAGGTCCCCCCTTCTCTCACCGAGGACTGAGGACTAAGCGCAAAGCGCCTAGCGTGTCCGGTGAGTTCGATATGTCTCGTAGGTCATTTATTTTCCCAGCTTAATTATGCGCGGGGTCTAATCTCCCTGCCTTTGATAGGACTGGGTGGAGATGTCGGGGCAGATTAACTGTCCGGCCCCTTTGCCCGAAGACACTGCGAGCGCTCTCCTGACGGAGATGCTGACTCCAGCTCCTTACAAGGTGTCGAAGAAGACCAAGAAGGCCAAGGGAACCCGATAGCATTCCCAGCGCCAGGTATTATCGGACTCGTCGTCCGATAACTCTGCAACACACTCCTCCCCTGAAGACGAGGAAGAATAAGATGATGCTCCCCCACCGACTGGGGGAGACAAGAAAAGGAAGGCCGCCCCTACTGGGGAGGCCGGGGGGTCCAAGAAGGGAAGGGCTCTTCTTCCGGACAGTTCCACCGCCGCCGACAAAGGCGAAGACGAGTGGTTTCCCAGCGTCAAGCCCCCGGGGAGATCGTAAGTATTCGGATACCAGAGTAACTCATAGGATTCCTTTATCGCACTGCTTTCCCTAATCGCCGAACATGATTATGCAGGCCGCCACGAGGCAATATCGAGGTATCATCGGACGACTCCCTGGGCTTGTCAGACATGGATAGCAATCCGGTCCCGACCGCCACCTCCCCTCATCCTGCCGACGATGCCGAGGTGTTGTCTCAAGAGGCACCGGATCGAGGGGAGACAGTCCCGGAGGCGCCCCAAGGCGACCTTCCGGACTCCGGGAGCCGAGGGGATGGGGCCCCCGAGAGCTCCGAGTTCGGCCCTCAGCCGAACACCGTGCTGGACCCTCCAGCGGTTCCGGGCTCGGGCAGGCAACCTCCTTCTAAGAGGGACAAGATGCCTATGCCGGTGACCTCTGTCCATCCAGAGGCACCGGACAATCTGCTGGAAGCGCTTCGCAGCGCTTCCGTCGACGAGGAGCACCGCACTATCATGAGTGCGGTGATCCAGAAGGTTTAGTCCGCCAAGAGCGGATTGATTGAAGCCTGTGCCAGCCTTCTAATAGGCTTCGAGGTAAGTGTTTTAAAATGTAGTAGAAATATTACCGCATAGACAATAGCCCCTGATGCTTTGTTCGGTGTTCACAAAGAAAAGCCGAACAGAGGATCAAATAATATCGCAGGAGTCTAATATAAGTATGTCAATATGCATACGCAGGCTTCGCTGCTGGCGTCCGCTGCACTGACTGCGGAGGTCGCCGTACTGAAGCAGGCCCTCGAGGGGTCCCAGAAAGAGCTCAGCCTTGCTAAGAGGCAGCTCGAGGAGAACAAGGGTAAGTAATACCCCATCTATCGATATGTATATATTATAAAAGGACACGATTGCTAAATGACAGGATCATTGTATGTTTATCGGGGGCCACGACCGAGGTGGCGACCCCGAAGCAAGTGCTAACCCATGACGAAGATAAAGTGGCCCAGGAGTGCACCGAGCGAGAGAAGCACGAGGCTCGGGTGCGCGAGGTGCAGCAAGAGCTCCAGGCTCTCGTGACGAAGCACGAGGCGTTGGAGCTTGACTCCAAGATGCAGGAGTCTGAGCTTGCCGCGGCCCTCGAGAGCACAAAAAGTGCTAAGGCCGAAGCCCAAAAGGCCCTCCAAGAGATCGACGCGATGAAGAAGATAGCGGCGGGTAAGGCTTTCTATATGCAAAGCAAGCATGTAAAAGTAAATTACCGATTACTTACCCGGATCCGGAGCTCTTTAGGAGCATTCATAGATTTGCCCCGCAGTGTGTCCGATGCCGCACAATTTTACCAGGCCGAGGACGGAAGCTCGACGGAGAAGCTGTTCTGGTCTAAGTATGCTGAGGCCGAACATCCGGTGCCGACGAGCGACCAGCTGAAGCAGATGGTCGAGCTACATAAGGCGGCCGATCAGGCCATGAAGGGCTTTATAGTCCGGCTGTGGCCTGGCGACGCCCTTCTGAACAGCTTCTTCGGCCTGGTGAGGCGGCTTGTGGATGCCTGCCCATGGCTGGAGGTCGTCAAGCGATCCGTCTGCATTGAAGGTGCACGCCGGGCTTTTGCCCATGTGAAATTGCAGTGGGTCAAGCTAGACGCCGTGAAGCTGATCAAGGAGGGGCCGCCGGAGGGCAAGGAGCACCGCCACCCTGAGATGTACTACGAGGGTGTTCTGCCGGGTACCCGTCTCATCGCGGATGAGTGCCCAAAAAGATGTAATATTTGAATGACACTTGCTGGTGTGATCCTGTATGATGAAAACTTGTTTCATATGTGCTATGCAACGCTTGTTTGAATTTAAAATATTACCTTCTGTTTGGCCGTTTATCCAATCTGAGAGATGGCTAGTCCTCGACTTCTGCCCCCATGCCGCTAGTGCTGGGGTGTTCGGGATAAACCTGAGCACTCTTGTTCCCATATTTGGGTCCTTCGAGGGAGGTGCTCAGCACAACGAACAAGGCAATCGGACTAATAATGCTTTATCACTCTCACTTAGCCATAGAATTCTATAATTTTAATTTTTGGCGAAGCCCCTGGTATTCAGAAGGCTGAATTCGGGGCGCGATACACGCTGTAAGCCGGACAGGGCCGACCCCTCGCCCTAAGCGGCATAAGTCTTTAGGGACTCGAAAAAACCCTCGCCGAAAAGCGACCAGTCTCTCGCCTTATCATGACAGTCAGTTTTAGCTTTCTCTACTAAGGTGCTAAACCCAGCAGAACCAGGGCACAATCGCAGTAGTTCTCCTAGCGCTACCTTAGCCGATAGAGCAGAATGTAAGGTACCAAAACATAGGAGCCAGGCAAACCCAACATTTGACCAAAGACATGATTCGGAGCTGATGCATATAATGCTATAAGTTCGGGGTGCCGCACTTGTGAAAGTGTTCAGACTTTTCACACCGCATTGTGGGGTACGTAAGGCCCTGGTGTATTGGCCGTACCAGAGTGTACGGTTGCAAGGCGTCATTAAAGAATATATATATATATATATATATATATATATATATATATATATATATATATATATAACAAGAATGCAATCATAGTCGTAATGTCATGCATTGTTTATTAAAAAATTGCGTTAAGGCAGAGTGATACAGATAGTGCGATAAGCAAAGAGTAGGACTATGTCCCTTCCAAGGGCAGCTGAGGAATGATATTGAATTGAATATTTCACTCGTTACTGTAATCAACCTCAGAATTCCGTGGTATAACGTAGCTGTATGCCTCCTTGGTTGCTACATCATGTGTTCGGCAATAGTGCTGTCGGACAATGTTTCCAGAGATTAAGGTCCTCAAAAGAAAAAAAGAAAAATAGCCAAACGGGAAGCCCCTAGTGCGGTTTAGGCCGCGTTTTGGGGCGTGCCGCAGTTGTGCCCCCTCCCCACCTATGCCCATGGTATTTTTAATGTGTAATTATGTATGTGCGGTACGAATATCGCCGTTGGGTTGGGCTTGGGGTGGCCGCCGCATTGCTACGCGAGCTCAGATCGCGCCAGGCGGTCTATTTGCCGATTGCCCCGAGCGCGCTTGAAGGTGTCCGGGCTTTGAAGTGCCGAACTGGTTGATTGCCTTGAGAGGCTGCTTTGCGCTTCTGCTGCGAGGGCCGTGGTGTGCTCCTCAGTTCAGAGAGAGCGCTCTGTGTTTCCATTGACTATAATAACTCTGCGAGGTCCTGGCATCTTGAGCTTGAGGTATGCATAATGCGGTACTGCATTGAATCTAGCAAATCTGGTTCACCCGAGCAGCGCGTGATAACCACTACGGAACATGACTATATCGAAGATTAACTCTTCGCTTCGGAAGTTATCCGGGGATCCAAAGACCACTTCCAGTGTAATTGAGCCTGTGCAATGGGCTTCTACACCTGGAATGACGCCCTTAAAGGTCGTTTTTGTGGGTTTGATCCTTGAGGGGTCTATACCCATTTTGCGCACTGTGTCTTGATAAAGCAGGTTCAGGCTGCTGCCGTCATCCATAAGGACTTGAGTGAGGTGAAATCCATCGATGATTGGGTCTAGGACCAGTGCAGCGAATCCGCCATGACGGATACTAGTGGGGTGGTCCCTGCGATCGAAGGTGATCGGGCAGGAGGACCAAGGGTTGAACTTTGGGGCAACTGGCTCCAATGCATATACGTCCCTGAGCGCACGCTTCCGCTCCCTCTTGGGAATGTGGGTTGCGTATATCATGTTCACCGTCCGCTCTTGCAGGGGAAACCTCTTCTGTCCTCCAGTGTGCGGCTGCCGGGGCTCCTCCTCGTCATTGCTATGTGGCCCCTTGTACTTGTTTTCGGCAATTAACTTGTCGGCCTACTTGAACACCCAACAATCCCTGTTGGTGTGATTGGCTGGCTTGTCTGGGGTGCCGCGTATTTGACACGAGCGATCGAGTATATGGTCCAAGCTGGATGGGCCCGGCGTACTTTGTTTGAATAGCTTTTTCTGCTGACCGGGTTTAGAGCCTTTGAATCCGGCATTGACTGCCGTATCCTCAGTATTTTCGCTATTAATGCGGCGCTTATGCTTGTTGCGATGTGACCTACTATTGCCGTCCTTGGTATCTGAGGTACCATGGTTCTTTGATATGTTATTACTGCGAGCCAGCCAGCTGTCTTGTCCCGCACAAAAGCGGGTCTTGAGCGTCGTGAGAGCTGCCATAGATTTTGGCTTTTCCTGACCAAGGTGCCGGGCTAGCCACTCGTCTCAGATGTTGTGCTTGAAAGCCGCTAAGGCCTCCGCATCCGGACAGTCAACGATTTTGATCTTTCTTTGTAAGGAACCGAGTCCAGAATTGCCTGACCGACTCTTCTAGCTGCTGAATTATGTGGCTCAAGTCATCGGCGTCTGGTGGTCGCACATAAGTGCCCTGAAAGTTGTCGAGGAATGCGGCTTCCAGATCTTCCCAATAGCTAATGGAGTCCGCTGGCAAGCTGTTAAGCCAATGACACGCTGGTCCTTTGAGCTTTAGTGGGAGGTATTTGATGGCGTGTAAGTCATCACCACGGGCCATGCGGATGTGGAGGAGGAAGTCCTATATCCATACTGCGGGATCTGTTGTGTCGTCGTATGATTCAATGTTTACAGGTTTGAATCCTTCTGGGAATTGATGTTCCATTACTTCGTCTGTGAAGCATAAGGGGTGTGCGGCGCCTCTGTATTGGGCTATATCTCGACGCAGCTCGAATGGGTCTTGCCCGCTGTGTTCGGCCTGACCGGATTTTCTTTTACTGTATCCGGCGTGACGTTTGTCGTCTCACAGAGTGGTGCACCCTCGTGATCCGTAGATCGATCTTGAATGCTTTGCCTTGTCCTCCAATATGTCTCGCAGGTCTGGCGTATCTCCCCATGCCTTTTTATTTGAATGGCGTTGGGGTGGAGGCTGAGCTTTTCGCTGGAATGCCTCTCTATCGCGGCCACAAGGTGGCCGATCCGCCATATCATACGCTTCTTCCTCCAGTCGGGGTAGTAACCTGCACCTTGGGTAACTCTTGGAGGGGCGCTCGAGTTTATATTCCTCGGCCGCGAGGACTTCAGTCCATTTGTCAGCTAGCAGATCTTGATCAGCTTGAAGCTGCTGCTGTTTTTCTTCAGGCTATTTGTCGTGGCCATAAGCCGGCGCTTGAAGCACTCTTGTTCGACGGGATCCTCTGGGATGGCGAATTCATCGTCTCCGAGGCTTGCCTCATCTTCGGAGGGGGGGATGTAATTGTCATCCTCCTCCTCTCCATCTGCCACTCTCTCAGGAGAGCTGGCTCCTTCATCCTCCTGCTCTAAATCTTGCTGGAGGCGATTGTTGTTGTCTTCGGCACTATCCGGAGTATTATTATCTCCTGTGCCGGTATCACCACTTTTGCTTAGGCAGGACTTAGAGTGGCGCCGCTGAGGTCGGCGCTTGGGTTGCTTCTTGGAGGGGTCATCCTCCACTATCTCGTCGCCATTGCCTTCGTTGGGTGTATCCACCATGTATATGTCATATGACGAGGTGGCTTTCCAGTGCCCTATAGGTGCGGGTTCATGTTCGTCTCCTACATCGTCGTCCATACCATCGATGTCTTTGGAGTCGAAGTCGAGCATGTTGGTTAAATCATCGACAGTGGCTACGAAGTGGGTGGTGGGTGGGCATCAAATTTCTTCGTCGTCCGCATCCCAATCCTGTTGGCCATAATCCGGCCAGGGCTCTCCTGACAAAGAGAGAGATCTTAGTGAATTCAGCATGTCGCCGAAGGGCGAGTGCTGAAAGATATCCGCGGTGGTGAATTCCATGATCGGCGCCTAATCGGATTCGATTGGCAGGGGCGCGGGCGGTTCGGAATCAGAAAGAGAGTCCGGCACCTTGGAGTCACGGGTTGCGTAGAGGATTATGCTGGTGTTTGGCTCGATCGCCGTTGAGACTGCAGCCCCTGAGGCGGTGTCTAACAACCCGTCCTCGATTGGCGCAGTTGGCTCCGAGCTAAGGGCCGGAGCTGATGCGGGTGCGGCCTCTGGGGTACTGTTCGGCGGCAGAGCTAGGTCATACCCATCGCGACAGTGCAGCGCGCCCGGCTGTGGCTCGAATCCGTCGAAGATCAAGTCTCTGCGGATGTCGGCTGTGTAGTTCAAACTTCCAAATCTGACCTGATGGCCAGGGGCGTAGCTTTCAATCTGCTCCAGATGGCCAAGCAAATTAGCCCGCAGTGCAAAGCCGCCGAATACGAAGATCTGTCCGAGGAGAAAAGTCCCACCCTGGACCGCATCGCCATTGATGATAGTAGGATCCATCAATTCTAACGGTGACGACACAGAGGAACTCTCAATGAAAGCACCAATGTCGGTGTCAAAACCGGCGGATCTCGGGTAGGGGGTCCTGAACTGTGCGTCTAGGCCGGATGGTAACAGGAGGCAGGGGACACGATGTTTTACCCAGGTTCGGGCCCTCTTGATGGAGGTAAAACCCTACGTCCTGCTTGATTAATATTGATGATATGGGTAGTACAAGAGTAGATCTACCACGAGATCAGAGAGGCTAAACACTAGAAGCTAGCCTATGGTATGATTGTTGTTATGGTTGTTGTTCTACGGACTAAAACCCTTCGGTTTATATAGACACCGGAGAGAGTTAGGGTTACACAAGGTCGGTTACAAAGGAGGAGATATCCATATACGTATTGCCTAGCTTGCCTTCCACGCCAAGTAGAGTCCCATCCGGACACGAGATGAAGTCTTCAATCTTGTATCTTCATAGTCTAACAGTCCGGCCAATGGAGATAGTCCGGCTATCCGGAGACCCCCTAATCCAGGACTCCCTCAGCCGGCCCTCCCCTTCCTCCAATCCTTTATATACGGGGGAGGGGGCAACCCATAGACACACAAGTTGACAATTGTCTTAGCCGTGTGCGGTGCCCCCTCCACCATAATCCACCTCGGTCATATTGTTACAGTGCTTAGGCGAAGCCCTGTTCCGGTAGCTTCATCATCACCGTCATCACACCATTGTGCTGACGAAACTCTCCCTCGACACTCAGCTGGATCTAGAGTTCGCAAGACGTCACCGAGCTGAACGTGTGCAGATCGCGGAGGTGTCATACCTTCGGTGCTAGGATCGGTCAGATCGTAAAGAAGTATGACTACGTCAACCGCGTTGTCATAACGCTTTCGCTTATGGTCTACGAGGGTACGTAGACAACACTCTTCCCTCTCGTTGCTATGCATCACCTAGATAGATCTTGCGTGTGCGTAGATTTTGTTTGAAATTACTGTGTTCCCCAACAAAAAAGTGTTTCGGGTGGCTCTCTGGTATATTGGGAATATTTGGGAATTTATAGAGGTGGAATTAGATCAAGAGGTGCCATGAGGGGCCCACAAGTCTGCCTCCCCTCCCCCGGCACGCCTAGTGAGCTTGTCGCTCCTTCGTGGCTCTTCTAGTCTTCTCCTGAACCTTCATGGGTCCCTTCTGGTCTAGAAAAAACTAGACTCCGTTTGATATTGATTTTATGAAAAGCCAAAAACAAGCAAGAAAACAACAACTGGCACTGGGCAGTAAGTTAATAGGTTAGTCCCAAAATATGATATAAAATTACATATAATTGCATATAAAACATCCAAGATTGTTACTATAATAGCATGCAACAATAAATAATTATAGATACCTTGGAGACGTATCAAGCATCCCAAGCTTAATTCCCGCTCGTCCTCGAGTAGGTAATGATAAAAACAGAATTTTTGATGTGGAATGCTACCTAACATGTTCATCATGTAATATTTCATTTATGGTATGAATATTAAGGTCCCGATGATTCAAAGTAATAGTCTATAGTTTGATATAAAGACATCAATACATAGGCATACTAATAAACAATCATTCTTTCAAAAAAATGCTAAAGAACATTATCCCTACAAAATCATATAGTTTCATGCTCCATCTTCTTAACACAAAGTATTTATCATGCACAACCCCGATGACAAGCGAAGCAATTGGTTCATACTTTTTAATGCGCTTCAGCTTTTTCAACCCCTACGCAATACGTGAGCGTAAGCCACATAGCACAATGGGTGGAATCGAATGCATGAAGGAAATATTCCCTAGAGGCAATAATAAAGTTGTTATTTTATATTTCCTTATTCATGATAAAGGTTTATTATTCATGCTAGAATTGTATTGATCGGAAACTTAAATACATGTGTGAATACATAAACAAATACCATGTCCCTAGTAAGCCTATACTAGACTAGCTCGTTGATCAAAGATGGTTAAGGTTTCCTAACCATAGACATGTGTTGTCATTGGATAACAGGATCACATCATTAGGAGATTGATGTGATGGACAAGACCCATCTATTAGCTTAGCATATTGATTGTTCAGTTTATTGCTATTGCTTTCTTGTTGTCAAATACATATTCCTTCAACTATGAGATTGTGCAACTCCCGGATACCGGAGGAATACCTTGTGTGCTATCAAACGTCACAACGTAACTGGGTGATCATAAATATGCTCTACAGATATCTCCGAAGGTGTTTTTTGAGCTGGCATAGATCGAGATTAGGATTTGTCACTCCGAGTATCGGAGAGGTATCTCTGGGCCCTCTCAGTAAAACACATCATAAGAAGCCTTGCAAGCATAGTGACTAAGGAGTTAGTTGCAAGATGATGTATTACGGAATGAGTAAAGAGACTTATCGGTAACGAGATTGAAATATGTATGAAGATACCAACGATCGAATCTCGGGCAAGTAACATACCAATAGATAAAGGGAATTACGTATGTTGTCATTAGGTTCGACCGATAAAGATCTTCGTAGAATATGTAGGAGCCAATGTGGGCATCCGGGTTCCACTATTTTTTATTGACCAAGAGGTGTCTTGGTCATGTCTCCATAGTTCTCGAACCCATAGGGTCCGCACGCTTAACGTTCGTTGACGATATAGTGTTATATGAGTTACATGATTTGGTGACCGAATGTTGTTCAGAGTCTTGGATGAGATCAAGGACATGACGAGGAGCTCTGGAATGGTCCAAAGGTAAAGATTGATATATGGGATGATGATATTCGGACACCAGAAGAGTTTCAGAGTGCACTCGGTAGTCATCGGGTCACCGGAAAGGGTTCCGGAAACCCCCGGTAAGTCTATGGGCCTAATGGGCCAGGGGGGACAGACCAGGCCACGAGGGGGCTGGTGCGCCCCTTCCCTGGCTGGCCATCCATATGCGGAAGGAAAGGGGAGGGGTGCCCCCTCCTGCCTTTTCCTCCTCATGAGAGAAAGGAAAGGGGGGCACCACCTCCCCCTGCCTTCCTCTCGCACTCAAATAAGGAAGGGGGCGCGGCTTTGGGAGGACCCCAAGTAGGATTCAGCCTACTTGGGGGTGCCTCGTAGCTTCTCCCCTCTCCCCCACCTATATATATGCGGGAGGCAGCGCCACACATAACCACGACAATTACTTATCCGTGTGCGGCGCCTCCCTCCACCGTTTACACCCTCGGTCATATTTTCGTAGTACTTAGGCGAAGTCCTGCGGAGATAGTGATATATCTCCAACGTATCTATAATTTTTGATTGTTCCATGCTATTATCTGTTTTGGATGTTTTATATGCGTTAATATGCTATTTTATATTATTTTTGGGACTAACCTATTAACTTAGAGTCGAGTGCCAGTTTATGTTTTTTCCTTGTTTTTGAGTTTTATAGAAAAGGAATATCAAATGGAGTCCAAACCAGCTGAAAATATATAGTGATTTTTTATGGACCAGAAGAGACCCACGGGGCATCAGAGTTGGGCCAGAAGAGTCCCGAGGTGACCACAAGCCTAGAAGCCCCCCTAGGGCGTGCCCCTGGCTTGTGGGCCCCTCGAGAACCCCCCTGACTTGTTTCTAATGCAAAAATTCATATAAATATAGAAACCTCTGAAAAGAAACCTAGATCAGAAGTTCCGCCGCCACAAGCCTCTGTAGCCACGAAAAACCAATTGGGAGCCTGTTCTGGCACCCTGCCGGAGGGGAAACCATCACCGGAGGCCATCTTTATCATCCCGGTGGCCACCATGATGAGGAGGGAGTAGTTCACCCTCGGGGCTGAGGGTATGTACTAGTAGCTATGTGTTTGATCTCTCTCTCTCTCTCTCTCGTGTTCTTGATTCAACACGATCTTGATGTACCGTGAGCTTTGTTACTATAGTTGGATCATATGGTGTTTGCCCCCCTCTACCTTCTTTTGAGGAATTGAGTCTTTCTCTTTGAGGTTTCGTTATGTTGGATTGAGTATTGGATTTCAGAACACTTGATATATGTCTTGCGATGGGATATTTGTGGTGACAATGGGATTTTCTATTGATTCACTTGATGTATGTTTTGGCACTCAACTCGCGGATTCCCGAGGTGACATTGGGGTAATCTATGCATAGGGGTCGATGCACGTTTTCGTCCTATGTTCTTCGATAGAAACTTTTGAGTGATTCTTTGTTGCACGTTGAGGGATTGTTATACGATGCGATTATGTTATCATTGTTGAGAGAACTTGCACTAGTGAAAGTATGAACCCTAGGCCTTGTTTTCAAGCATTGCAATACCGTTTTTGTTCACTTTTGTTACTAGTTACCTTGCTGTTTTTATATTTTCAGATTACAAAACCTATATCTACCATCCATATTACACTTGTATCACCATCTCTTCGCCAAACCAGTGCACCTATACAATTTACCATTGTATTGGGTGTTTTGGGGACATAAGAGACCCTTTGTTATTTGGTTGCAAGGTTGTTTGAGAGAGACCATCTTCATCCTACGCCTCCCACAGATTGATAAACATTAGGTCACCCACTTGAGGGAAAATTGTTATTCTCCTACAAAACTCTGCGCTTGGAGGCCCAACACGAGTCTACAAGAAGAAAGGTTGCATAGTAGACATCAGAAAGCATCACTATCACCGTCACCACGCCATCGTGCTGCCAGAACTCTGATGCGGCTTGAAGCTACGTCGGTATTTCCCCAAAGAGGAAGGGATGATGCAACACAACGACGGTAGGTATTTCCCTCAGTGACGAGACCAAGGTTATCGAACCAGTAGGATAACCAAGCAATACTACGTAAACAACACCTGCACACAAATAACAAATACTCGTAACCCGACGTATTAAAGGGGTTGTCAATCCCTTTCGGGTAACGGTGCCACAAATTGGAAAGCAGACGTGAATAAATTGTAGTAGATTGATAGATCGAACGCCAAATAAAATAAATTGCAGCAAGGTATTTTTGTATTTTTGGGTTTAATAGATCTGAAATAAAAGCAAAGGAAAATAGATCGCAATGACAAATAATATGAGAAAGAGACCCGGGGGCCGTAGGTTTCGCTAGTGGCTTCTCTCAGGAAAAATAGCAAACGGTGGGTAGACAAATTACTGTTGGGCAATTGATAGAACTTCAAATAACCATGATGATATGCAGGCAATGATCATTATATAGGCATCACATCCAAGATTAGTAGACCGACTCCTACCTGCATCTACTACTATTACTCCACACATCGATCGCTATCTGTCGGTGGGCAACGACACCTATGGGATCACAAGAATCCCTACTACGGTTGCCGGGGAGCGGGGTCGTGAGAAGAGCTGGATTGGCGGTCAGCACGAGGATCCTTTACCCAGGTTTGGGCCACGAGGATGCGTAAAACCCTAGTCCTGCTTTGGTGGATGTATTTAGTGTTCTTGGGTTTTCTAACTAGCTACGGTGGCTGTGTAGTTCAAAAGAGCCGAATCCCCCCAGTACGCCATAGGCCTCCGTTTATAGTCGAAAGGGGCTTCCACAGTGGCACACAGGAGGTGGAAAGGCCTACAGTACTGTGAGCTTATCGCCCGTATTACAGGACAAGACGCATTTAATGCATCGCTTAGGTGTCCCTTAGCTTTATCGGGGACGGGAACGAGGCCCGTCCTGTCCGCCACTGCTCCTCCTTGCTTCGACACGCGCCCAGGCTAGCGATCCATGCAGTGCCATGTAGACTGGCAAGCAGCTAAGGTGGCGTGGTGGTAGGGCTTTCATGAAGGTCCGCACGCTGCCACGCAGGTGCCTGCTGATTTGGCCTAGAAGCTGCATGTTGCCACACAGGTGCATGCCCAGCTGGTTGGGCTGGCAGTTGCATGCAAACGGCGGTGGTAGTCTTGGCTGGTACAGGTCTGGCAGTGGCCCTGCTGATACCCTCGGCAAAGGCCTTGCCGGGGGCCCGGCAAGGGTCTTGCCGTGGTGTTGCCGTCATCCCCGGAAAGGATCTTGCCAGGGGCCTTGCTGTCATCCCCGGCAAGGGTCTTGCCGGGGGCCTTGTGGACTTCGTTGGCTAGGATCCTGCCGAGGGTCGCCGTCTTCTGGTCCTCATCTTATCCTGAGTGTTTCTCTGTCTTCACAAAGATCTGGATGCCACCCTGGAGGTGCCTCCCGAGCCCTGGCCCAACGTGGTTGATGGTGTTGGAAACCATGGGCTCAAGGGTGGTGTGCTCCGCTGGCATTAGGCGAGCTGCCCCGGCAAGGGTCTTGTCGGGGCCGCTGAGGCTGCCCCGGCAAGAGTCTTGCCGGGGTAACCCGTTTCATCCCTCCGCTCTTTGTGCTCACGGCCTTGGTGTTGTCTTGTTTGCCTTGGTGCTTCGGCTTCTCTCCGGCTTCCCTCCCCTGCCCTGCTAAGTGTGGCCGCGGCGCGTGGCTCTAACCGCCCGCGTACATGTAAAGGGGTCAAAAGGAGAGCCCCTAATTTTGTACACCGACAGGAGCCCCCGGGCCTGGGCCATACATAAGCGCGATGCGTTGTTGGGCTAGGCCCAAAACGGTGCACGGGCAGGTGGGGCGTATTTTACCACAGTAACTTCTTGTCCGATGTGTTTCCCCACGACCCGCGTCGAACGCGCGACATGGAGGGTCGTGCATGACGTGGGGGTCATGCGTGGGACGGTTTCCGCACGCATGTGTTGCATCGTGGTAAAGAGGCGGCTCGCGCCTTCCCCGTAAAAGGAGGGAGGCGTAGAGGCACGACCCATTTACTCAGGTGGACTCGGGTCGTGGCCTTCAAGGCACCCGCGCCCCATGATCATGGGGCGGGGAGAGGCCGCCTCGCCTGTCCCTTCAATGTTGCTCGCTCGCCACGTGTCCCTCATGCATGTGGCAGGAGGTGGAGGTGGGAAACCGGGCCGTCACTGATTGGGGTAGCGGGCCGGTCCTGATTCCCTGCACCCTCGATGACCGGACTGGTCGAGTGGGGCGGCCGAGCCCCGACTCCACCTCTTTATAAGGAGGGGAGGGGGTGGCGTTCCACACTCTCCCATCATCTGTCTCCTTCCACCTCCGCTTATTCCTTCCATCTGCCATGGCGAGAGGAAGCATTGGCCCTTCGACGATGGTGGCGAGGGTCGATGCTCCCAGCGCGTTCCTCCTTCCCAAGAGCTCGTGCTGGCGGAACCGGCCACGAGAGGAAGGGGGAGGGGGCGAGGTCGAGGTCGTCGTGGCGCCCGAGGGAGAGGAGGACGGGGCGGTGCATCGGCTCGCCTCCGCCAGCGATGCCTCCCCCGGCGGAGCACCATGTTGGGGACCAGCCCCGTGAGTTATTCATCAGGTTGCGCTGGCCACTGCGTCGCCGCCTCCGTCTCCCTACTGCCATCGCTTGGGAGATGGAGCTCGATCCTCCCCAAACCCTTTGGTTGCACATGAAGGGCTACGGGAATGGCGACACACGGGTCGATGTCAACTTCCCTGCCCCTCACGCCATGTACCTCCGCCGCGGATGGAAGACGTTCACACGCAACCACAGCGTGACGGCGAGGCTTGTCCTCTACTTCAAGTTAACGGAGGACAACCTACTCTCAGTCAAGGTCTTTGGAGATCTCGGAACTCGCTTGAAGTGCTGCGTGGAGAGCTCCTCCGATGATGAAGATTCCTCTTCAAGCAGGAGTGAGGAGGAGGATAGCGACAACGATGACGACAGAGTCGGGCGGCAGGATGCCGACTCCAAATTCGACTAATCGCGCTGCCCCTCCCTCGGCTGCGTGCCTTGCCGAGGGCCATCCTCGCCAAGCTCTCCATCGGAGTGCTCCCCATCGCCTCCTTGGGCGGCTGGCGTAGGAGGGCCAGAGAGGGCGAAGAAGGCGGGTGGCGGCCGTCAAGTTGGAGTACGCGGGCACCAATGCCTTCGTCACGTATTGCCGGCCCGCTGTCTCGTCTTCCAGCTTCCCTCCCAGCACCGGGATGTTCTCTTGGTCCTTTCTGCTTCTCGCACCTCACCTAGGTGCTCTTTTCGCCCTCCGGCCCTCTTGTTCCACCTTCTGAGGAGAGGGACAAGGAAGGGATTATAGGCATCTTATCTTTTTTTAAGCCCACGGGCACTTGTTTATTTTAAGACTTGTTACCCCCTTGCGCATGTTTTTAATTCCGTATGAACTGTACCTGTATGTGATGTTTTTAATGAAAAGGGTGCTTGCCGGGTTCTTTGCGCGTGAGTGAGGCCCATGCCAAGGATGAATCCTTGTTATTTTTAAGGTAATAATTGTCGCCCGGCAATAGGCCTTGCCGTTTCCCTACACTAGTCGACCATTCTCGCGCTCTTGGCGGAGGCAGGGGCGAAGTAGGGTTAGGCCCCTCGTTCATCTCCTTGCCACCATGACTAATACCAAATTCTGACCCAGGAGGTAGCTCTCGGGTACAGAAAAGGGGGAGCACGGTGGTTTCAAGAACACAAACGAGGTTTCACATATCCTAGTTCTATACGGAAACGCACAACAAGGGGATGAAAGACTTATCTGAATCCGCAGCCCCCGGCAACCCTGGGCTTGCCGTGGTTGGTCCCTCATATCTTCAGCTCCCCGCAGCCTTGCCCTACCGAGGCCGGGGCACCGTCTTGTTCTCCTTTTCCCAAGCGGCTCAGCAGAAGTGCCCTGCGAACCAAAGAGACCAGAAAGACGCACACTCGACCTCTAGGCTAGGGGTTAGTCGCCGCTAAGCACTATCAACCCTAACCGAGGGAAAGACTTGACCTAGAATGCATGCTATAACTTAGGGCGCCAGCACTTCATTTATTTATGCTCAGGGTCTGCGCCTGGCTCTGTACAGAGGGTTACATGCCTTGTCGGCAAAGCTTGTACAAAGAGTGGGTTGCCGGGGAGCCCGGCAAGCCGCGCCTTATGGGTAAAACTTGCGAAGATGCTCGATGTTCCAGGAGTTGCTCACTTGGATGGCATCTTCGGTCTCCGGGCGGACTGTGCCGGGCCTAGTGACTCGTATTACCTGATAAGGGCCTTCCCACTTCGGAGTAAACTTGTTGGAATTCTTGGCTGACTGAACGTGCCGAAGAACAAGGTCGCCTTCCTCAAAGCTTCAGGCATGAACCTTGTGGCTATGGTAGCGGCGCAAGGCTTGCTGGTAGCATGCTGCTCTCACGCCGCCCGAAGACGATCTTCCTCAAGGAGCGTCGTGTCGTCTTGCCACAACTGCTCTTGCTCAAGCTCGTCATAAGCGAGCACTCGAGGTGACCCGTATATGAGTTCCATGGGGAGAACTTCTTCTGCCCCGTATACTAGGGCAAAAGGTGTCTGGCCGGTGGCTCGATTTGGCGTCGTCCTGATTAACCAAAGAACCGCCGGCAAGTCATCAATCCAGCGCCTTCCGCTTCTGTGCACCTTGTCAAAAGTCTTTGTTCTTAGGCCTCGCAGTACTTCAGCATTTCCCCTCTCCGCCTGGCCATTGCTCCGTGGGTGTGCCATAGAAGCAAAACAGACCTTGCTGCCGAGGTCTTGGTGTACTGCACGAAGGCGTGGCTTGTGAACTGCGTGCTGTTGTCGGTGATGCCTCTGTTTGGCACACCAAAATGGTAGACTAGTCCCTTAAAGAACTTGACGGCTGACTATGTTGTCACCGTCCTCACTGCTTCCACCTCCGGCCACTTTGTGAACTTGTCGATCGCGATGTACAAGTACTCAAAGCCCTCGACAGCACGGGGGAAAGGGCCCAATATGTCAAGCCCCCAGACCGAGAATGGCCCGGAGAGAGGGATTGTTTGAAGGGCTTGAGATGGTTGATGAAGCTTCTTTGAATGTAACTGGCACGCTTCACACCTGGTTACTAGTGTCGTTGCATCCTGGAGGGCGGTGGGCCAGAAGAAGCCTTGCCGGAATGCTTTGCCGGCAAGGGCCCTCGACGCTATGTGGGAGCCACATATGCCTCCATGTATCTCTGCCAATAGCTCCAGTCCTTCCTCCCGGGGGATGCACTTCAATTTCACACCATTCGGTCTTTTTCTGTACAGGACGTCATCGATGAACTGGTACAAGGCAGACCGACAGGCTACTTTTTCCGCTTCTTCCTGCTCCTCAAGAAGTTCCCCTGTCTAGAGGAAACAGACGATATGTTGTGCCCATGCCGGAGCCTGGGGCTCGACGGCAAGGACTAAAGGCATTTCTTCCGCCATGGGGGCGACCGTCTCTACGGCCAGGGCTTGGTGCCCTGCCGGAGCTAGCTGCCCCTTGGCAGGCTCGGAATCCGTGGCAACACTCTTGCCGGTGGCCCCTGGGGGCTCGGCGGGAAGGTACTTGCTGGTGAGCGATTTCCTCCGCTTGTTCCGCTCCGTTGATGGTTCGACGGATGGTTGAGTTAGCCGAAGCAAAAAGGTACCTGGTTCCACAGGTAACTTGAGTGCAGCGCACTTTGATAGGTAGTCAGCGATGTCGTTCTCCGCTCGGGGAACGTGCTCCACTTGAATACCGTTGAAGCGCTCCTCCAGCTTCATCACCTCATCTACGTAGGCCTCCATCGACGGACTCTGGTAATCTTCGTTGACCTGTCTGACAACAAGCTGTGAATTACCCCTGATGATGAGCTTCTTCACCCCGAGGTCCGCCGCGATCTTGAGACCGGTGAGCAGCCCCTTGTACTCAGCAGTGTTGTTGGTGGACATCTCCCTGGGAAAGTGCATCTGGATTACATACTTGTGGTGCTCTTCGGTGGGTGCGATGAGCAGCACACCAGCACTGGCGCCTTGCAGCGAGAAAGCTACGTCAAAGTACATAATCCAGTCACAAGCTGTTTCCTTGCCGGGGAGAGTGGTCTCCTGGATCTCTTCATCAAGCGTCGAGGTCCACTCTGCAATGAACTCTGCCAGGACTCTACTCTAGATTGTCGAAGTACTTTCAAACCTCAACCCAAAGCTAGATAACTCCAAGGCCCACTCCACAATCCTTCTGGTTGCATCTGGGTTGTGCAGTATCCGTTGCAACGGGAGGCGGGTGACGACAGTGATCTCGTGGGCTTGGAAGTAATGACGCAGCTTCCTCGAGGCCATAAGGAGGACGAAGAGCAATTTCTGCACACCAGAATATCTTGATCTAGCCCCTTGCAAGAGGGAGCTGACGAAGTAAACCGGGTGCTGCATCATGTTCCTCTTCTGCACCACCCCACTTGACGGCGCGGGCTCTACCCCGATGGTGTCAGGCTCTGCCGGGAGCCTTGCCTTGCCGGCACCAGGCCCTGCCGGGGGAGTCTCTGACTTGCCGTCTGCCGGTCCTGCCGCAGCCACTGCCTCTTCGTCAACCTCCCTCTTTGCCACCAGCGCGACACTGACCACTTGATTTGTCGCCGCCAGATATAGCAGCAACGGCTCTTGTGGTCTAGGCGCAACTAGTATCAGTGTAGAGGAATGGTATCTCTTCAGGTCTTGCAACACCGCCTCGGCTTCTGAGGTCCATTCCATTGGGCCCGCCTTCTTCAAAATCTTGAAAAAGGGAAGGGCACGCTCGACAGACTTGGAGATGAATCAGCTCATGGCGGCAACGCAGCCAGCGAGTCGATGCACATCCTTGATCTGCTTGAGTGCCTCAATCCGCTCGATAGCCTTGATCTTGTCTGGGTTTGCCTCGATCCCACGCTGCGACACAAAGAACCCGAGAAGTTGGCCGGACGGAACGCCGAAGACACACTTCTCAGGGTTTAGCTTGAGATTGATCTTGCGTAGGTTGGCAAACGTCTCTTCTAAGTCTTGCACAAGAGTCTCCCTATCCTTGGTTTTTACTACTATGTCATCCATATAGGCTTCCATATTTCTATGTAGCTGGGGTTGAAAACCAATTTAGACTGCTCTTGCAAATGTTGAACCAGCACTCTTCAACCCAAAAGGCATCCGTAAAAAGCAATACATACCACGTGGGGTGATAAATGCTGTGTTCTCTTCATCTTCTCTTGCCATGAAGATTTGGTGGTAGCCCGAGTAGGCGTCGAGGAATGATAACAAATCACACCAGGCCGTGGAGTCAACAATTTGGTCGATGCGCGGCAACGGGAAGGGATCCTTAGGAAAAGCCTTATTGACATCTGTGTAGTCAATGCACAACCTCCACTTCCCATTTGCCTTGCGCACCACCATCGGATTGGCCAACCACGTCGGGTAGAGCACTCCTCTAACCAAACCTGCCGCTTCCAATTTCCTGATCTCCTCTGTGATGAACTCTTGTCGTTCCAAAGCTTGCTTCCTGACCTTCTGCTTGATGGGTCGCCCATGGGGACAGACAGCAAGGTGGTGCTCAATCACTTCCCAGGGAACGTCGGGGATGTCGGATGCTTGCCACGCAAACACATCGACATTCGCCCGCAGGAAAGTGGCGAGAACATTTTCCTATTTGCCGTCGAGGGTGGAGCTGATGGTGAAAGCCCCTCCCGTGCCATCCTCCTTGATGGATACCCTCTTGGTCTCTGGTGGTTCAGCTCTGGATTTCTTGCTCTTGCCAGTAGAGCTCTCGGGGACGTCCTCGACAGTAGCATAGCACTCCAAAGAGGTGCGCTTGCCAGAGTGGGTGTGATAGGTCTTGCCGGTCTTCTTCTTCCCTCCCGGGCCTCAACGGGAGGAGCAGGCGCCTTGGTGGCAGCTGCTGCAACTGCTTCTCAATAGAGTTGATCAGCGCTGATCAGCGCATCCTTCTTGTTGGAAGGGACATCGATGATGGTCATTGGCCCAGGCATCTTCAGTGTATTGTAGGCGTAGTGCGACGCCGCCATGAACTTGGCTAGTGCCGGGCGACCGAGGATCCCATTGTAGGGCAAGGGGATCTCGGCCACATCGAAGACGATCCTCTCCTTCCCGTAGTTGAACTCACCTCCAAACGTCACGGGCAATGTGATTTTCCCCTTCGGCTGGCTCCTCCCCGGGATGACCCCTTGAAACGTACCCGTTTCCTCAAGGTCTCCATCAGGAATTTGCAGCCTTTTCATCACGACAGGCGAGATCAAGTTCAGGACGGCCCCACCGTCAACCAGCATCTTATTCACCTTGAGGTTGCGTATCATTGGTGAGACCAACAACGGCAAACACCCAATCGCAGTCGTGCGGTCAGGGTGGTCCTCGGCGTCAAAGATGAGGGGCATGCTGGACCACTTCAGTGGCTTCTGAGCGTCAAACGATGGCTCTGCGGCTGTAATCTCACACGTCCACTACTTGAGCTGGCGGTGAGAAGTGTGCAGCGAGGCGCCACCATCGACGCACATGGCCTCCATAGCCTTCTGGAACTCATGCTCACCGGACTCGTCGTCCTCCTCATGATCATCGTCTTCCTGCTTCTTGTCGCGGCCTCGGGCGGGCCTCCCTTGCTGGTTATCCTTGCCGCGGCGACCCCCTTGGCCGCCACGGTTCTTGCCGGATCCTTCGGCACCATCCCGACCCTTCTCCTTTTCACACCTCTCATATTCGGCTTTTTGCTTTTCAGCAAGCAGCTCAACTTGTCGGCAGTTCTGGAGGTCGTGGCCCTTGGTGCGGTGGATCTTGCAGTACTGCTTGTCGGAGCCTCCTGGCTTGTCGGCAGACGTCAAGGCCCGGCAAGTGGCACACCCGGCAATCTCCTTGCCAGGGTCGTCTGCTTTGGCCTTCTTGGCGGCGCTGGTGTCGCCGGATCCCTCAACGGCAAGCACGGTCTTGTCCTTGCATTTCCTGTTGTGACGCCGGCCCTTCTTCGTTAGGGCGGCGGTGTCTTCGTCGGTAGAGTCGGTTTCCGCACCGGCGTCTTCGCCGGGGTACTTCCTTCCCTCTTCAGCCCGGGCGCATCTATCGGCTAGAACGTAAAGTTGGGCCACGTCTTTGACCTTGTTCATCGCCAGCTGTTCACACATCTTGCGGTTATGCACATTCTGATGGAATGCGCTGATCACGGCGACACGATGAACATCCGGGATGTTGTATTGCACTCGGCTGAATCTCTGTATGTACTTGCGTAGGTTTTCACCTTCCTTCTGGGGAATGATATGCAAATCACCCGCCTGGCCATGAGCTTGGTGGCCTCCAGTGAAGGCACTAACCAACTTCGTGGCACAAATCTGACCAAGAAGAAATGGAATCCACCGGCAAGTGCATCAACCAAGACATGGCATTGGGTTTCAGGGCCAACGGGAAGTAATTGGCGAGCACCTTGTCGTCACGAGCTCCTGCGGCTTGCATCGCGATGGTGTAGATGCTGAGGAACTCTGACGGGTGGGTCTTGCCGTCGTACTTCTCGCCGACGTCGGGCTTGAACGTGCGGTGGGGCGGCCACTGGAACTGCCGCAACTCACGGGTAAAGGCTGGGCAACCCACCTCGTAAGGTAGGCCGCCGGAGCCTCCCGGTGCTGGGTGGTCCATAACGGGCCCCGCCCGCCTGTCTGACTGGTGGCGTGTATCACGTCGGCGCTCGATGGTGGTTCGAGCGTCTTCATGGGCTCGTTCCTAAAGAACCTGGCGTTAATCGCGGTGGGTCCGTGGGTCGGATTATGCTATGGAAATGTCATCACAAGCGTCATCACGACGGACCGACATCCGCGGTGGCTGGCGTGGAGGAGCAGAGTGCACCGTGGCCGCGGAACCTCTGGCCCCTCCACCGCCAGCATGCAGCGGCTCGATGGAGCGCTGGCCCGAGGGGCCTGCCGGCCGTGGATCGTCCTTGTTAGCGACGCCGACGAGGCTCCGGATAGTGGCTCTCCACTCGTCG
>NC_041386.1:434158333-434261470 GCF_002162155.2 Triticum dicoccoides
CGAGGAGCAGTTGCGCGTGCGGTAAGGCTTATGCTGGCGTGGACCGTGGCGCGCTTCGGCTTCTAACCATGTTAGAAGGAGCTTTGTCACGGCCCAGCGGCTGTGCGCCGTCCTCGCCAGCACTTCGGCGAGCGTGCTGGCCTTCTTTGTCGCGCGGATGACGCACGGGAATCTTCCCACGACAGCGTCCAGGGTCACCGGCATGGTGACACTGCTCGTCGCGCACAACCTGGGAAGAGCGCGTTGTGGGTGCCGGAGTGGGCGTCTTGGAGGTCGCCGCGCTGCCCGCGGGAGGTACGACGACGTCCCTGGAGGGTCCCACGCCGCCTGCGGGGGGCCCATCTCCGTATCTGGATTTCGCCGCGTGTGGCCCATCGCCTTGCGCACGAACGACGACGCTCGCCAGGCTCTGACTGCTAGAGCGATGTTGGTGCTCGCGGGTCACACCTCGGGTTCTGTCCGCGACCAGCCCGCTGCTCGCCCGCACCGGTACAGGCCGTCCGGCTCGCGATGATTCGACCGCCGTGGCCTTCTTCTTCTTGGGAGCCATGGCACGAAGAACTGCTAGGCTAACTGCTAGACTAGATTCTCACAACTCTGCCCCCTACCTGACGTGCCAAAGATGTCGGTGTGAAACGACACCTATGGGATCACAAGAATCCCTACTACGGTTGCCGGGGCGCGGGGTCGTGAGAAGAGCAAGATTAGCGGTCAACACGAGAATCGTTTACCCAGGTTCGGGCCGCGAGGATGCGTAAAACCCTAGTCCTGCTTTGGTGGATGTAGTCAGTGTTCTTGGGATTTCGAACTAGCTACGGTGGCTGTGTAGTTCAAAAGAGCCGAATCCCCCCCAGTACGCCATAGGCCTCCTTTTATAATCGAAAGGGGCTGCCACAGTGGCACACAGGAGGTGGAAAGGCCTACAGTACTGCGAGCTTATCGCCTGTATTACAGGACAAGACGCATTTAATGCATCTCTTAGGTGTCCCTCAGCTTTATCGGGACGGGAACGAGGCCCGTCCCGTCCGTCGCCGCTCCTCCTCACTTTGACACGCGCCCAGGCTAGCGATGCATGCAGTGCCATGTAGACAGGCAGGCAGCTGAGGTGGCGCGGTGATAGGGCCTTCATGAAGGTCCGCACGCCGCCACGCAGGTGCCTGCTGATTTGGCCTGGAAGCTGCATGTGGCCACGCAGGTGCCTGCCCAGCTGGTTGGGCTTGCAGCTGCATGCGAATGGCGATGGTAGTCTTGGCTGGTATGGGTCTGGCAGTGGCCCTGCTGAGGCCCTTGGCAAAGGCCTTGCCGGGGGCCTAGCAAGGGTCTTGCCGTGGCGTTGCCATCATCCCCGACAAGGGTCTTGCCGGGGGCCTTGTTGTCATCCCCGGCAAGGGTCTTGCCGAGGGCCTTGTGGATTTCCTCGGCTATGATCCCGCCGAGGGTCGCCGTCTTCTGGTCCTCATCTGATCCTGAGTGTTTCTCTGTCTTCACAAAGATCTGCATGCCACCCTAGAGGTGCCTCCCGATCCCTGGCCCAACGTGGTTGATGGTGTTGGAAACCATGGGCTCAAGGGTGGTGCGCTCCGCTGGCGTTGGGCGTGCTGCCCCGGCAAGGGTCTTGTCGGGGCCGGTGAGGCTGCCCCGGCAAGAGTCTTTCCGGGGGAACCTGTTTCGTCCCTCTACTCTTTGTGCTCTCGGGCTTGGCGTTGTCTTGTTTGCCTTGGTGCTTTGGCTTCTCTCCGGCTCCCCTCCTTTGCCCTGCTAAGTGTGGCCATGACGCGTGGCTCTGACCGCCTGCGCACAAGTAAAGGGGTCAAAAGGAGAGCCCCTACTTTTGTACACCGACACTATCCACCATGCAACTAGTGTATTAAGTTCATGGAGAAACAGAATAATGCAATAAGAACGATGACATGATGTAGACAAGATCTATTTATGTAGAAATAGACCCCATCGTTTTATCCTTAGTAGCAACGATACATACGTGCCGGTTCCCCTTCTGTCACTGGGATCAAGCACCGTAAGATCGAACCCACTATAAAGCACCTCTTCCCATTGTAAGATAAATAGATCAAGTTGGCCAAACAAAACCCAAAAATCGGAGAAGAAATACGAGGCTATAAGCAATCATGCATATAAGAGATCAAAGAAACTCAAATAACTTTCATGGGTAAAAAGAGATAGATCTGATCATAAACTCAAAGTTCATCTAATCCCAACAAACACACCGCAAAAAGAGTTACATTATATGGATCTCCAAGAGACCATTGTATTGAGAATCAAACGAGAGAGAGGAAGCCATCTAGCTACTAACTACAGACCCGGAGGTCTACAAAGAACTACTCACGCATCATCGGAGAGGCACCAATGGAAGTGGTGAACCCCTCCAATATGGTGTCTAGATTGGAGCTGGTGGTTCTGGACTCTGCGGCGGCTGGAATTGATTTTCGTCGACTCCCCTAGAGTTTATGGAATATCGGGGTATTTATAGAGCAAAGAGGCGGTGCGGGAGGCCACCGAGGTGGGCACAACCCACCTGGGCGCGCCTGGGGGCCCAGGCGTGCCCTGGTGGGTTGTGCACCCCTCGGGGCACCCCAGGTGCTTCTCTAGCCCATTGGATGTCTTCTGGTCCATAAAAATTCCACAAAAAGTTCCGTTGCGTTTGGACTCCATTTGGTATTTATTTTCCGCGATGTAAAAAACATGCAAAAAACAGCAACTGGCACTTGGCACTATATCAATAGGTTAGTACCAAACAATGATATAAAATGACTATAAAATGATTATAAAACATCCAAAAATGATAATATAACAGCATGGAACAATAAAAATTATAGATACGTTGGAGACGTATCAACATCCCCAAGCTTATTTCCTGCTCGTCCTCGAGTAGGTAAATGATAAAAACAGAATTTTTGATGTGGAATGCTGCCTAACATCTCATCTCATATTCTTTCCTTTATAGCATGGACATTTGGACTTTTATATTGTTCAAAGCAATAGTCTAGTTTTGACATGATAACTTAAATACGCAAGCTTATCAACAAGCAACCAAGTCTTTCAAAATATCAATGCTAAAATAAGTTAACCCTAGCCCATCATGCTCAATCATTGATCCATTCATGAAACACACTGGCATATTAGCTATACCCAATGCGATCATAGTGCCCCCTAGTTGGTGCTTTATAAGAGAAGATGGACACTCAAATTCAAAAATTAAAAATTGCATAAAGTAAAAGAAAGGCCCTTCGCAGAGGGAAGTAGGGATTTGTAGAGGTACCAGAGCTCAAAGCAAAAATTGAGAGATAAAAACATTTTGAGAGGCATACTTTTCCCACCAACGAAAATGACTTAGAGTTCCCAACACTTTCCATGCTAGATATATCATAGGCGGTTCCCAGACAGAAATTAAAGTTTATTCCTTTTTCCACCATACTTTCACTTTCCATGGCTAACCGTATCCACGGGTGCCTTCCATACCAACACTTTCCAAGGAATTTATTATTTGACAACATAAAGTAAATTCATTTTTCATTTCGGGACTGGGCATCCTTAATACCTTTGCCTTACTCTCGTGCAATGACAAGTGAATAAACACTCATCCTGAGAATAGCACATCTAGCATGGAAAATATTAACCACCCCTCACCGCCTCACGAGTGGCACGAGCACAGAAAAGAGAAATTTATTTTGAATATTAGAGATGGCACATACAAATTTTCTTAGAACGGCAAAAGAATACCACATATAGGTAGGTATAGTGGACTCATGTGGCAAAGCTAGTTTAAAGGATTTTGGATGCACAAGTACTGATCATACTTAGTGCAAAATGAAGGCTAGCAAAAGATTGAGAAGCGACCAACCAAGAAATGAATAATCTCATAAGCGAGCATTAAGCATAATTAACACCGAATAATGCACCACAAGTAGGATATAATTTCATTGCATAACTATTGACTTTCGTGCTTGCACAAGGAATCACAAACCTTAGCACCAATATTCTTACTAAAGCATAATTACTCATCAAGATGACTCACATATCACATCATCATATCTCAAAACTATTACTAAGAATCAAGTTTATTTTGTCCAATGATCTTCATGAAAGTTTTTATTATACCCTTCTTGGATATCTATCGCTTTGGAACTAATTTTCATGTGTTACTTTTGACAAGCTCAAACAAATATAAGTGAAGATCATGAGCATAAAATTTATTTTTATCAAATTAATTTAAGTGAAGCAAGAGAGAATTTCTTGAAAGTTTTACTAACTCTCAAATAAATCTAAGTGAAGCAGGAGAGCATTTCTTCAAAAATACTAAAGCACACCGTGCTCAAAAAGATATAAGTGAAGCACTAGAGCAAATCCATAGCTCATACAAATTTAAGTGAAGCATTAAGAGCAATTCTAACAAGTCATGGCATAATTTTGGCTCTCTCAAATAGGTGTGTCCAGCAAGGAATCAAGACTTAAAACACAAAATAAAACAAGGAAAAACTCATATCATACAAGATGCTCCAAGCAAAACACATAGTATGTGACGAATAAAAATATAGCTTCGAGTAAAATACCGATTGCCATTAGAAGAAAGTGGGGATGCCACTCGGGGCATCCCCAAGATTAGTTGCTTGCTCTCTTTGGATAATAGCTTGGGATGCCAGGGCATCCCCAAGCTTAGGCTCTTCTTACTCCTTATTCCTTCATCCATCGTAAGATAACCCAAAACTTGAAAACTTCAATCACATAAAACTCAACAAAACCTTCATGAGATCCGTTAGTATAAGGAAACAAATCACTACTATAAGTACTGTAGTAAAGCCATCATATTTTATTCTTGCATTAAATCTACTGTATTCCAACTTTTCTATGGCAAAAACTCATCAAAAAAACCATAGAATCATCAAAACAAGCACACAACACAAAGAAAACATAATCTGTCAAAAACAGAAAAGTCTGTAGCAATCTGGATATTTTGAAAACTTCTGTAACTTCAAAAACTATGAAAAATTAGGAAGACTTGGGAAATTTTTATATTAATCTTATGCAAAAATAATTGGTATTTTATCATGCTCTAGTTAAAAATGACAATTATTTTTATGAGTGCAAAAGTTTTTGTTTTTCAGCAAGACCAAACAACTATCACCCAAGCAAATCCTAAAGGCTTTACTTGGCACAAACACTAATTAAAACACGAAAGCACAATTATTACAGTGGCATAATTGTGCTAACACTCAAGAACATGAAGCAAAAAACAAAAATAATTTTTATTCATTCGGTTTCCTCCCAACAAGCGCTATCGTTTTATGCCCCTAGCTAGGCATAAGATTTCAACGATGATCACATGAAAGAAAAAAATTGAAACACAAAGAGAGCATCATAAAACATATGACAAAAACATTTAAGTCTAACATAATTCCTATGCATAGGCATTTTGTAAGCAACCAAATTATCAAGACAAGAAATATCTACCATATGCAAGGAAGAAGAAAGAAACAATAGCAATCTCAACATGACGAGAGGTAATTTAGTAACATGAAAATTTCTACAACCGTATTTACCTCTCTCATAATAATTACATGTGGGATCATATTCAAATTCAATAATATATCTATCGCATAACATATTTTCTACATGATCCACATGCATGCAAAGTTAACACTCTTCTAATATAGTGGGATTATCATCAAATAAAGTCATGACCTCTCCAAGCCCGCTTTTATCAAAAATTTCATGAGATTGATCATTCTCCAAAGTAGTGGAATCATTATTACCTAGAGTTGACACTCTTCCAAACCCACTTTCAATATTATTGCAAACATTATTATCAATAGCAAATTCATCATGAGGCATAAATAAATGTTCAAGATCATAAGAATCATTATCACCCCAATCATGATCATTGCAACAAGTAGTGGACAGAGCAAAATTAGCATCCCGAAGCTTGGGGTTTTGCACATTATTAACACAATTTTCATTAATAGAATTTAAAGTAACACCATTGAAATCATGCTTTTCATTCAAGGAGCTATCATGAATCACTTCATAAATTTCTTGTTTTAGTAGTTCATCACAATTTTCAGATTCACAAATTTCAAGCAAAACTTCATAAAGATAATCTAGTGCACTCAACTCACTAGAAATTGGTTCATCATAGTTGGATCTTTTAAAAATATTAGCTAGTGGATGAGGATCCATATCAATAGAGTTTTAGCAAGCGAAGATGCAAGCATATAGAAGGCACATGGCAACACAAGCAAACAAAAGATTTGACAAGAAAAAGGCAAACGAAAAAGAGGGCGAATGAAAAGGAAATTTTTTGTGAAGTGGGGGAGAGGAAAACCAGAGGCAAACAACAAATAATGTAAATTGCGAGGAGATGAGATTTGTGATTAGGAACCTGGTAGATGTAGATGATCCTCCCCGACAACGACGCTAGAAATTCCTTCTGATGCGGCTTGAAGCTACGTCGGTATTTCCCAAAAGAGGAAGGGATGATGCAACACAGAGACGGTAGGTATTTCCCTTAGTGATATGACCAAGGTTATCGAACCAGTAGGAGAACCAAACAACACTATGTAAAAAACACCTGCACACAAATAACAAATACTCGCAACCCGGCGTATTAAAGGGGTTGTCAATCCCTTTCGGGTAACGACGCCAAAAATTGGCAAACGGACGCGAATAAATTGTAGTAGATTGATAGATCGAACGCCAAATAAAATAAATTGCAGCAATGTATTTTTTTATTTTTGGGTTTAATAGATGTGAAAATAAAAGCAAAGGAAAATAGATCACAACAACAAATAATATGAGAAAGAGACCTGGGGGCTGTAGGTTTCACTAGTGGCTTCTCTCGAGAAAAATAGCAAACAGTGGGTAGACAAATTACTAATGGGGAATTGATAGAACTTAAAATAATCATGACGATATCCAGGAAATGATCATTATATAGGCATCACGTCCAAGATTAGTAGACCGACTCCTCCGTGCATCTACTACTATTACTCCACACATCGACCACTATCCAACATGCATCTAGTGTATTAAGTTCATGGAGAAACGGAGCAATGCAATAAGAACGATGACATGATGTAAACAAGATGTATTTATGTATAAATACACCCCATTGTTTTATCCTTAGTAGCAATGATACATACGTGTCGGTTCCCCTTCTGTCACTGGGATCAAGCACTGTAAGATCGAACCCACTACAAAGCACCTCTTCCCATTGCAAGATAAATAGATCAAGTTGGCCAAAAAAAACCCAAATATCGGAGAAGAAATATGAGGCTAGAAGCAATCATGCATATAAGAGATCAAAGAAACTCAAATAACTTTCATGGATAAAAAGAGGTAGATCTGATCATAAACTCAAAGTTCATCTGATGCCAACAAACACACCGCAAAAATAGTTACATCATATGGATCTCCAAGAGACCATTGTATTGAGAATCAAACAAGAGAGCGGAAGCCATCTAGCTACTAACTATGGACCCGAAGGTGTACAAATAACTACTCACGCATCATCGGAGAGGCACCAATGAAAGTGGTGAACCCCTCCGTGATGGTGTGTAGATTAGATCTGGTGGTTCTGGAATCTACGATGACTGCAATTGATTTTCGTCGACTCCCCTAGAGTTTCTGGACTATTGGGGTATTTATAGAGCAAAGAGGCAGTGCGGGAGGCCACCGATGTGGGCATAACCCACCTGGGCGTGCCTAGGGGCCTAGGCACCCTGGTGGGTTGTGCCCCCGTCGGGGCACCCCAGGTGCTTCTCCGGCCCATTGGATGTCTTATGGTCCATAAAAATTCCACAAAAAAATTCGTTGCGTTTGGACTCCGTTTGGTATTGATTTTCTATGATGTAAAAAACATGCAAAAGAACAGCAACTGGCACTTGGCACTCTGTCAACAGGTTAGTACCAAAAAATGATATAAAATGACTATAAAATGATTATAAAACATCCAAGAATGATAATATAACAGCATGGAACAATACAAAATTATAGATATGTTGGAGACGTATCAAACTCATCCCCTACCTCGTCGTCTTGCTGGATCAAGAAGGCGTGGACGTCACCGAGCTGAATGTGTGTTGAAAGGCAGGTGTCGTACGTCCGGTACTTGATCGGTTGGAGCGTGAAGAAGTTCGACTACATCAACCGCGTTAACTAACGCTTCTGCTTACGGTCTACGAGGGTACGTAGAAACACTCTCCCCTCTCATTGCTATGCATCTCCTTGATAGATTTTGCGAGTGCGTAGAAAAAAATGTTTTTGTAGCGACCCGACCTCAGACGGTCAAGTCTCTATGCTTCAGTGTCATCCCTGGATCGGTAATGCTAACACACACAATACTCGAAGGATTTATAACAGAGTAGCAATCACACACTTATTACATCGAATGTCTCAAAAGAGAACTTATTGTAGTAAATATGGCTTAAGGCCATCTAATAAGATAACAGCGGAAGGCTTGGAAGATAAAACGAATCCATCAACTCCAACAGCATAGCTGAGTGCACGACAAACGACCTATGGCACCTTACTCGTCGTATGAAAAGTCTGCAACATGATACGTTGCAGCCCGAAATGGGTCAGCACATGGAATATGCTGGCAATATAACACAAGAGAGCAATGAACAGATAAATGCTATCACTACATGCATATATTGCTGGTGGAGGCTCTATGGTTATATTGTTTTGCGAAAAGCCAAATTTTCCCTACAACAAAGGAATTTATTTTATTTAACTATCATGGTAGTTGAAACACTGAGAAGGTTCCTCCAACTCAATCCCAATTAAAGTAGTCATTAACATCCCAACAAATTAATTTAGAGTGATGAGATCAAATCAACAATTCAAGTACCAGATACTCAAGATGTCCATAACCGGGGACACAACTAACCATGATTAGTTTATACACTCTTCAGAGGTTGGCGCACTTTTCCCCCACAAGACTCGATCTCCTCTGTTGGATTTCTCGCACTACAAGGTGTTTGAGAAACGGATGACCGAGACACAGTCTTTTAGAAGCATTAACTCTTTATCCTGGGTAGACAGTTACACCTACTTTCCCCTACATCTGCTAGCCCACCACTGCAAGAGGTCACGCAACATACTCAACTATGCCAGAGCCCATAGTGACTTGTGGCTGCACATGGAAGTTTCTAGCATGAATAATCTTATGATCCCTTTGAGCCTTGGAGGCGGACCGTAGGATGATCACACAGGTACTCTGGGATATCCTTGGACAATGCTGTATTCTCTAGGTGCCCACAAGCAATCCACCCAGATGTGTATTAAAGTTGCCACCTTAAGTTGAACCATTAATTAACAACTCACATCTATCATGGATACACTATAACCTAATCCACGTCTACGGCATAGCATGGCAATAAGCATAACGTAGAAGTAACTCCCATGGGTTTGATAATAAAACAGGTAATAGGTTCTACCTCATCATCAACATCCCACACCCACATGTTAAGAGATCCTACTCATGCAATGTGTGAGGGTTGAACTAATGCATAAAAACTGGGTAATAAAGGGGTATGGTCAAAGTGTTACTTGCCTTGCTGACGATCTGCAAATCCAAAAGACTCGTAGTAGCATGCTTCACACTCCGGGAATTCTATCGCAAAAAAACAATAGCATACATAAGCACTCAAGCAAAGATGCACGGGTAAAACTCAAATAAGAAGATCTAACTAGAAAGTTCAACTGAGGAACTCCGGTTTGCGAAAAGAATCAAATGAAACGGAGCAACGAAACTCAAACTATGAAAGAAACAAGATCCGATTACTAATCTGGACTAAAGTCAAATTTTAGAGTACCAAAATCTTGTTCAAGTTGGTTAAACAGAAAGAGGGCTTCTAGACGAAGATCTAGGCGCTTGTTTCACCTGATTTGGATAAACGAGCGAAAAGATATACTAAAACAAAGATTAGGGCAGAAATCACGATCGAAAATAATCGCGGAAAAACCCTGAAAATAAAACGAGATGAATAGGCTAATGAACGAACGTTCGTTGTCTGCGGCTAATTGACGAACAGCGTTCGTTAAAACGAACGTACGGACGAACGTCCGCTATTTAACTAAACCAAAGAAAAACTGAACAAAACTGATCTAATAAATAAAACCAATCTAGGGTTTTTTTGGAAAAAAGAAAATCGGGGTTAACCAAAGAAAACCGACCGGTCAACGGTCTACGGCGGCGGCTCGGCGAGGTTCGGCAACGGTGGGCGGCGGGGCGGCGCGGGCGGCGGGGCGGCTAGGGTTTTGGGGGCGCGGGGCTGGCGGCGGCGACTTGGGCCTTGGGGGTCGTGGGCTGCGGCTTATAAAACCCCTGGCCGGAGGTCTCCGGCTCGGGCACGTCCCTGTAGGTCGGTGACTTTTTTTATATAAATCCTGACGCAGAAAACAAATAAAGGAAATACTAAACAGAGTCCAAAAATCCTGAAATAAATTTTCACGGTTCTCTAATAATATTGCGGACAAAGTGAACATTTATTTGGGCCTCTAATGCAATTTTGAAAAATGCATTTTTCCTAATTCAAATAAAATAGCAACAAAATATCCAAATAAAATTACTTATTTGATTTTAATATTTTTCCTCTGATATTTCAATTTTTTTGGAGAAGTCATATTATCTCCTCTCATATATTTTAATTAGAAATATTTTCGGAGAGGAAAGTAATTAAACCAAAATGATCCTTGTTTTGATATTAGATAAAATTCAAATATGAAAAATGTGAAATCCCCAACTCTCTCCGTGGGTCCTTGAGTTGCTTAGAATTTTGAGGATCGCAAAGTGAAATGCGATAAAATATGATATGCATGAATGACCTATGTATAACATTCCAAATTGAAAATTCGGGATGTTACAAACCTACCCCGTTAAGATGAATCTCGTCGAGATTCGGGTTGGCTAGAAAATAGGTCTGGGTGGTCTTTGCATAGATCATCCTCTCGTTCCCAAGTGGCTTCATCCTCAGTATGGTGGCTCCACTGGACTTTGCAAAAACTTAATAACCTTGCTGCGGGTAACTCGGCTGGCAAACTCGAGAATCTTGACTGGTTTCTCCTCATAGGTCAGATCACTATCCAACTGAATTGCTTCCAGGGGCACTGTATCTCTCAGACGAATATCGGCCATCTCTACATGGCACTTCTTCAACTGGGAAACATGAAACACATCATGAACTCCTGACAGTCCTTCGGGTAACTCCAATTTGTAGGCAACCTCTCTCATACGTTCCAAAACACGGTACGGTCCTACAAATCTTGGGGCTAACTTTCCCTTAACTCCAAAATGTTTAACACCTCGTAGTGGTGACACACGGAGATATGCTCTGTCTCCGATTTCATAGACTACCTCCTTGCGTTTTGAGTCTGCATAGCTCTTCTGTCAGGACTGAGCTACCATCAGTCTATCTCGAATTAGCTTAACCTTTCTCTTCAGAGTCCTTAATCAAATCTGGTCCAAACAACTGACGGTCCCCAACTTCATCCCACAACAACGGTGTTTGGCATCTTCTTCCATACAGGGCTTCGAACGGTGCCATCTTCAAACTGGCTTGGTAGTTGTTTTTGTATGAGAACTCCGTGTAGAGTAGATTGTCATCCCAACTGGATCCATAATCTAGCGCACAAGCTCTCAACATGTCCTCCAGAATCTAATTGACTCTCTCGGTCTGTCGATCTATCTGCGGATGAAAGGTTGTACTGAACTCTAGCCTGGTTCCCAAAGTCTGGTGCAACCGGTGCCAAAACTTTGAAGTAAACTGCGTTCCTTTATCTGATACGATGGTCCTCGGAACTCCGTGCAGACATACGATCCTGGTCATATATATCTTGGCCAACTTCTCAGTTGTGTAGGTGGTCTTCACGGGATAAACTGAGCTACTTTAGTCAAGCGATCCACTACTACCCAGACAGAATCATATCCCGATCGGGTCCTGGGTAATCCGGTGATAAAATCCATGCCAAGCTTGTCCCACTTCGATTTGGGTATCGGCATAGGCTGTAGTAATCCTGCTGGCTTCTAATGTTCTGCCTTCACTCTCTGACATACATCACATATGGCTACATACTCGGCAATGTCCTTCTTCATTCGAGTCCACCAGAAACGCTCCTTCGAATCCAAATACATCTTGGTGTTTCCGGGGTGCATCGAGTATGGTGAGTCATGAGCTTCCTGTAGTATCAACTTCCTGATCTCGGCATTATTGGGCACAAATATACGGTCCTCAAACCACATGGTGTCATGCTCATCCTCACGAAAACCTTTGGCTTTACCTTCGCTCATCTTCTCCTTTATCTCGGCAATTTCTTTGTCATCCTTCTGAGCTTCTCAAATCTTTCCCAATAATGTCGACTGAACTTCCATTGTTGTAACAAAACCTCTAGGAACTATCTCCAAACGAAGCTCCCTGAGATCTTCTGCTAACTCCATTGGCAATCCTTTGCTTACGAAGGTATTGACATAACTCTTCCGGCTCAAAGCGTCTGCTACGATGTTGGCCTTGCCGGGATGATGGTAACTTCATATCATGATCCTTTATGAGCTCCAACCAACTCCTCTGCCTGAGATTCAGCTCCTTCTGAGTAAAAATGTACTTCAAACTCTTGTGATCCGTGTACACATCACAATGGTTCCCAATAAGAAAATGTCTCCAGGTTTTGAGTGCATGCACTACAGCTGCTAACTCCAAATCATGCATGGCATAATTCCACTCATGCGGCCAAAGTTGTCGTGAGGCATACGAAACAACTCTTGCATCTTGCATAAGTACACTTCCAAGTCATAAGTGAGATGCGTCGCAATACACTTGGAAATCCTTACGTATATCTGGCAGAATCAGCACTGGGGCCGTAGTCAAACGTTTCTTCAACTCCTGGAAACTTGCTTCACATTCTTCAGTCCAATGGAACTTGGTGTCCTTTTTCGACAACGCCGTCATGGGCTTCGCAATCTTAGAAAAAATTTCAATGAATCTCCGGTAATATCCCGCGAGTCCAAGAAAATTACGGATCTCTCCAACGGAGGTGGGTGCCAACCACTCAGTGACTGACTGAACCTTGGTAGGGTCTACGGCTATACCCTCTCCTAATATAACATGTCAAAGGAATCCTACTTCCTTCAACCAAAACTCACATTTGCTGAACTTGGCATATAACTGATGTTCCTTGAGCTTCTCGATAACTAAACGCAAATGCCCCTTATGCTCTTCCTCATTCTTCGAATACACCTAAATGTCATCAATGAACACCACGACAAATTTATCCAAGAACTCCATGAACACCTTGTTCATCATGCTCATGAAATAGGCAGGGGCGTTAGTCAATCCGAATGATATAACCGTATACTCATACAACCCATACCTGGTGGTGAAAGCTGTCTTAGGTATATCTTGTTCTCGAATCTTCAGCTGGTGGTATCCTGATCGAAGATCGATCTTGGAAAAGACTTTTGCTCCTTGCAGCTGGTCAAACAGATCATTGATCATCGACAGGGGGTACTTGTTCTTGATTGTTACTTCATTCAATGCCCGATAATCAACCACCATTCTCATGGACTTATCCTTCTTCTCAACCAGGAGCACTGGGGCTCCCCATGGTGAAGAACTTCGTCGAATGTAACCTTTCTCCAATAACTCCTTAATCTGTTTCTTAATCTCCTCCAGATCATTTGCGAGCATCCGGTATGGTCTCTTCGATATCGGTCCGGTGCCTGGTAATAACTCTATCAAAAACTCAATGTCTTGATCCGGGGGGCATGCCTGGTAGTTCCTCTGGAAATACATCTGGGTAATCCTTCACTACAGTCACTTCCTCCTGAACAACTCCTCAGAGGGAATTTACGTGAGTACTCTTAGGAGTATACCTGGATACATATTTAATCCTTTTCCCTTCCGGTGTGGTGAGAAGAATTGACTTACTGGCGCAATCGATGTTTCCCCCATACATCTATAGCCAATCCATACCGAGTATCACACCCAATCCTCGGGATTCCAAAATTATCAAGTCTGAGGGGAAAACATGCCTACCTATGGTCAATGGCATCTGAAAACATCCCTGACTAGCCATATACTCCGCTCCTGGTGAGCTTACTAACATGGGTGTCCTAAGTACCTTGGTGGGCAACTTATATTTATCCACAAATCCCCTTGAAATGTATGAATGCGATGCACCAGTATCAAAAAGAACTATTGTGGTAAATGACTTAACCAAAAACTTACCGATAACTGCATCAGGCTACTCCTCAACTTCCTCCATGTTCACGTGGTTCACTTGTCCCTCGTTGAAAGGGTTGGGCTTCTGCACAGATCTTTCATTGCCATTCCCATTCTTCGCTTCAAAACACTCGGTGGCGTAGTGTCCAGTCTTCCCGCACTTGAAACAAGTAATGTGACTTAGGTCCTTCTTGGCGGGCATTGCTGGGTTAGAGCGGTTCTGATTGCTGCCTGCTCCACTCCCATTTCCATTCCTAGGGCCGTGGTGGTTATGCGGAATTCCTCCATTATGGTTATGGACTCCATGGTTATGGGTAAATCCTCCCGGGTTCGGGGTGAAACGGGGTTCTTGCTGAGCTCCTGAATTGTACTTTCCTTGCCCATACTTCCTCTTGCGGCTCTCAATCTGTTGTTGCTTCCCTTCAATCATAAGAGCCTTGTCTACCAACTCCTGGTAGTGGTTGAATGTTGCCACCATCAACTGCATGCTCATCTCATCATTCAGCCCTTCCAAAAACTTCTCCTGCTTCATGGCATCTGTGGCCACATCATTAGGGGCATAGAGAGATAACTTACTAAACTCCTCCAAGTACTGCCCCACAGTACGGTTGCCCTGGTGTAAGTTGCGAAACTCATGCTTCTTCATGCTCATAGGTCCAGTTGAGACATGGGATGTGCCGAATGCTTGCTGAAATTGCTCCCAAGTAACATTGGCTATGGGGAAAGTGGTTGTGTAATTCTCCCACCATGCGGCTGCGGGTCCATCCAATTGGTGTGTGGCAAAATGCACCTTCACAGCATATGTGCAACCGGCAGTGGTTAACTCCCTTCCAATCCTACGTAGCCAGTCATCCGCAACTATGGGCTCGGTGCTACTGAAAAACACTAGTGGTTGTAACCTCAGAAAATGGGCTAAGTTGTCAACTGGAGGTGGTGGCGGTGGGTTGTTGTTATTGTTGCTGTTGTTGTTGTTGTTGTTGTTGTTGTTGTTGTTGTTGTTGCCCTGATTCTGAACTAGCAACTGCATCAGTGTGTTCTGCTGCTGGATCAACTGAGTGAGCTCCAGTGGGAAAGCAAATCCTGGGTCACGTCTCGGAGGCATCTGATGGGTTTAGAGGGGAGAGATTAGAATATAATGAGGTCTAATGAGAAATGGGTTTAGAGGGGAGAGATTAGAATAGAATGAGGTCTAATGAGAAAGCACTACCCATATGCACATGAGACAAACACAATCATATCATATCACTCAATCAATCAAGCAAGGGCATACAATCGATCTAACTATCATTACAGTGCTCGGACTACTAATGTTTACATGGGGGAATACTACTGATCATATGGTGGTCTACTAGAAATTTTGATCGGTGGAAGACTCATGATATCTGCTCCAGCTTCGTCTTCATAGTCATCATCACTACCATCGGGGTCGCATTCGGTGTCGTCGATGATGATGTAGTCTTCTCCTCCTGGTGCGGGGTCTCCCATGAAAACTCCTAGCTTCCTTGTCAAGTCGTCATTCTTCTCCACAAGTACCGTCATTTCCTCCTCATATCCTTCGCATGTAGACTTGAGCTCCTCTTTTAGCTCTGTGATCCTAGTCATCGCCTTCTTCAAATCTATCATGCTTGCGCACATTTGGTTCTCTTGGCGACGTATGTGACGATTTAACTCCTGGATGAATGCTGCAATGGACCTGTCCTTCCTGGTGCTGATCATCTCCCATTGCTCATCTCGGCGCCCACATATCTGGAGTATCCTTAAGCTCCTTGTGGTAAACTTCGCTGATGTGTCCCATAGTAATATGGGCTGCCATGCTCTTGCCTAGACTCCAGGTTGATGCATCAAAAGAAAACTCTATGGGTTTAGTGACTGGCGTGAATGTCCTTCCTGGAACTTGAACTCGAATATCCAACGCTCCTCTTCTGGTAAAGTGGCGGTGTAGGTCCCGGTGAAACTTGGTATTCCGATGTTCAGATACCTAGTGAATTCCTTCAAGTGTCGTCCGAAGGGTGTGTTTTCATCCGGCTGTGTAAACTTATTCCTTGAGTCCGCCATCTTAAAGAGTAGAAAATGGAGAGGAGTCAGAAATGAGTAGAGAAGAGTGACCTATGGCTCATCTTAGTGGTCGTGTCCTACATTCAGCGTGTGCTCTGATACCATCCTGTAGCAACCCGACCTTAGACAGTCAAGTCTCTGTGCTTCAGTGTCATCCCTGGATCGGTAATGCTGACACACACAATACTCAAAGGATTTATAACAGAGTAGCAATCACACACTTATTACATCGAATGTCTCAAAAGAGAACTTATTACAGTAAATATGGCTTAAGGCCATCTAATAAGATAACAGCAGAAGGCTTGGAAGATAAAGCGAATCCATCAACTCCAACAGCATAGCTGAGTGCATGACAAACGACCTATGGCACCTTACTCGTCGTCTGAAAAGTCTGCAACATGATACATTGCAGCCCGAAATGGGTCAGCACATGGAATATGTTGGCAATATAACACAAGAGAGCAATGAACAGATAAATGCTATCACTACATGCATATATGACAGGTGGAGGCTCTATGGTTATATTGTTTTGCAAAAAGCCAAATTTTCCCTACAACAAAGGAATATATTTTATTTAACTATCATGGTAGTTGAAACACTGAGAAGGTTCCTCCAACTCAATCCCAATTAATGTAGTCATTAACATCCCAACAAATTAATTTAGAGTGATGAGATCAAATCAATAATTCAAGTACCAGTTACTCAAGATGTCCATAACCGGGGACACGACTAAACATGATTAGTTTATACACTTTGTAGAGGTTTGCGCACTTTTCCCGCACACGACTCGATCTCCTCCGTTGGATTTCTCGCACTACATGGTGTTTGAGAAACGGATGACCGAGACACAGTCTTTCAGAAGCATTAACTCTTTACCCTGGGTGGACAGTTACACCTACTTTCCCCTACATCTGCTAGCCCACCACTGAAAGAGGTCAGGCAACATACTCAACTATGCCAGAGCCCATAATGACTTGTGGCTGCACACGGAAGTTTCTAGCATGAATAATCTTATGATCCCTTTGAGCCTGGGTGGCGGACCGTAGGATTATCACACGGGTACTCCAGGATATCCTTGGACAACACTGGATTCTCCAGGTGCCCACAAGCAATCCACCCAGATGTGTATTAAACTTGCCACCTTAAGTTGAACCATTAATTAACAAGTCACATCTATCATGGATACTCTGAAACCCAATCCACGTCTACGGCATATCATGGCAATAAACATAACGTATAAGTAACTCCCAAGGGTTTGATAATAAAATGGGCGTCGGTGTCAAAACCGGCGGATCTCAGGTAGTGGGTCCCGAACTGTGCGTCTAGGCCGGATGGTAACAGGAGGCAGGGAACACGATGTTTTACCCAGGTTCGGGCCCTCTTGATGGAGGTAAAACCCTACGTCCTGCTTGATTGATATTGATGATATGGGTAGTACAAGAGTAGATCTACCATGAGATCAAGGAGGCTAAACCCTAGAAGCTAGCCTATGGTATGATTGTTGTATATGGAGTTGATTGCCTACGGACTACAACCCTCCGGTTTATGTAGACACCGGATAGGGTTAGGGTTACACAGAGTCGGTTATAATGGTAGGAGATCTTGAATATCCGCATCGCCAAGCTTGCCTTCCACGCCAAGGAAAGTCCCATCCGGACACGGGACGAAGTCTTCAATCTTGTATCTTCATAGTCCAGGAGTCCAGCTGAAGGTATAGTCCGGCTACCCGAACACCCCCTAATCCAGGACTCCCTCAGTAGCCCCTGAACCAGGCTTCAATGACGACGAGTCCGACGCGCAAATTGTCTTCGGCATTGCAAGGCGGGTTCCTCCCCCAAGTCCTTCATAGAAGATTGTAAACACCAAGAGTAGTGTCCGGCTCTGCAAAATAAGCTTCCACATATTGCCATAGAGAGAATGATATAAACACAAATCAAATCTGCTGACGTATTCCGCAGTGCGTCATCACACTACGGCCAAGTCCTTTACTCGAATCGTTTTTACTTTTCCACCTCAGCATGTTTTACGAGGCGGTTTCCTTGGCACGCCTTGTCAAAGCAGAGATCGTGTACCCCCTTTACGGGATTCTCATCAATACGGACGTGGGTAACCCAACCGCGCCATTTATCACGGCACTTGGGAGGCAAGCGAGTTTTACTAGGCTGGTGGGGACGCACAACCGCATCCGCCCATATAAGGGGATAAGGATCCACCTTTTTACCTACGCCTTCTTCCTCCTTTGCCTATCCATCTCCTGCGCACTCGAGCTCCAGCGCCCAAGCCCGCACTTCCCACCTCAACCTTCTCCAGCAATGTCCGGAGCGGGAGGCAAGTGGATGGTCTCCTCCGCTACGGAGGGCCAAGTCAAGAAGCTAAGGAAGGCCGGATACCTGTCTAAGGACATCGCGCACCGGCTCCCCGAAAAGGGGCAGCTTCTCCCCACCCCAAGGCCCCATGAGAGGGTAGTATTTCTTCCCCACTTCCTCCGCGGACTGGGTTTTCCACTCCACCCATTTGTCCGGGGGCTCATGTTCTACTACGGCCTGGATTTCCATGATCTGGCCCCGAACTTCATCCTCAACATCTCGGCGTTTATCGTCGTGTGCGAGGCTTTCCTCTGCGTCTGCCCTCATTTCGGCCTCTGGCTCAAGACCTTCAACGTCAAGCCCAAGGTGGTGCGCGGCAGCCAGGCGGAGTGCGGAGGCGCCATGGCGGGCAAGATGGCCAATGTCCTATGGTTCGAGGGCTCTTTTGTGGAGACCCTAAAGGGGTGGCAATCCGGGTGGTTTTACATCACCGAGCCACGTGATCCGAAATGGACCGCAGCCCCTGAGTTCCGATCCGGACCCCCCACGCGACTTATGTCCTGGAAAGAGACGGGCCTGTCGTGGGGTGACGAAAAAGAGGTGATCGGATTGCAAACAGGCATCCAGTCCCTGGTGAACAAGCCAATCCGGCTTGTTAATGTAATCCAGGTTATGCTCGTCCGCCGGATCCTCCCGTGCCAACAACGGGATTTTAATCTGTGGGAGTTCGACCCAGCGCAGCACCAAACCCTTAGCAGGTTCTTTGACACGATGTACGAAGATGCCTGGAAGGTGCTATTCAAGGGCACCGAGGCTCCCGCATCCGCTTCCGAGGACCGCTGATACAGCTCGCAACGTCACGCTAGCGAGGTAAGCTATCTTCACCTTTTACAGGATGTTAAGCTTTTTCATAGTTTGACTCTATGCGAGATCTAAACTCCCTTACCTTTGACAGGCTTGGCGGGCGATATCCGGACCGATTAACTGTGCGGCTCCGCTGCCCGAAGACCCAGCCCCAGCTCTACTAGTGAAGCTGCTGGCTCCGGTGCCTTATGTGGTGCCGGAAAAGAAGGCCAAGAAGAAGAAGACCACGGGGACTCGAAAGAGTGCCCGTAACGTGGTGGTGTCGGACTCGTCATCCGACGAGTCCGAGATGCCCTCTTCCCGTGAAAACAAGGAGGAGGAAGAAGAAAACTCTCCCCCCAGCGGAGGGAGGAGAGAAGAGGAAGGCCGCCCCAACGGGGGAGGCTGAGGGGTCTAGGAAAAGGAAGACCCCTCCGCCGGACTACTCCCCCGACGCCGAAGAGGGCGAAGAGGAGTGGCCAAACAGGGCCAAGTGTCCGGCGAAATCGTAAGTTCGGATATCAGAGTAACTCATGATGTTCCTTTGTCGCACATCTTTCCCTAATGTCGAACGTAATTATGTAGCCCGCCCCAGGCCGAATTCAACGAATCGTCGGGCGGCTCCCTGGACTCATCAGACGTGAACTCAGTTCCGCCCGCTGTCTCCCCCCGCACTGCAGACGACGCCGAAGTGGCATCACGACAAGCTCCGGGGCAGGAGGAGGTGGTCCCGAAGGAGCCGCAAGGCAACCTCCCGGACTCCAGGAGTGAAGGGGATAAGGCCCCCCAGGGCTCCAAATCTGGCTTTGTGCCGGACACCGCGCTGGCATCTTCCATAGTTCCGGACCGCGGTAGGCGAACTCCTTCCAAGAGGAGCAAGCCTTCTGAGCCGGCGGCCTCCGTCTAACCGGAGGTGCCGGACAATCTGCTGGAGGTGCCTGACGGCGCCTCCATCGACGAGGGGCACCGTACTATTATGAGTACGGTGATCCAGAAGGTTCAGTCCGCCAAGAGCGGACTGACTGAAGCTTGCGCTAGCCTTCTAACAGGCTTCGAGGTAAGTGAAAATATGTAAAAATATTACCGAATAGACAGTAGCCCCTGATGCTCTATTTGGCGTTCGGAAAGAAAAGCAGAATAGAGGATCTATTAAATTTTGCAAGAGTCTAACAAAAAAAGAGTCAATATGTGTATGCAGGCTCCGCTGCTATCCACCGCCGCACTGACTGCGGAGGTGGGTGTCCTGAAGCAGGACTTCGAGCAGACCGAGCAAGAGCTCGGCCTTGCCAAGCGGCGGCTCGAGGAGAAAGAAGGTAAGAAATACCTTACAGAAAAGGTGCCTATAGAAAGGCGTGATTGCAAAAAAATAACAGGATTGTACTGCTTATTGTAGGGGCCACGACTGAGGTGGTGACCCTTAAGCAGGTGCTGTCTGAGGCCGAAAAGAAAATGGCCGCGGAGCGCACCGAGCGAGACAGACTTGGGGCTCAGGTCGGCGAGGTGCAGCAAGAGCTTCAGGCTCTCATGAAAAAACATGAGAGTTTGGAGCTTGAGTCAAAGGCGCAAGCATCCGAGCTTGCGACGGCCCTTGAGACTGCCAAGTCTGCCAAGGCCGAAGCCCAAAAGGCCCTCCAAGAGTTGGAGGAGATGAGGAAGATAGCAGCGGGTAAGGCATTCTTCATGCAAAGCAGAAATATAAAAGTAAACTACTTGTTACTTACCCGAATCCGGAGCTCTCCAGGGGCATTCGTAGATCTTCCCCGCAGCGTATCCGCCGCCGCCGCATTCTACTGAGCTGAAGAGGGAAGCTCGACGGAGAAGGTGTTCTGGTCTTAGTATTCTGAGGCCGGACACCCTATGCCTTTGAGCGACCAGCTGAAATAGCTGGTCGAGCTCCACAAGGCGGCCGAACAGGCCATGAAGGGCTTCATAGTTCGGCTGTGGCCCGAAGAGGCCCTGCTTGGGAGCTATTTCGGGCTGGTGCGGCGGCTGGTGGAGGCCTGTCCGAGGCTCGAGGTCATCAAGAGCTCCGTCTGCATCGAAGGTGCCTGTCGGGCCCTTGCCCATGCAAAGGTGCACTGGGGTAAGCTGGATGGTGAGAAGCTTGTGAAGGACGGGCCGCCGCCGGGGAAGGAGCATCGCAAGCCCGAGAACTACTACAAGGATGTTCTTGCAGGTGCCCGCCTTGTGGCGGATGAATGTACCAAGGATGTGATTTTTGAATGAACTCGCTCGTGTTTATCCTGTGCGCTGAAAACTTGTTCATATGCGCTAAGCAATGCTTATTGAATTTAAAATATTACTTTCTGTGCGGACGTTTATCAAAAAATTGAGAGATGGCCAGTCGTCGGCTTCTGCCCCCATGCCACTAGTGCTGGGGTGTTCGGGATAAACCTGAGCGCTCTTTTTCCCATAGTTGGTCCTTCAAGGGAGGCGCTCAGCAAAACGAACCAGGCAATCGGACTATAATGCTTGAACACTCTCACTTAGCCATAGAACTCTATAATTTTAAATTTCGGCAAAGCCCCTAGTTCGGAAGACCGAGTTCGGGGCGCAATCCACGCCTTGGCCGGACAAAGCCAGCTCCTCGCTCGAAGCGGCATAAGTCTTTAGGGACTCGAAAAACCTCTCGAACAGTGACCGGTCTCTCGCCTCATCATGACAGTCAGTTTTAGCTTTATCCACTAAGGTGCTTAACCCAGCTGAACCGGGGCACAATTGCAGTGGTTCTCCTAGTGCTACCTTAGCCGATAGAGTGGAACGTAAGGCACCAAAACATAGGAGCCAGGCAAACCCAGCTATTGACCCAAATCATGATTCGGAGCCGATGCATATAGTGCTATAAGTTCGGGGTGCCGCACTTGTGAAAGTGTACGGACTTCTCACACCATTATGAGGGGTACTGAAGCCCCTGGCGTGTTTGCCATACCATGGTGTACGGGTGCAATCATGTCATTTAATAAACATAAATGTGAAAAGAAGACAATGCAAAAAATAGACAAGAAGCTAAGCATTGTTTATAGAGAGGCTATTTATCAAAGCCGAACGATACAAATAGTGCGGTAAGCAAAAGATATTGGACTATTCAGTATGTCCTGACCAGGGGCAGGCCGCGGAATTGTATTTAAAACAGGTATACCGCCCGTAACAGAGACCACCTGGGAGTTCCATAATGCGGCATGGCTTGTCTGCCTCCCTGGATCTTGCATCGTTTGTGCGGCAGTCGAATTGCCGAACAGGTCGTCCGAAGTATGGAGTCCTGAAAGTAAGGAAAAAATTAAAAAAAAGGAATCCGGCAGCCCCTATTACGTTTTAAGCCGTATTTTGGGCGTGCCGTTATTGTGCCCCTTCCCCTGTGCCCATGGTATTTCAAGGGCGTAGTTATGTACGTGAGGTACTGGTTTCGCTATGTCGCGAAAGCTGGGGTTGGGGCCGCATTGTTACGCTTGCTCAGAGTGTGCCAGGCGGTCCTGCTGTGGGTTACTCCGGGCGCACTTGGCAGTGTCTGGCTTTTTAATAGCCAGACTGGAGAATTTCTTGAGAAGGCTACTTTGTACCTCCGCTGCGAGAGCCGCCATATGCTCCTCCGTACGGAGGGAGCGTTCGGTGTTTCTGTTGACCGTAATTACTCCTCGAGGGCCTGGCATCTTGAGCTTGAGATGTGCGTAGTGCGGCACCGCATTGAACTTTGCAAATGCGGTTCGTCCGAGCTGGGCGTGATAGCCACTGTGAAACGGGACTATATCGAAGATTAACTCTTTGCTTCGGAAATTGTCTGGGGATCCGAAGACCACGTCAAGTGTTACTGAGCCTGTACAGTTGGCTTCTACACCTGGTATAACGCCTTTAAAGGTTGTTCTTGTGGGCTTAATCCTTGAGGGATCTATGCCCATTTTCCGCACAGTATCCTGATAAAGCAGGTTCAAGCTACTGCCGCCGTCCATGAGGACTCTTGTGAGATGAAATCCGTCGATGATTGGGTCAAGAACCAATGCGGCGAAGCTGCCATGACGGATGCTAGTGGGATGGTCCCTTCGATCAAAAGTTATCGGGCAGGAGGACCATGGTTGAACTTTGGGGCGACTGGCTCCATCGCGTATACGTCCCATAGCGCACGCTTCCGCTCCCGCTTGGGAATGTGGGTTGCGTATATCATGTTCACCGTCCGCACTTGTGGGGAAAGCCCTTCTGTCCATTGTTGTTCGGCGGCTTGGGCTCCTCGTCGTCGCTGTGCAGTCCCTTGTCTCTGTTTTCGGCCCTTAACTTGCCTGCCTACTTAAACACCCAACAATCCCTGTTAGTGTGATTGGCTGGCCTTTCGGGGGTGCCATGTATCTAGCACAAGCGATCGAGTATTCGGTCCAAACTGGATGGGCCCTGAGTATTCTTTTTGAATGGCTTTTTCCGCTGACCGGATTTATAGCCTTTGAATCCGGCATTGACTACCGTGTCTTCATTGCTGTCACTGTTAACGCGGCGTTTTTTCTTATTCCGACATGTGCTGCCACTTTTGTCCTTGGTATCCGAATTACTAGGGTTCTTTGATAAGTTGTTACTGCGAGCTAGCCAGTTGTCTTCTCCCGCACAAAAGAGGGTCATGAGTGTCGTGAGGGCTGCCATGGATTTCGGCTTTTCCTGTCCCAGGTGCCGGGCAAGCCACTCATCGCGGATGTTATGCTTGAAGGCTGCTAGGGCCTCTGCGTCCGGACAGTCGACTATCTGGTTTTTCTTTGTTAGGAACCGTGTCCAGAATTGTCTGGCCGATTCCTCTGGCTGCTGAATTATGTGGCTTAAGTCGTCGGCATCCGGCGGTCGCACGTAAGTGCCCTGGAAGTTGTCGAGGAATGCGGCTTCCAGGTCCTCCCAAGAACCGATTGAGTCTGCTGGCAAGCTGTTAAGCTAATGCCGGGCTGGTCCTTTAAGTTTGAGCGGGAGGTATTTGATGGCGTGTAGATCATCGCCGCGTGCCATGTGGATGTGAAGGAGATAATCCTCGAGCCATACCGCCGGATCTATTGTGCCATCGTATGATTCGATGTTTACGGGTTTGAAACCCTCTGGGATTTTATGATCCATTACTTCATTCGTGAAGCATAGCGGGTGTGCGGCGCCTCTGTACTGGGCTATATCACGACGCAGCTCGGAAGAGCTATGTCTGTTGTGTTCGGCCCGGCCGGATTTGTTGTATCCGGAGTGAAGATCATTGTCACATGCCATAGGGCGCCTGCGCGATCCGTAGATCGATCTTGTTTGTCTTGCCTTATCCTCCAGTATGTCTCGCAGGTCGGGCACATTTTCCCGTGCCTTAGTTGAGCGGCGTCGGGGCATGGCTTGGGTGGAGGGCCGAGAGGCCTCTCTGTCGCGGCTGCGAGGTGGCCGGTCTGCCATGTCATGCGCTGGTGATGTAGGTGCTTCCTCCTCTGATCGGGGTAGCGGCCTGCGCTTCGGGTAACTCTTGGAGGGGCGTTCGAGTTCATACTCTTCGGCCGCAAGGACTTCAGTCCATCTGTCAGCTAGCAAATCTTGGGCAGCTCTAAGCCGTTGCTGCTTTTTCTTGAGGCTGCTTGCCGTGGCTAAAAGCCCGCGTTTAAAACGCTCTTGTTCGGCGGGGTCTGATGGTATGACGAATTCGTCGTCATCGAGGCATGCCTCGTCTTCGAAGGGAGGCGTATAGTTATCATCCTCGACCTCTCGGTCTGCCGCTCTCTCATGAGGGCTGGCTTTTCCATCTTCCTATGCCGAATCTTGCTGAGGTGGGTGTTCTTCGGCGCTATCCGGGGTAGTATTATCTCCCGTGCTGGAATCACTGTTTTTGCTTTGGCGGGATTTAGAGCGGCGCCGCTGAGGTGGGTGTGCTTCGGAGCTGAAGTCAAGCATGTCGGTTAGATCGTCGACAGTGGCTACAAAGTGGGTGGTGGGTGGGCTTTGAATTTCCTCATCGTCCGTATCCCACCCTCGCTGACCGTAGTCCGGCCAGGGCTCTCCTGATAAAGAGAGAGACTTAAGAGAATTCGGGATGTCACCAAAAGGCGAATGCTGAAAGATGTCTGCGGTGGTGAACTCCATTATCGGCGCCCAATCGGATTCGATTGGCAGGGGCACGGGGGGTTCGGAGTCCGGGGAGGAGTCCGGATCCTCGGAGTCACAGGTCATGCAGAGTGCGGGGCTAGCGTTCGGCTCGATCGCTTTCAGGATCGCAGCCCCCGAGGTGACGTCCAACCGCTCATCCTTGATTGGCGCAATAGGCTCCGAGTTAGGGGTCGGAATCGATGCATGTGCGGCCTCCAGGACACTGTCCGGGGGCAGAGCTAGATCATGCCCCTCGAGATAGTGTGGCGCGCTTGGCTGTGGCTCGAGCCCGTCGAAGATCAAGTCTCCACGGATGTCAGCCGTGTAGTTTAAGCTTCCAAACCTGACTTGATGGCCAGGGCGTAGCTTTCGATCTGCTCCAGGTGGCCAAGCAAATCGGCCCGCAGAGCGAAGCCGCCGAAGACGAAGATCTGTCTAGGGAGCAAAGTCTCACCCTGGACCGCATCGTTATTGATGATCAAAGGAGCCATCGGGCCTAAAGGCGACGACACAAAGGAACTCTCAATGAAAGCACCAATGTCGGTGTCAAAACCGGCGGATCTCGGGTAGTGGGTCCCGAACTGTGCGTCTAGGCCGGATGGTAACAGGAGGCAGGGAACATGATGTTTTACCCAGGTTCGGGCCCTCTTGATGGAGGTAAAACCCTACGTCCTGCTTGATTGATATTGATGATATGGGTAGTACAAGAGTAAATCTACCACGAGATCAAGGAGGCTAAACCCTAGAAGCTAGCCTATGGTATGATTGTTGTATATGGAGTTGATTGCCTACGGACTACAACCCTCCGGTTTATATAGACACCGGATAGGGTTAGGGTTACACAGAGTTGGTTACAATGGTAGGAGATCTTGAATATCCGCATCGCCAAGCTTTCCTTCCACGCCAAGGAAAGTCCCATCCGGACACGGGACGAAGTCTTCAATCTTGTATCTTCATAGTCCAGGAGTTCGGCTGAAGGTATAGTCCGGCTACCCGAACACCCCCTAATCCAGGACTCCCTCAATGGGTAATAGGTTCTACCTCATCATCTACTTCCCAGACCCACATGTTAAGGCTCTGTTTGGTTCGGCTGTGGATTTCTAAAAGCAGCTGTGAAAAACTGCTGTAGAAAAACAGCTCTGGAAAATCTGATGTGAAAAAAATGTAGGTCATTTGGCAAACTAGCTGATACACCTTTTCCAGATTTTGGCCCGCAGCGGAATCAGATTTTAGAAATCACGTCCTGGGATGCTTCCGCTTTTGGTTCAGATTTTGGCAGCGGATTTTTGAAATCGGATTCTGCTGGGTTCGCCCTTTGGTTCAGATTCTGCTGCGCGGCAGCGGAATCCGTCGATAAAAGCTGAACCAAACAGGGCCTAAGAGATCCTACTCATGCAATATGTGAGGGTTTAACTAATGCATAAAAACAGGGTAATAAAGGGGTATGATCAAAGTGTTACTTGCCTTGCTGACGATCTGCAAATCCTAAAGACTCGTAGTAGCACGGTTCGCACTCCAGGAATTGTATCGCAAACAAACAATAGCATACATAAGCACTCAAGGAAAGATGCACGGGTAAAACTCAAATAAGAAGATCTAACCAGAAAGTTCTACTGAAGAACTCCGGTTTGCAAAAAAAATCAAATCAAACGGAGCAACGAAACGCAAACTACGAAAGAAACAAGATCCGATTACTAATCTGTACTAAAGTCAAATTTTACAATACCAAAATCTTGTTCAAGTTGGTTAAACAGAAAGAGGGGATTCGAGACGAAGATCTTGGCACTTGTTTCACCTGATTTGGATTAACAAGCGAAAAAAAATACTAAAACGAAGATTAGGGCAGAAATCATGATCGAAAATAATCACGGAAAAACCCGGGAAAATAAAACGAGACGAACAGGCTAATGAACGAATGTTCATTGTCTGCGGCTAACTGACGAACATCATTCGTTAAAATGAATGTACGGACGAACGTCTGCTATTTAACTAAACCGAAGAAAACCCAAACACAACCGATCTAATAAAAAAACAATCTAGGGTTTTTTTGGAAAAAAGAAAACCGGGGTTAACCGAAGAAAACCGACTGGTCAACGGTCAACGGCGGCGGCTCCGCGAGGTTCGGTGACGGCTGGCGGCGGCGGGGCGGCGCGAGGCGGCGGTGGCGCGGGTGGCGGCGCGGCTAGGGTTTCGGGGGCGCGGGGCTGGCAGCGGCGACTTGGGCCTCTGGGGTCGCGGGCTGCGGCTTATAAAGCCCCCGCTCGGAGGTCTCCGGCTCGGGCACGGCCCGGTAGGTTGGTGACTTTTTCTAAATAAATCCTGACGTGGAAAAACAAATAAAAGAAATACTAAACGAAGTCCAAAAATCCTGAAATAAATTTACACGGTCCTCTAATAATATTGCGGACAAAGTGAACATTTATTTGGGCCTCTAAGGCAATTTTGAAAAACGCATTGTTTTCCTAATTCAAATAAAATAGCAACAAAAAATCCAAATAAAATTACTTATTTGATTTTAATATTTTCCTCTGATATTTCATTTATTTTGGAGAAGTCATATTATCTCCTCTCATATATTTTAATGAGAAATATTTTCAGAGAGGAAAATAATTAAACCAAAATGATCCTTGTTTTGATATTCAAATATGAAAAATGTGAAATCCCCAACTCTCTTCGTGGGTCCTTGAGTTGCTTAGAATTTCGAGGATCGCAAAGCGAAATGCGATAAAATATGATATGCATGAATGACCTATGTATAACATTCCAAATTGAAAATTTGGGATGTTACAGTTTTCCATGCAACGTTTCCCAACAGTGGCATCTGAGCCAGGTCTATGCGTAGATGATATGCACGAGTAGAATATAGAGAGTTGTGGGCGGTGATAGTCATACTGCTTACCACCAACGTCTTATTTTGATTCAGCGGTAATGTGGGCTAAACCGGCCCGGACCAACCTTACATGTCCACGCACATGAGACCGGTTCCACCGACTGACATGCAACTAGTTTTGCATAAAGGTGAGTGGTGGGTGTCCATTTCTCCTACTTTAGTTCAATCAAATTTGACTACGGTCGGTCCTTGAAGAAGGTTAAAACAACAAACTTGATGAATCATCATTGTGGTTTTGCGTAGGTAAGAACGGTAGCAGCCACGTAAAACTTGCAACAACAAAGTAGAGGACGTCTAACTTGTTTTTCCAGGGCTGTTGTGATGTGACATGCATAATACTTGGGTTTAACTTGACAAGCCTAGCATGTACAGACATGGCCTCAGAACACTAGAGACTGAAAGGTCAAACGTGAGTCATATAGTAGATATGAACAACAAAGAGATGTTCACCATTGATGACTACCCCATCTCACGTTATGATCGGACATGGGTTAGTTGATTTGGATCATGTATCACTTAGATAACTTGAGGGGTGTTTATTTAAGTGGGAGTTAATTAGTAATTTGATTAATTGAACTTAATTTATCATGAACTTAGTATTATAGTTTTGCATATCTAGCTATGTTGTATATCAATTGTCCGAGCTACCGTTCCCCTGAATTTTAATTCGTTCCTAGAGAAAGCTAAGTTGAAAGATGATGGTAGCAACTACACGGGCTGGGTCCATAACTTGAGGATTATCCTCATTGCTGCATAGAAGAATTATGTCCTTGATGCACCTCTAGGTGACAGACCTGCAGGAGCTACTGGAGATGTTATAAACGTCTGGTAGGCTTGATCTGATGACTACTCAATAGTTCAGTGTGCCATGCTTTACGTCTTAGAACCGGGACTTCAAAGACGTTTTGAACGTCATGGGCATATGAGATGTTCCAAGAGTTGAAGTTAATATTTCAAGAAAATGCCCGGGTTGAGAAAGTCTCCAACAAGTTCTATAGCTGCAAGATGGAGGAGAATAGTTCTGTCAGTGAACACATACTCAAAATGTCTGGGTATCATAACCACTTGACTCAGCTGGGAGTTGATCTTCTAGTTGATAGTGTTATTGACAGAGTTCTTCAATCACTGCCACCAAGCTACAAAGGCATCATGATGAACTATAATATGCAAGGCATGAATAAAACGATTCCTGAACTCTTCACAATGCTTAAGGCTGCGGAGGTAGAAATCAAGAAGGACTACAAGAAGGATGGCAAAAAAGTTGCCACTCCCCGGAAGAAGCCTAAAGCTGGACCCAAGCCTGAAACTGAGTGCTTCTACTGCAAAGGGAATGGTCACTGGAAGCGGAACTGCCCCAAATACTTGGCGGATAAGAAGGATGGCAAAGTGAACAAAGGTATATTTGATATACATGTCATTGATGTGTACCTTACTAATGCTCATAGCAGTGCCTAGGTATTTGATACTGGTACGGTTGCTCATATTTGAAACTCAAAACAGGAGCTGCGGAATAAGAGAAGATTGGCTAAGGACAAGGCGACGATGCGCGTCGGGAATGGTTCCAAGGTCGATGTGATCGCTGTCGACACGCTACCTCTACATCTACCTTCAGGATTAGTTTTAGATCTCAATAATTGTAATTTGGTGCCAGCGTTGAGCATGAACATTATATCTGGATCTTGTTTATTGCGTGACGGTTATTCATTTAAATCAGAGAATAATGGTTGTTCTATTTATATGAGTAATACCTTTTATGGTCATGCACCTGTCAGGACCCCGATTCTAAGTCACACTGATCTAGCCTGTAACTCCTCATATCACTTTGCGGCCTCACACACGGTATTCCCATGGGTGTCGCCTTACTATGGCCCGGGACCGTTTGCGCCTTTTGGCTCATGTATATGATAGTGTCACTAGCATCCATATGACAGAGAACCCGGGCCGACATGACTAGTCGTGAACCCAAAGTGGCACTAACTTACGGGGACAGGCATACATGAATCAACATCGAGCATGTCGGTCAGCAGCGTGCGAATCCGGGCTGTAGCACTGGGCTAACAGGACTCCGAGAACCCAGGCTGTAGCAGGCTAGGCAGGACTCCGGATGTCACCGCGTGACATTTCCCCGAAGGGACAGACACAGGAATGAGGTGAATCACATGCCGGCCAGTCAAGTGTTCCGGAGCAGTAGTGCTGGGCTAGCAGGACTGCGGTGAACCGGGCTATAGCGGACTACTATGGCTGATGGAAGCACAAGACTACATTTCCCCATAAGAGAGGCTACCAAGGATCAACAACTAGGTTGTCGGATCCCACACATACCAAGCATTTCAATCATACACACAATATGCTCGATATGTGTAAATACAACATGGCATCACATCATAACTCTACGACTCAAGTATTTATTCATTAGGCTCCGAGGAGCGAGATATTACAAACATGGGTCTCATGACCCATCATTCAGAGCATACAAGAAACAAGCACATGCGGAAGCTTAACTTGCCTGAGTACAGACAACTACAAATGAAGAAGGCTCAAAAGCGTGACTATTTACAAGACCCTCCCAAGGGTACAAGATCGTAGCTGAGGTAACAAGCTAAACGTTGAAGTCCACATGGAACTACTAGCGAGACTAACGTCTCTCTGCAAAACATAGAATAAGCAAACGTGAGTACAAATGTACCCAGCAAGACTTACATCAGAACTATCTACATATGCATTAGTATCAACAGAGGGGTGGTGGAGTTTAACTGCAGCAAGCCAGCTTCGACTCAGTGGCTAACTTGAACTACGACTGCAAGTAACTCTTTGAGGTGGCACACACGAGTCCACTTATTCACCATATAAAATACTCCACTATGGATCCGCTCCCATCTCCCTACGAGAACGCCATCCATAGCACTCACGCTTATCTTGCGCATTTTAGAGTATCCACTTTCACTTGTCTATGAACTGTACAAGGGCTCCAAGTTTCCATATCCGAGGAATCTGGCTATTCGAATAGATAATGATAACCCTGCAGGGGTGTACTTCTTCACACACGCTCTCGCCACTTATCGCCCTGTACACGTCATGTACCTCGGCAACCTTCAAGCGGAAGCCAGGCGAGGGAGTCGGCCATGACCTAACTAGCCAACAAGTCTCTAGTCCAGGTTTATCGCTTATTCGGGTTCCATCCGCAAGGAGATCCGGCCGGGGTGTCGCTCACGGCCCCAAACAATGTGTGCAGGGTTCCCAAGCCCACCATCTGGGTGCCACTTGGTACACCGTGCCACTGTGCCTAGTCTGTCCCAAGCCCACCTGTACCGGGTGCCACTTGGTAGACTACTAACACTACCTACAAACACCAGAAACTAGTTGCAACTCCTGGATAGAGATCGAGTTGATTAATAAGTCGAGAGGGGTCGAGTTACCGGAACCCAATGTGTGGTAGTAAGTGTTCGTGGATCACAAACACAAAACTCAGTTCCTAAGGAGGGCTGCAATGAGACAACCCACCATCTACTCCTACATGGCCTCTCACCGCTACCTTTACCAAATCGTGTTCACACACTTAGCTCTCAACGGTAGGACATGTTCACCACATTCCAATTCATCCCCGATGAATCAGACCTGACTCAACTCTAAGCAGTAGCAGGCATGACAAACAAACATGAATGAGTAGGCACATCAGGGCTCAAACAACTCCTACTCATGCTAGTGGGTTTCATCTATTTACTGTGGCAATGACAGGTCATGCAGAGGAAAGGGGTTCAACTACCGCAGCATGTAGCAGTTGAAACATTGGTGTCCTAATGCAGTAAAAGAGAGCAGGAGCGAGAGAGTGGGATTATATCGGAATGAAGAAGGGGGTTTTGCTTGCCTGGCACTTTTGAAGATAATATAGTTCTTCATCAGTGTCATCGATCTCATCGTCGGAACGTCGTCTACTGAGAGGGGACAATCACCAGCAACTGAGAAAGAACACAATCAATGCAATGCCACAATATGATGCATGATCATGACATGGTAATATGCTGTGATTTGAGCTAATGCATCTAGCTATGATTTAAATGAAGTTGGTTTGAATACATGATTCAAATTCCAACTCCATATATGATTATTTAAATGCCCTTTATTTTTTTTCCAAAATAGAGGACAAAAAATTTGCAAACATGCATGAAAATGATACAGATGGATTCCTTGAATTTTTCTGATAATTTTTCATATATAAATTATTTCACTTGGAGTTATAGATTAATTTCTATGATTTTTTGAATTTTATACTATTTTCTGGAATTTTCTGAATTATTTTTAACCCAGAAAATGACTTATTGCATCAACAATGCGTCAGGGTGATGTCAGCAGGGTCAACAGGGTTGCTCAGGTCAGACCTGACCGGTGGGACCCGTAGGTCAGTGACATAGCGCTGGCTAGAGTCACAGACATGTGGGGTCGGGTCAATGGCCACATCAGCATAGTCAAAACTGATATGTGGGACCACTAGAATTAGATTAAACTTAATCTTATTTAGTTAGCCGGTCAGTTAGGCGGTGGGGCCCGGATGTCTGTTTCATTGGAGGTTAATTAGAGGCGCGATTAGCCGCTAATGACGGCCACGTCGGCAGTCGCTGGAGCCTTGCCGACGGCGACCAAAATGATGGCGGCTCTACTCGGATTTGAGCTACGGGTGGTGGTTTGGCGAGCTAAGGGCACCGGGGAGTAGCTCTTGCTCGACTGCATCCAAAGGACCGGACGGGAGGCCACAGGGTGGCCGGGAGCAGCGCCGGCGGCGAGCAAGGCGGCAGCCGGAGTTCGGCGTCGGTGAGGACAACGCTGCGGTGCACAGGAGAAGGAGCTGTTACGTGCGTTCGGCTCCTGAGAGAACGGTGAGAACAGCGACACGCTCAAAAGAGGGCGGAGGCAGCTCTGGCCGCGACAGCAACATGGCACAGCGGCGGCGAGGTTCGGGCACGACGGTGAAGCTAGCTGGGGCGCAAAAGCAGAGAGAGGAGAGAGGGGGGAAGACGCAGTAGCTCACAGGGAGGACGGGGAGAGGGTCAGCGTGCTCGAGGAAGGCTTGACGGCGTCGGAATCCCGGCTGCGATCTCCCGTGGCCGAGGAAGAAGATGAGGTCGAGGACGACGCGTCGAGGCTCTTCCGATCGCGTGAGTCGACGAAGAGGGTTACAGCGATGATTCGGAGCTCCTGGACTGCTCAAGGGGAGGAGGGAGAGGCGGTGGCTGCATGTACGGCGGTCGGCGTCGACGACCGCGCTCGGTGGACGCGCGTGTGAGAGACAGGGGAGGGGAGAAAGAGCGAGGAGAGAGAGAGATGAATCCAGACGGCTCCGGGGCTTATCCCCTCACCGACGAGGCAGGCAAGGAGGCAGGAGGTGGCGCGAGGAGGGAGCGCGTGCGTCGGCCACGCGCTCAGTATCCTACTGGTGAGAGGAAGACGATGACTGGCGTGTCGGCTGCTTGCTGGGCTGGGCCTCAGCTACAGTGCTGGGCCACGAGGTGGGTTGCACGGGTGAGTTCACTGCCTCTCTCTGTTTTGCTATTTAAGTTTCTGTTTTCTATTTTTTTCTCTGTTTTGATTTAGTTTTAAAACTAAACCATTTTTGTTGCTTCTGTAAATTATTGTATGGACTAGAGATATTACTCTAGAGCCCCACAATAATTTGCAAAATTATTGGACATGTATTTCTTTTATAACAGAAATAAAGCCAATTCAAATACATTATGGTTTAATTCAAAATGCCCAATTTAATTACCCTTAATGCCCTAAAATATTGGTTTGGATTTTTACCTCTTGCCAATATTTTCAAGGATTAAAGTGAACATTTCCTTGGGCTCATTTGAAGAAATTTTTAACTTGCTCATTTTTTAAAAAGATTTTTGAGGCTTTGGGAATTCCCTTAATTCAATTTTCCTTTGAATTTAAACATGATGCAACAACCAAGGCTAGACCACAACAAGGCTGAAGCTAGGGCTTTGACAACTCGCCCCCACTAAACAAGAATCTTGTCCCGAGATTCAAGTGTGGGTAAAAGAAGAGGGGACTCGAACTATCACAATCTTCATGATCCAACTGCTCTTGTCGAGGATGTTGATTCATTTCTCCAATTGATCTTGACATCTTTGCTATCGAGATCTTTATCCAACATGATGATGACGGAAAGAGACTCTCTACCGAAATCGATCTTCTCAAAGATCGAACAACTCACTATCAACTCATGGAATGAGATGTTGAAACATCTCGAGTTGAGACACAAAACATACATCCAAAGGGATGGAGTGAAACAGAGAACGAAGATTCAAGTTGATAAGCACAATTCCACGCTGAATAAGATGGTGCATGGTTTCAAGATAAGAGGAGTTATCTGCCATGATTCGATAATGGGACACCTTTGGGAAAGGTGACTCGTAGAGCATTTCCCTTAAGTGGCAAAAAGAATTACTTTTGATACAAAGATCATTGAAACTCTTTATACCAGCCTGAGGTAATCATAATCGATCGTTGGAAGGGTTCGAAAGAATGGCATACTCCGACTAGGATGGATGATGTGGACTACCTTGTTGAAGACAACGCAATGGATGATTTTTAGCTTACCATCAGAAATGGATGGTACCCATGGTAAGTCCACTTTTGAAGATGATCCTGAACAACAACCACTAAGGTGCAAGCTGGGAACAAAATGCAAATGTTGGGAATGATTCTGGTAACTGGGGAAGAACTCAACAGTCGAGAGTGTTTCCAACGTTCCAATGGTTATAGAATCATCGAAGAAACTAAGAGCACAAGGATCCCTAAGAAACAACTTCAAGAATAGGTCACACTAAATCCTCATGGAGAAGATGGTCAAATAGCTCAATCAAGATACTACAATGATAGATCTTCTGGCTACGTGTGTCGGCCAGAACATCAACCTTGTCGGGGACCTACATCATAGCTCTTGGAAAAGTTCCAACCATCATATCTGCCTGAGATTCAGATCTAGTTGGTAACAGGATATTCCAGACCATCGAGTCTAGAAGAAAATGAAAGTTTGCAACACAAATCGACGAGATGGTGTTGCAAGATTCTTGGGAAATGGACTATGGTAGTAAGCTCCAAAACATGAGCTGGTTCTGCTACACATGTGAACATGTTGTCCCAGACAAGCATGACCACGTAGTAGTCTTATAATAAAAACACTACCGAGTTCAGGTGGGAAACCATCATCGAGGATAACAAAGTCCTTGCATAAGGCACGCTCTTAAGAAGGAACTTCTTCTCCTTGAACAAATCAATCAGTGGCTTGGTGTGATAGGAACACATATGGAGTGCAGGTAATTAATTTACCAAACCATAGAATACTTCACACGAATGCATGACTAACTTGGGATGATTCCAAAAGAAGCAAAAACAAGCTCCCTCGAATTCACGACGGCAACTTGCATCGATTGCACGTGAACTTAGAGGAAGTCACTACTTTCATCCAAGCATAAGCTTCATGAACGGAACACGAAGGCATTGCTTACAAAGTTTCCAATACTAGGTTGATGTTCAACATGAATCATGGGGCAGACAAAATGCTACTAATGGGCTTAACAATAACTTATCAGAATTTCCATATCACTGGACTTCCACCATCATGTGAACACGGTGATAGCATTGGTCAGACCCAAAGGATGTAATGGTGTTTGCTCGAGGGATCAACCACGAGTAAGACAACATTACGAACATCGTTGGTTCTGATTTGATTTGACGATAGCCCATACTCAAATCAAAGTTGATAAGACAATAGGTCCAACAACTGATCACAGGGACCAATCGATGAAGATATCATCTTTCTTCAACACACACACACACACACACACACAAAAAGATATCCCTTATCATGAACTAAGTCAGACAAGCTTCCATCTTCCAACTCTCCAAGTTGTTTTTTAGCTTAACCAACTAGCTCAGGGGTATCCAACACAGATTCTTGGAGAATGGATGGTTTAGAGAAAACCCAACATGATCACGAACTCAACATAGCAATCGGGGAACAACCTGGTAATACTTCCGAGAAGATATTTGGAAAATCACGAACCACCGATATGTTATTTAGCTCAAGATCAATCTTGATTTTCAGGGCAAGACGATATGATCAAGGGAGCGAGGGATTGACACAATCCTAACTCATTGATCGAAGAGTGCACCAAGAAATATGGACTAGGTAGCAAGATCAATCTTAGAATGGTAGTTCAATAACCAACATGCTAAGAATGAGAATATTGTCCATTTACTACCAAGCAACGAGTTGCTCGGAGTATTGATTTCACACATCACAATTCACTTGTCGGCATTCCGGTTACAACAACACGAGGACCGAGGAATGAATGATGATGGTGAGAAGTATCACTGCATCAAGAATTCATAAGAGGTGGTGTAATTCTCAAGACATCCTTGACATAAAGATGGTAACACTCCAAGGTAGAATAGAGCAAAAGCTGGATTGGCATTTTGATCCATGGCATACAACTACTTTGACCCAATCCTAGAACTGGATAAGGTAGTGGAGTTTGTTTCTCCTAGTCATTCCGGAATAGAATGGCTTGACGGACCACAAGAACGATAGGCACCGATGAACGAATGCTCACATACTCTTGACTATCAATTGATAGATGAAGGTCGGAATACAACTAAAGAGAGACAACTCAAAGGAATATATGTTTTTCTGAGTTGTGGATGCATAGATTAGTATGTCGAGCGAAGCTCAACATTTCTTCCGGATAACCCATGCGGAAAGGGTAGAACTGGCAGATTAACAATCTAGGATGGAGAACTCATCAAGAGCACTCTGGTTGTGATCTTTTGGTTTAAAAGAACTTCTGCCATAAGCAGTTCATAGTATTTGGAAGAAGAAAATACCACAGACCTCGAGGACTATCGCAAAGGTTACTAATATTCTAAAGGAACTAGCAAACACTATCAACAGAAAGTAAGTGGGGTGAATCTTGGGTCAGGAACCCAAGAGTAGAATACCTACTACTAAATGGCATCACGGGATGCTTTCGAGAACAATGGCTAGAACCATCTCACCGGGAATACATAGCATTGCTAGATTACTAGGTGACTCCCTAAGACACCTAGGGTCATAATAATGGCTCCAACATATATGTCGAGGCAACAGAGTACCTCAACTCACTGGCTAGTGTGCTTATTCTGACCAAAAGGACATCGGGAACGGAGGAAGGATTTGCAGATGCATCAGATTATTTAGAAACCTGGAATGACTCGGACAGCGTAACGGTTGTAAATGCTCGAAAAGATTTGAGACATCCTGCAAAATGGTGGCATAACCACTTCACATCGCAATATCAAGTTTCCAAGTCCAACTAACAACACACTGGAGTAGTAGAAACTGGAATGAGGCTTAAACTCAACAATCCTAGGCAACTACGGTTTAGTAACACGTCATCCTGAGAGATAGAAGAGAAAGCCTAGTTCTTAACCCCGTAGAAAAGATAAGATGACTCAGATCAGAAGGTCGTGAGGATAAGGAGTAAAAAGAGCCTTACGTTCCCATCCACAATCAATTCCCTTACATAACTAAAGCATTTCTAGACACGACTTTGACCAGTTGGCTTGGTAATCCTATAGGCAGTCAGGCTCTGATACCAAAGCTGTCAGGACCCCGATTCCAAGTCACACCGATCTAGCCTGTAACACCTCATATCACTTTGCGGCCTCACGCACGGTATTCCCACGGGTGTCGCCTTACCATGGCCAGGGACCATTTGCGCCTTTTGGCTCACGTATATGATAGTGTCGCTAGCATCCATATGACAAAGAACCCGGGCCGACATGACTAGTCATGAACCCAAAGTGGCACTAACTTATGGGGACAGGCATACATGAATCAACATCGAGCATGTCGGTCAGCAGCGTGCGAATCCAGGCTGTAGCACTGGGCTAACAGGACTCCGGGAACCCGGGCTGTAGCAGGCTAGGCAGGACTCCGGATGTCACCGCGTGACATTTCCCTGAAGGGACAAACACAGGAACGAGGTGAATCACATGCCGGCCAGTCAAGTGTTCTGGAGCAGTAGTGCTGGGCTAGCAGGACTCCGGTGAACCGGGCTGTAGCGGACTACTATGGCTCATGGAAGCACAAGAATACATTTCCCCATAAGAGAGGCTACCAAGGATCAACAACTAGGTTGTGGGATCCCACACATACCAAGCATTTCAATCATGTAAGTGCATCTAGTGCCACCCCTAGTTGGTTTTGGAGTATTGACGACAAACCTAGTTGAGGGACTAATGTGTTTGTGAGAATTGCAGGATAACATAGGTAGAAGTCCCTCATTAATTCGGTTTTCCTACCAGAGATGACCCCTAAAAATGTATGAAGACATTGAAGTCAAAGGTGGTATGTGAAGACATTCACATTGAAGACTATGACAAGAGAAGACATCGCGTGAAGACTATGGAGCGCGAAGACTTAGCAGTTTCGTCATTCTATGTTTTTCTTTGTTGAGTCATAGGAACCACCGTACTGTTAAGTGGGGTCCAAGAGAACCAGTCAGAATGACTGAAGTGATGCTTAACCAAAATCCTATGTCTTCGAGTGAAGACTATGAGAGCGAATCTTGTCTAGAGTTGGACAAGTCAGCTTTGCTTGTAGCCCAAGTAAAGTTGCCGTGTGTGTTTGAAATCTGACCGTTGGAACATGTGTTAGTTCCTTGTGGACATTTCGGACAAATCAGGCCGGGTTGCCTTGTGGCTATAAATAGCCCACCCCCTACAACCATAAATGGTTGGCTACTCAGAGTTAAAGCACGGCTTTTATCATTTGAGAGCAACCCACCTCGAAGCCTTTGAGAGAGAATTCCTTGAGAGGATAAAGCCCTAAACACCCAGAGCCAAAGAGTATTAGGCATCACTTAAGTCTTCCTGTCTGTGTGATCTGAAGACTTATTACACTTGAGGACTGTGAATCCTCCAGCCGGTTAGGCGTCGCGTTTTGAGCATCCAAGAGTCATTGTGGATCGCCAGTGAACGAAGTCTGTGAAGGTTTGGAAGTCTACCTTGAAGACTTACCAGAGTGATTGGGCGAGGTCTGTGTGACCTTAGCTCAAGGAGAATATGGTGAGGACTAAGTGTCCTAAGCTGCGTGTTCATGACTAAGTGTCCGGGACTGAGTGTCCTTAGGTTTAAATACCTATCCGCCCTAACCAGACGTACAACTGTCACTACAGTTGGAACTGGTCTACCAAACCTTTGTCTTCATCACGCACACTAGTTCTATCCTTCCCATCTCTTTATTTATAGTTGGCTCTAGTGAAGTCAGTGCCTATTTGCATTATCTTTTTGTCTTCACTGTGTACATGATCCTTACTGCCTAGCTGCTATTAGTCATTGTGGTTTCACTTCATTGAATACGTGACTATGGTCTGCCTAGTGTAGTCTACCTTCCGCTGCATGGTAATAGGTTCATTTCTATCATTTGTCTTCGAAACTTCCATGTATTGAAGACTTTCATAAAAATCGCCTATTCACCCCCCTCTAGTCGATATAACACACTTTCAATTGGTATCAGAGCAAGGTACTCCCTTGTTCTGTGTGATTTTGGTTTAACCGCCTGGAGTTTTAGTTATGTCGACCACAGGTATGAAGACTGTGTCATGCCCCATCTTTGACGGTCACGAGTATCCCAAGTGTAAGGCCATGATGAAGAAGCGCCTCATGGCGACAAAGAGCGATCTGTGGACCGTCACTGAGATTGGTCTGACCGATCTGTGCAAGATGGCGGAAGTTGATGACATTCGCAAGTACACTCTTCTCAACCTCACGGCGAAGGACGTCATCTGCTCCTGTCTATCTCAAAATCAGTTTAGGAATATCATGCATCGCGATCATGCGAAGCTTATCTGGGACCGTCTCTCTGAGGTCTATGAAGGTCATCGAACTCGTCATGATCCTTGGTTCGAGGACTTTAAGGAGTCTCTCAAAGCGATGACATTCGAACCAGAATCATCATCTTCTACATCATGCCTTATGGCAAATGATGCTAAGGTAATTGAATGCTATCTTTATGAATCCAGTGATGATGAATCTGGTGATGAATTTGGACCCAGCTATGCAAAATTAGCTTCCCTTGTCACTAAACAACAGAAAGCTATGGAACATATTCAAAAACTGTTAGACAAAAGCGATGGCCTGTTGGATGCTGAAATGACTCGATCTCAGTCCTTAATTGAAGACATAAAAAATCTTCATGTTAAGTATGAGGAACTTGAAAGTGGTCATGAAACGCTCTCAACAACTCATGAAAAGCTTTCCTATGATTATCTTCAAAGGAAGCAAGAACTCGAGAAATTGAGAATGACTCATGAAGATCTTCAAACGGAAAAACAAGTCACCTCGCACCGAACAGGTCAGTCCCTCTCAGGAAGTATTTGAACCACCATGTCTTAAATGCCCTGAGCGTGATAACTCTACTTCTGTTGCTAAATGTTCTACTGCTGCTACTGTTGCAATATCTTCAACTGTTGATGTGGTAACTAACCCCTCTGCTGAGGATACCACAGCTATTGCTGATGAGAATGCTAGGTTGAAGACACTGCTTGAAACAGGGATGTACAAAAGTCTCAAAGGGCATCAGACACTATGTGATGTCCTCAAAAGGCAGATCCTGAACTGAAACCCTAGGAAAGAGGGTGTTGGGTTCGAAAGGAAAATGAATGCTGATGGCTCTTACTGGAAACCTGAGCAGTACCCCAAAACCACATGAGTTGCTGCAAAGGAACCTTCAGCGGATCCATCTACCCTATCTGGCTTCACCTGTGCTAATCTCATTGTTGTTGATGAATCCTTTGATGCAAACTATGTACTGTTTAAGAATCAGAATGGTGAAGTGTTTGCCAGGTATATTGGTACTAACTGCAGGAATGGACCGCCTATGACAAAGATCTAGGTGCCGAAAAAGTGTTTGGAGAATCTTCCTGTGAATGTCATCATGACACCACAGGTGAAGAAGACAAACCCCAGACCACAGGCTTCAGACGGTCCAAAGGCTTCATACAGACAGAGGACTCACCTGAGTCGCACTAACGCAAATGTTTTGCAGGGAAACCATACGCAGGTGTGTGAATATGAGCGCATTTCATCAAACCGCCATGTTCATAAGACCAAGAACTATTCTACTTATTCTTATGAGTACTATTGTCCACCTGCAAGACTTTTTGCTAGGGCTCCAAAGCCAAAGTTCTCAGATGCTGCACTTAGACTCATTGCTTCGAAGCCACCCTTGAAGATGTGGGTGGCTAAGAAAGCTTAACTCTCTTTTGCAGGGAAAGGTCTCCAGCCGAAAACTAAAATCGTCTGACGCTATTATTGGGGACCTTAAACATCTTGTAAGGCGCAAGATCAAATGCCCAAATGGTCTTATTATGTACTTTGTTCCTCAATCGCTTGCTACTTGCCCTATCAGTCCTAATCTAAATCTAAGCTTTAATAATCCACTGGTTCGTCAAATGTTTTTGCTTCACAATTCTCTTCATGAAGCCTATCCCCCTAACTGCACTGTAGGGTACGACACCAGCTGCTTCAGAATGGATTATTGATAGTGGGTGTACAAATCACATGACTGGCAAGCGAAGCCTTCTCATGGACTCAACTTTATGTCCATCTGACAAAAGTCACATCACATTTGCTGACACTGGTAAAAGCAAGGTATTGGGTCTAGGTAGAGTTGCAATCTCAAAGGATCAACACATGGATAAAGTCATGCTTGTTGAATCCCTTAGTTTCAACTTAATGTCTATCTCAATGCTTTGCGATTTAAACATGATTGTGATGTTTGGAAAATATCGTTGCCTTGTACTAATGGAATCTGACAAGTCTCTAGTGTTTGAAGGGTATCGGAAAGATGATTTGTACGTGGTAGATTTCCCAGCAGGACCACAACTTGCAGAATGTCTTCTAGCAAAAGCTTCTGAATGCTGGCTCTGGCATCGAAGGCTAGGGCATGATAGCATGAGGAACCTCCACACCCTTGCAAGGAAGAAGCATGTCATAGGCATCGAGGGCGTCAAGTTCAAGAAGGATCACTTATGCGGTGCCTGTGAAGCAGGAAAGATGACGAGGGCCAAGCATCCCTCGAAGACAATCATGACAACGACTCAACCCTTCGAACTGCTCCACATGGATCTTTTCGGTCCCACTCATTACTCAACTCTTACTACTACTTCTTGTCTCTATGGCTTTGTCATTGTTGATGATTATTCAAGATATACTTGGGTGCATATAATCCTCTACAAGACTGAAGTGCAGGATGTCTTCAGACGCTTCGCCAGTCGAGCAATGAACAACTATGGCGCCAAGATAAAGCACATCAGAAGTGACAAATGGCACTGAATTCAAGAACACTTGCCTAGATACATATCTTGATACCTTAGGCATCACACATGAACTCTTAGCTCCGTACACGCCACAACAGAATGGCGTCGTCGAACGCAAGAACAGAACACTTATTGAGATGGCTCGGACAATGCTTGATGAATACAAGACTCCAAGAAAGTTCTGGCCTGAAGCCATTGATACTGCATGCCATATCATCAACCGTGTTTATCTTCACAAGCTTCTGAACAAGACATCCTATGAGCTCCTTACTGGCAAGAAGCCAAACATCAGTTACTTCAGAGTATTTGGCGCCAGGTGCTGGATCAAGGATCCACATCACACTTCAAAATTTGCACCAAAAGCACATGAGGGTTTTATGCTTGGATATGGAAAGGATTCACACTCCTACAGAGTCTTCAACCTTTTTCACTATAAAGTGGTTAAAACAGTGGATGTGCGGTTTGATGAGACGAACGGCTCACAAAGAGAGCACCTGCCAAATGTGCTAGATGAAGTTCCATCCAGTGAATCAATCAAACTTATGGGAACTGGAGAAATCATACCGTCTGAAGCTCAGCCTGAAGAGGAACTTATCATCTCCGCACCTGATCAACCTGAAGACAATGCTCAGCTTGAAGACAATCCCTCTAACGATGACAATGATCAGCAAGAACAAAATCTTCGTCCTGTACATCATCGTGTTGCAAATGAAGTACAGATTGAGAGAATAATTGATAGCATCAATGAACCAGGTCCACTCACTCGTTCAAGGGAAACACAGCTAGCAAATTTCTGTGGGCACTTCGCATTCGTCTCAATATCTGAACCCAAGAAAGTTGAAGAAGCCTTCATGGAACCTGAATGGATTCAAGCTATGCAAGAAGAGCTTCAACAGTTTGAGTTGAATAATGTATGGGAACTGGTTAAGCGTCCTGATCCTCGCAAGCACAATATAATAGGCACCAAATGGATATATCACAACAAGCAAGATGAGCATGGTCAAGTTGTTAGAAACAAAGCTCGTCTCGTTGCTGAAGGATACACTCAAGTTGAAGGGATTGACTTCGATGAAACATTTGCTCCTATGGCTAGACTTGAAGCCATACGCATACTGCTGGCCTATGCAAATCATCATAACATACTTCTATATCAAATGGATGTGAAGAGCGCTTTTCTCAATGGCAAGATTGAAGAAGAAGTGTATGTTGCACAACCACCTGGCTTTGAAGATCCAAAACATCCTGACATGGTGTACAAGCTCAACAAGGCACTGTATGGACTCAAACAAGCCCCTCGGGCTTGGTATGCCACACTCAAATACTTCCTAAAGAGCAAAGGTTCAAATCTGGTTCCCTCGACCCCACTCTCTTCACGAAGACATATGATGGTGAACTGTTTGTGTGCCAAATATATGTGGATGACATTATCTTCGGCTGCACCAATCAGAAATTCAGTGAAGAGTTTGGATATATGATGCAAGAGCAATATCAGATGTCCATGATGGGTGAGCTGAAGTTCTTCCTTGGTCTTCAAATACGTCAGCAACACAACAGCATCTTCATATCTCAAGAGAAGTACCTCAAAGATTGCCTGAGGAAATTTGGTATGCAAGACTGCAAAGGCTTCACGATGCCAATGCCAGCCAAACATCATCTGGGTCCCGACGACAATGGTAAAGAGTTCGATCAAAAGGTATACCGCTCCATGATTGGTTCTTTACTTTAGCTATGTGCATCTAGGCCAGATATTATGCTTAGTGTTTGCATGTGTGCTCGATTCCAAGCGGCACCAAAGGAATCACATCACTTAGCTGTGAAGCGAATTCTTTGATATTTGGCTTACACCCCAACACTAGGATTATGGTATCCAAAGGGCTCAGAGTTTGATCTGGTTGGATTCTCGAATGCTAATTATGCTGGTGACAAGGTGGATCGCAAGTCTACATCAGGCACATGTCATTTTCTGGGACGATCACTTGTATGTTGGTCTTCAAAGAAGCAGAACTGTGTATCTCTCTCCACTGCTGAATCTGAATACATTGCTGCTGGATCTTGCTGCGCTCAGCTTCTGTGGATGAAGCAAACACTCAAAGACTATGGCATTCATCTGAAGCAAGTGCCACTCTACTGCGACAACGAAAGCGCCATCAAGATCGCCAACAACCCAGTTCAGCACTCGAAGACAAAGCACATTGAAATTTGTCATCACTTTCTCGGATATCATGTTGTGAAGGAAGATATTGATATCATACACGTCAACACTGAAGAGCAATTGGCAGATATCTTCACCAAGCCCTTGGATGAGAAGAGATTTTGCAAGTTACGGTGTGAGCTAAATATCTTGGAATCCTCAAATGTCCTGTGATCAGGCACACATCCTAACACTTAGGCATATTGATGACTTAGATGTGCAACACACGAAGTAAAGTATATCTTCAATCAATGAAGACATACATTCTAAGTGTGAATACATTAATGTGGAATTTGACTTCGGAGCGCCACGATAATTGTGCGCCGTGTCTGGGTCTAATACTTCCTATACGGTGGGTAACGCCACCACCAAATTCTTCTGTTTGAAGTGTTTCACCCATGCGTTGCATTTGCTATGTCTTCACATTTGGTTTGGCTTCAATCTCAACCTGTCTTCATGATTATCTTCACTATGTTGATTATATATATATATATATATATATATATATATATATATATATATATACTAGTGTTCTGTCCTCTACAGCATTCACTTATAGCTATGTCTTCTTGTTGAATCTTTTGAACTAAGTGAGTGTGATCGGACCCTAACCTCTCTATGCTTTCTATCTCAAACTCTATCTCTCCAAATCATTTGCATTCTCTTGAAACTGTCGAATGTCTTCTCTGCATCCTTGCTAGCAGAAGATACAGAGACAAACATTAAGTCCGCTTTCAATGCTAATTCCTTCACCTGAAACCCGAAGAAGTGGGAACGACCACCTGACAATCCAGGCGTGCGTGGGAACGTGGAACAACCTCCGATATGTTGCATGATGGCCATGTGTCCTTCAGATGTGAATCGCCAGGGGCACCTGTGCAATAACACTGTTCCATCCCTGTCCCTATAAATACACGCCTCACCATAGTCATTATCCTTTCTTCCACTCTCGCACAAACCCTAGCGCCACCGCTAGCCCTCGACGACGCCGGCGATGAAGTGCTTAGCTGCCGCGACCTCTTCGACGCCGTCTTCACGCCGGCCGCGGACATCGTCTTCTTCTTCGTCGCCATAGGTGTCCTCCGTCGCCAAGTTAGGGCACAGAAGATCGAACTGCTCGGCCTCCTCTTCCACTCTGTCTAGCAGTTCTTTGTGTGGTAAATAAAACTTCCTTTTTACGGCCCCTTTGATCCTATAGATTCGTCACTTTCTACCACAAGCAGTTTCTGTTCACACAAGTTGGATCTATTTCATACTGCATCTCATAATATGCCTAGTATGTTCACTTATGCTTCACAAAGTAGTTAGATTCCTCACTTGTACTGATCCGTGGATTTGTACAAATCTGGAACCAACTCCTTATCTATGAGTGAATGTCTTCACACGATGAGGTCAATGTCTTCTAAACTGATTTATCTTCAAAATCTTCTGAGAATGCATATGACCTCTTCCCCTCCCCTTGCACCTTAATGCTGTCACAGGTACATGTCCGTGGGAGAATCCCTTGGTTCTCATAGTCTGCATTCATTTGCAGAATTCTTACAGCATCATATAAATTCTCCCGAAGCCAATTCCTGTTTGTCCAGCAAGCGAAAGCCTTTGAAGCCTTTGAACGTGTTGAAGCCATTCAATTTAAAGTTCATGGATGCAGAGAAATCAGTAAGGAAGTGTGGCAGAAAGCGTCGAGGTGAAACATCAAGAGATCTGCCCGATGACCTCTCAGAGTTGTACAAGACAGATCTAGAAGAGGATTACAATCAGCGCAAGACACGAATCCAATGGATTCGAAGATATTGGGCAGAACAATGGTTCAAGTACCGGTTTGTGACCAAGGAATATGCAGAGAAGAATGCCATCAAGCGACCATGGGGAGACATCCTATACAGAAATCTTCAACCCAGGTCCAGAGATGAAGCCATTGAACAAGGCTTCTATCCCTGCATGGTCCGTGGACCACAGTCTGCGGATGCTGACCCATCGTCATTGCTATGGTGTCATGACGACAATCTGTTCAAGCGCAACTTCTAGTTTGCCCAGAATTCGGCGAAGCAGAACAAGAAGTCATTGGGACTAGACTTCAACCCTAGTCCCTCTGCTCCCCGTGCCGATGGCACCCACGAAGCTGAACCCAATCTTGTTGGGCCCTTCTACAACCTGGAAGGTCTCATCACTCATATCATGGTTCAAGGGACAGCCGTGGATGAGCCTGCAGATGACACTGAATCTAATGAAGCGCCTGCACTGCCGAAGCCAAAGAAACTGAAGCAGCCTAAAGCTTCAAAGCCTGCCTCAGCACCAAAAATCTCACGAGCGAAGCCACTGGCTACTGCACCTCCTGAAGACAGTGTGCAGTCTGAAGATTTTTCACGCATCTCCAAGCCCTCAAAAGTTAAGATGCCTTTGCAACACACCAGCCAAGAACTGACTGCTGCTGCTATTCTGCGCAATGATGCTATTGATCTGTCCAGTGATGAAGATCTTGCAGATGACGCTCTTGAGCAACTGATCAAGAGCAAAGAAGAAGCAGAAATCTTCAATGATTTGCCTCTCTTTGACGTGGCAATCATCCACAACTTCATTCATGAGTGGTTTGACATGCCCAACCTCAGCTTTGAAGATCTGCAACTTCCAATTGGCCTCAGTGTCGCCTTCCATGGCGCCATTGCTTCAGAGCTAGCTCTAGCTCAGCGCATCGTTGAACTGAAGCAAAAGATTGACTTTGAGAAAGCTTAGTTCAAGAAGCACATGGCCAAGCTCAGCGTGCAAGAAGTCAAAAATTTCAAGATCATGCTGCACGAGCTCAAAGTAGCCTTTCTCAAGAACCGTCAAGAAGCTCAAGGTTCTCGTGAGCGCATGAAGAGCCTAGCTGACAAGTGTGTGCAAGCCTACAATGAGGCTGAGAAGCACAAGGCCCTTGGTCGTCCTGGCATCGACCCCAGGATGGCTGCAAAGAAGAAGAAGAAGCCAGCTGTGGCCGAACCCGAAGCACCAAGGCAGGAAGCACATCCCATTGTCTTCCCAGCCAGCATGACTAGCTCAAAGCCAAAGGTCAGGTCGACCGCTTCAGAACTGAAGAAGACGAGGACTGCTGAGGCTGAAGCGAGAAAGAGGAAACATCCTGAAGCCTCTGTTGCTGCTCCCTCCAAAAAGAAGCGCAAGACCAAGAAGGATCAGGCTGCTCCCACAGAGCCCTTAATTGTTGAACCTATCTCCATGGTTCGCCCTGCCGCTGAACATCAAGAGCGCCAACTAACTGTCCATGAGCCTGCTTCCATAGAGGCTCATGACGCTGAAGACATTCCAGTAGCTGATCCCACCGCTGCTGAAGACATTGGTCACCATGACAATGTTGAAGATGGTGTAGTTCTTCCTCAGATCGAGCACAACTTGGTATCATCGCCTGTGCTTCCGCACAACGAACTCATCAACATTGGTCGTCCTCTGACGCCAATTGCTCAAGATGCATCATGGTCTGATCACCCACAACAACAAGTCACACCACCTCGGCAAGAAGAAGAAGATGACTTTGAGGCCCAGCCAACTCCGTCTCCAGAGGCATCGCCAGCATTATGCAGGCTTCGCAAAGGACCAAGGTCTCAAGTCCCTCTTTCAAGCATTCTAGAAGGAGAAGTGCCCCACCAATCTGTTGCACGTCAAGTGTTTCTAGATGCCACTCCTACTGTGAATGTCTCCGAGTCTGAGGCTAAAGCTGCTGAAGACATTCCGGCTGCATCAGCCGACGACACACAAGAAGAAGAACGTGTCCCTACTCCCCCCCATTACTGAAGAAGCTGTTCTCGAGGAGAATGTGCTTGTGCCCGACCCTCCAGCTCATCAAGTGGAGGTTGAGAATCTTGAGGCTGCCACCACCAACACAAATGAAGCCAATGACGTTGTCATGGCTGAAGCAAATGTGGAGCCTGCACCAACAAATGTGCCAGAAGCCAGTGAAGCCAATGATGCTACTGCTCCTGCGCCTGCTGCTGGTCCTCAGTTTGACTATCACGTTGAGCACAGGCCTCAGGTACAGAAGCCAATGCCAAGGTTGCCCAGGTTTCCAGGTCCTGCATCAGCGCCTGGATCCTTTAATGTCAACGGCTTCAAAGCAGACAACACCTTCTTCAATAGCGCCAAGAACCCCTACTCAAGGGAAAGAATATCTTCTGATCAGTTCTAGAGCTATCCGCAGCGAAGTTATTACTCACGCATTTTGTATAATCAAGGTCGCATTTTCCCTCATATGCGTCTTGACACTGAAGCCATAACTGGTCTGCCTTGCTTGGAAGAAGCTCTGGATTGCTTCAAAGAGTCTGGACTATTGCCTTTCGTCACCGACCAAGAGCACTGGAACGAAGAGTTGCTGCTCCAATTCTATGCCACTCTTCACATTCGTGGCTACAACAGAGATCCGAAGACTTGGGTCCTTGAGTGGATGACCGGCAATGTTCATCACGAATCCAAAGCCTTTGATATCATTGAGCTCATTGGTCTGCCCACTCCTGGAGATCTCTATGAACCTGGTTGTCAGCTTCACAGTGCAGCTATGGAGAGCATCTTTCAGAAGCCTGAACCGAACATGAGTCAGATGCTTAGCATGATGAAGCATTTGCCTCCAGATGCCGCATATCCTAAGGAGTTCTTTGTTGAAGACCTTGAGTATCTGCCACACACTATCTATCACATTATCAGGCGAACTCTCTAGCCCATCAAAGGACATTCTCCACATGCAAAGCTGGAAGGTGCAATGAAGACTTTGGTCTTTTATATTCTTCACGGCAAATGCTTCAAGGCACAAGACTTCTTCATCCGCCAACTTGCTACATCAGGATCTGATCTGTTTGGCTTGAAGTTTTACGCTCCATGGATAATGCGGCTGATCAAACTACACTCAGTTGTCTCATATCAGCCCTCTGCTCGCAATCATCGGATCTTTCTGCCTGACGTTGATATGTCCGTTGAAGCCATCTATCCAGAGCCTGCCTAGGAGCCTCTTAGTCTTCAGAATGCTGAGCATCAAAGCTTCTCTCAAAACATTGAAGGAGTTGAAGCAGTCACTCGTGTTTATCCTCTGGCTGGTACTACACGTGCACCTCATCATGCCCTCACTGAAGCCACTGAAAGCACTATTGCCCAACGGCCCAAGAAGCGGTCTCGTGTTTTCAATGACCGAGAGCTTCTGGTTGCCCTTCATCAGAAACAGGATAGGCATCATGACTGGCTGAAGCGCCAAATGCAAAGCCTCTTGGTGGATGTCAACCGCATTCGCAATCTTGCCACCAAGAATGCCTTTGTTGCCCATGAAACCTATCGGCATCATGGAAAGGGATGACGCTTATGTGTTCCGAAGATGATCTTCAAGAGGATGGTTTCTCTGAATGTTTCAAGTTTGACTCCACACCTCCAAGAAGAACTGTGCTACGACGAACTCCTTCTCTTGAAGATTCTGAGTTCTCTTCCTCTGCGGCAACTGTGAATGCCAGAGTGATCGAGGACGAAGAAGATGCCACTTCACCGCCCCCTACTTCTGCACGCATCGACACTGCCCTGAGTTCGTCTACACCGCCGAACAACACCGACGACCTTGCTGCTTCACCTACTCCTCATGGGAACGAGTAGATGCTCTATGTCTTCAAACCTTTTTGGTCCTTACTGACAAAAGGGGGAGAAGCATATGAGTTTGATAGTCTTCAAGCGGGTCCATATGGGCGGTTACTTTATGTTTTTCCTAGTGTTTACAACTCTCGTTTTGATACATTTGGTTCTTTGAGTTGTAACACTTAAACTCGATGGTCGTCTGCTACTTATTTGCTATTCTCTGATGCGATGATAAATTCTGCACTTAGATCATTTTGCAGACGTCCATTTTTCATTATCCATGTCATTATCTTCACATACTTTTCATGCATGATGAATTGTCATCATAAGTTGAAGAGGATCTCCACAAGTACAACCTGCCATGTGCATTTGCATTCCAAAAGCAAATTACTTATATGCACATCTTCAGGGGGAGCCCTTGCAACTTATGAAGACAATTCCCTATCCTTTACAATTTCACATATTATATTCCCCGTTGAAAACTTCAACTAGTTTGTCATCAATCACCAAAAAGGGGGAGATTGTAAGTGCATCTAGTGCCACCCCTAGTTGGTTTTGGAGTATTGACGACAAACCTAGTTGAGGGACTAATGTGTTTGTGAGAATTGCAGGATAACACAGGTAGAAGTCCCTCATTGATTCGGTTTTCCTACCAGAGATGACCCCTAAAAATGTATGAAGACATTGAAGTCAAAGGTGGTATGTGAAGACATTCACATTGAAGACTATGACAAGAGAAGACATCGCGTGAAGACTATGGAGCGCGTAGACTTAGCAGTTTCGTCGTTCTGTGTTTTTCTTTGTTGAGTCATAGGAACCACCATACTGTTAAGTGGGGTCCAAGAGAACCATTCAGAATGACCGAAGTGATGCTTAACCAAAATCCTATGTCTTCGAGTGAAGACTATGAGAACGAATCTTGTCTAGAGTTGGACAAGTCAGCTTTGCTTGTAGCCCAAGTAAAGTTGTCGTGTGTGTTTGAAATCTGACCGTTGGAACACGTGTCAGTTCCTTAGTGACCCAGGGTCATTTGGGACAAATCAAGTCGGGTTGCCTAGTGGCTATAAATAGCCCACCCCCTACAACCATAAATGGTTGGCTGCTCAGAGTTAAAGCACAGCATTTGTCGTTTGAGACCAACCCACCTCGAAGCCTTTGAGAGAGAATTGAGAGGATAAAGCCCTAAACACCCAGAGCCAAAGAGTGTTAGGCATCACTTATGTCTTCCTGTCTGTGTGATCTGAAGACTTATTACACTTGAGGACTGTGAATCCTCCAGCCGGTTAGGCGTCGCGTTCTGAGCATCCAAGAGTCATTGTGGATCGCCGGTGAACAAAGTCTGTGAAGGTTTGGAAGTCTACCTTGAAGACTTACCAGAGTGATTGGGCGAGGTCTGTGTGACCTTAGCTCAATGGGAATACGGTGAGGTCTAAGTGTCCTGAGCTGCGTGTTCAGGACTAAGTGTCCGGGACTGAGTGTCCTCAGGTTTAAATACCTATCCACCCTAACCAGACGTACAACTGTCACCGCAGTTGGAACTGGTCTACTAAACCTTTGTCTTCATCTCGCACATTGGTTCTATCCTTCCCATCTCTTTATTTATAGTTGGCTCTAGTGAAGTCGGTGCCTATTTGCATTATCTATTTGTCTTCACTGTGTACTTGATCCTTACTGCCTAGCTGCTATTAGTCATTGTGGTTTCACTTCATTGAATATGTGACTATGGTCTGCCTAGTGTAGTCTACCTTCCGCTGCATGGTAATAGGTTCGTTTCTATCATTTGTCTTCGGAAATTCCATGTATTCAAGACTTTCATAAAAATCGCCTATTCACCCCCTCTAGTCGATATAACACACTTTCAAATCATACACACAATATGCTCGATATGTGTAAATACAACATGGCATCACAGCATAACTCTACGACTCAAGTATTTATTCATTAGGCTCCGAGGAGCGAGATATTACAAACATGGGTCTCAGGACCCATCATTCAGAGCATACAAGCAACAAGCACATGCGGAAGCTTAACTTGCCTGGGTACAGACAACTACAAATGAAGAAGGCTCAAAAGCCTGACTATCTACAAGACCCTCCCAAGGGTACAAGATCGTAGCTGAGGTAACAAGCTAAACGTCGAAGTCCACACAGAACTATTAGCGAGACTGACGTCTCTCTTCAAAACATAGAATAAGCAAACGTGAGTACAAATGTACCCAGCAAGACTTACATCAGAACTATCTACATATGCATCAGTATCAATAGAGGGGTGGTGGAGTTTAATTGCAGCAAGCCAGCTTTGACTCAGTGGCTAACCTGAACTATGACTGCAAGTAACTCTCTGAGTTGGCGCACACGAGTCCACATATTCACCATATCAATACTCCACTATGGATCCGCTCCCGTCTCCCTATGAGAACGCCATCCATAGCACTCACGCTTATCTTGCGCATTTTAGAGTATCCACTTTCACTTGTCTATGAACTGTACAAGGGCTCCAAGTTTTCATATCCGAGGAATCCGGCTATTTGAATAGATAATGATAACCCTGCAGGGGTGTACTTCTTCACACACGCTCTCGCCACTTACCGCCATGTACATGTCATGTACCTCGGCAACCTTCAAGAGGAAGCCGGGCGAGGGAGTCGGCCACGACATGACTAACCAACAAGTCTCTAGTCCAGGTTTATCGCCTATTTGGGTTCCATCCGCAAGGAGATCCGGCTGGGGTGTCGCTCACGGCCCCAAACAATGTGTGCAGGGTTCCCAAGCCCACCATCCGGGTGCCACTATGCCTAGTCTGTCCCAAGCCCACCTGTATCGGGTGCCACTTGGTAGACTACTAACACTACCTACAAACACTAGAAACTAGTTGCAACTCCTGGACAGAGATCGAGTTGATTAATAAGTCGAGATGGGTCGAGTTACCGGAACCCAATGTGTGGTAGTAACTGTTCATGGATCACAAACACATAACTCAGTTCCTAAGGACGGCTACAATGAGACAACCCACCATGTACTCCTACATGGCCTCTCACCGCTACCTTTACCAAATCGTGTTCACACACTTAGCTCTCAACGGTAGGACATGTTCACCACATTCCAATTCATCCCCAATGAATCAGACCTGACTCAACTCTAAGTAGTAGTAGGCATGACAAACAAACATGAATGATTAGGCACATCAGGGCTCAAACAAGTCCTACTCATGCTAGTGGGTTTCATCTATTCACTTTGGCAATGACAGGTCATGCAGAGGAAAGGGGTTCAACTACCGCAACATGTAACCGTTGAAACGTTGTTGTCCTAATGCAGTAAAAGAGAGCAGGAGCGAGAGAGTGGGATTATATCGGAATGAACAAGGTTTTTTTTGCTTGCGTGGAACTTCTGAAGATAATATAGTTCTTCATGGGTGTCATCGATCTCATCGTCGGAACGTCGTCTACTGAGAGGGGACAATCACCAGCAACTGAGATAGAACACAATTAATGCAATGCCACAATATGATGCATGATCATGACATGGCAATATGCTGTGATTTGAGCTTATGCATCTAGCTATGATTTAAATGAAGTTGGTTTGAATACATGATTCAAATTCCAACTCCATATATGATTATTTAAATGCCCTTTATTTGTTTTGTCCAAAACAGAGGACAAACATTGTTCAAACATGCATCAAAATGGTACAGATGGATTCCTTGAATTTTTCTGATAATTTTTCACATATAAATTATTTCATTTGGAGTTATAGATTAATTTCTATGATTTTTTGAAGTTTATACTATTTTCTGGAATTTTCTGAATTATTTTTAACCTAGAAAATGACTTATTGCATCAGCAATGCCTCAGGGTGATGTCAGCAGGGTCAACAGGGCTGCCCGGGTCAAACCTGACCGGTAGGACCCGTAGGTCAGTGACACAACGCTGGCTAGAGTCACAGACATGTGGGGTCGGGTCAACGGCCACATCAGCACAGTCAAAACTGATATGTGGGCCCACTAGAATTAGATTAAACTTAATCTTATTTAGTTAGCCGGTCAGTTAGGTGGTGGGGCCCGGATGTCTGTTTCACTGGAGGTTAATTAGAGGCGCGATTAGCCGCTAATGACGGCCACGTCGGCAGTCGCCGGAGCCTTGTCAGCGGCAACCAAAACGACGGTGGCTCTGCTCGGATTTGAGCTATGGGTGGTGGTTTGGCGAGCTAAGGGCACCGGGGAGTAGCTCTTGCTCGTCCGCATCCAAAGGACCGGATGGGAGGCTGCAGGGTGGCCGGGAGCAGCGCCGGCGGCGAGCAAGGCGGCAGCCAGAGTTCGGCGTCGGTGAGGACGACGCTGCGGTGCACATGAGAAGGAGCTGATGCGTGCGTTCGGCTCCTGAGAGCACGGTGAGAACAGCGACACACTCAAAAGCGGGCGGAGGCAGCTCTGGCCGCGACAGCGACATGGCACAGCGGCGGCGAGGTTCGGGCACGGCGGTGAAGCTAGCTGGGGCGCAAAAGCAGAGAGAGGAGAGAGGGGGGAAGACGCAGTAGCTCACAGGGAGGACGGGGAGAGGGTCAGCATGCTCGAGGAAGGCTTGACGGCGTCGGAATCCCGACTGCGATCTCCCATGGCCGAGGAAGAAGATGAGGTCGAGGACGACGCGTCGGGGCTCTTCCGGTCGCCTGAGTCGACGGAGAGGGCTACGGCGATGATTCGGAGCTCCTGGACTGCTCAAGGGGAGGAGGGAGAGGCGGTGTCTGTGCATACGGCGGTCGGCGTCGACGACCACGCTCGGTGGACGCGCGTGAGAGAGACAAGGGAGGGGAGAAAGAGCGAGGAGAGAGAGAGATCGATCCAGACGGCTCCGGGGCTTATCCCCTCACCGACGAGGCAGGCAAGGAGGCAGGAGGTGGCGCGAGGAGGGAGTGCGTGCGTTAGCCACGCGCTCAGTATCCTACTGGCGAGAGGAAGGCGATGACTAGCGTGTCGGCTGCCTGTTGGGCTGGGCCTCAGCTACAGTGCTGGGCCACGAGGTGGGTTGCACGGGTGAGTTCACTGCCTCTCTTTGTTTTGCTATTTAATTTTCTGTTTTCTATTTTTTTTCTCTGTTTTGATTTAGTTTTAAAACTAAACCATTTTTGTTGCTTCTGTAAATTATTGTATGGACTAGAGGTATTACTCTAGAGCCCCACAATAATTTCCAAAATTATTGGACATGTATTTATTTTATAACAGAAATAAAGCCAATTCAAATACATTATGGTTTAATTCAAAATGCCCAATTTAATTACCCTTAATGCCCTAAAATATTGGTTTGGATATTTACCTCTTGCCAATATTTTCAAGGATTAAAGTGTACATTTCCTTGGGCTCATTTGAAGAAATTTTTAACTTGCTCATTTTTTTAAAAGATTTCTGAGGCTTTGGGAATTCCCTCAATTCAATTTTCCTTTGAATTTAAACATGATGCAACAACCAAGGCTAGACCACAACAAGGCTGAAGCTAGGGCTGTGACAGCACCCTTGATGAGTGATCTATTCTTGTTGAATCTCGATCGTAGTGATACACATATTCATAATATTTATGCCAAAAGATGCAAAGTTGATAATGATAGTGCAACATACTTGTGGCACTACCATTTAGGTCACATTGGTATAAAATACATGAAGAACTCCATGCAGATGGACTTTTGGAATAACTTGATTATGAATCATTTGATACTTGTGAACCATGCCTCGTGGGCAAGATGACTAAAACTCTGTTCTTCGGAACAATGGAGTGAGCTAATGACTTATTGGAAATAATACATACAGATGTATGCAGTCCGATGAGTGTTAAGAACGCGGCGGGTATCGTTATTTTCCGACCTTCACAGATGATTTGAGTAGGTATGGATATATCTACTTGATGAAACACAAGTCGGAAACATTTGAAAAGTTCAAAGAATTTTAGAGTGAAGTGGAGAATCATCATAACAAGAAAATAAAGTTTCTACAATCTGATTGCGGAGGCGAATATTTGAGTTGCGAGTTTGGCCTTCATTTAAAACAATGTCGAATTGTTTCACAACTCATGCCATCTGGAACGACACCATAGCGTAATGGTGTGTACGAGCGTCGTAACCATTCTTTATTGGATATGGTGCAATTTATGATGTCTCTTACTAATTTACCACTATCATTTTGGGGTTATGCATTAGAGACAACCGCATTCATGTTAAATAGGGCACCTTCTAAATCCATTGAGAGGACACCGTATGAACTATGGTTTGGTAAGAAACCTATGCTGTCGTTTCTTAAAATTTGGGGTTGCGACACTTATGTCAAAAGGCTTCAGCCTGATAAGCTTGAACCCAAATTGGAGAAGTGCGTCTTCATAGGATACCCTAAGGAAACAATTGGGTACACCTTCTACCATGGATCCAAAGGCAAGATCTTTGTTGCCAAGAATGGATCCTTTCTAGAGAAGGAGTTTCTCTCGAAAGAAGTGAGGAATGTAGAAGTTGATGAGGTAATTGTACCTTCTCTTGAATTGGAAAGTAGCACATCAGAGAAATCCATTCCCGCAATGCCTACACCAACTAGAGAGGCAGCTAATGATGATGATCATGAAGCTTTAGATCAAGTTACTACGGGACCTCGTAGGTCGAACAAAGCATGTTCCGCACCAGAGTGGTACGGTAATCCTATCCTGGAAGTCATGTTATTAGACCATGGCGAACCTACGAACTATGAAGAAGCTATGATAAGCCCAGATTCTGATAAATGGCTTGAGTCCATGAAATCTGAGATAGGATCCATGTATGAGAACAAAGTATGGATTTTGGTGGACTTGCCCGATTATCGGCAAGCCATTGAGAATAAATGGATTTTCAAGAAGAAGACGAACACTGATGGTAATGTCACCATCTACAAAGCTCGACTTGTCGCAAAAGGTTTTCGACAAGTTTAAGGGGTTGACTATGATGAGACCTTCTCACCCGTAGAGATGCTTAAGTTAGTCCGAATCATGTTAGCAATTGCCACATTTTATAATTATGAAATCTGGCAAATGGACATCAAAACTACATTCCTTAATGGATTTCTTAAAGAAGAGTTTTATATGAGGCAACCAGAAGGTTTTGTCGATCCTAAAGGTGCTAACAAAGTGTGCAAGCTCCAGCGATTCATCTATGGACTGGTGCAAGCATCTTAGAGTTGGAATATGCGCTTTCATGCGGTGATCAAAGCATATGGTTTTATACAGACTTATGACGAAGCCTGTATTTACAAGAAAGTGAGTGAGAGCTCTATAGCATTTCTAATATTATATGTGGATGACATATTGTTGATTGGAAATGATGTAGAATTCCTGGATAGCATAAAAGGATACTTGAATAAGAATTTTTCAATGAAAGACCTCGGTGAAGCTGCTTATATATTGGGCATCAAGATCTATAGGGATAGATCGAGACGCTTAATAGGATGATACGTCCATTTTGCATCATGCTTTTATATTGATATTTATTTGCATTATGGGCTGTTATTACACATTCTGGTACAATACTTATTCCTTTTCTCTCTTATTTTACAAGATTTACATGAAGAGGGAGAATGTCAGCAGCTAGAATTCAGGACCGGAAAGGGGCAATTCTGAGAGACCTATTCTGCACAACTCCAAAAGCCCTGAAAATTTACGGAGAATTATTTTGGAATATATAAAAAGTATTCGGTGAATAAAATACCGAAGGGGACCCACCAAGAGGCCACAAGCCTGGGGGGTGCGCCTACCCCCTTGGGCGCTCCCCTTGGGCTTGTGGCCCCCTGGCAGGTCTCCGGTACCCATGTTCTGCTATATGAAAGGTTTTGACCTAGAAAAAATCATAAGGAAGTTTTCAGGATGAAGCGCCGCCATCTCGAGACGGAACCTAGGAAGAAGCAATCTAGGGCTCTAGTGGAGCTGTTCTGTCGGGGATACTTCCCTCCCGGAGGGGGAAATCGAAGCCATCGTCATCACCAACGATCCTCTCATCGAGAGGGGGTCAATCTCCATCAACATCTTCACCAGCACCATCTCCTCTCAAACCCTAGTTCATCTCTTGTATCCAATGTTTGTATCCAAACCTCAGATTGGTACCTGTGGGTTGCTAGTAGTGTTGATTACTCCTTGTAGTTGATGCTAGTTGGTTTACTTGGTGGAAGGTCATATGTTCACATCCTTAATGATATTCAATACCCCTCTGATTATGAACATGAATACACTTTGTGAGTACTTACATTTGTTCCTGAGGACATGGGAGATGTCTTGTTATAAGTAATCATGTGAATCTGGTGTTCATTTGATATTTTGATGAGATGTATGTTGTCTTTCCTCTAGTGGTGTTATGTGAACGTCGACTACATGACACTTCACCATGATTTGGGCCTAGGGGAAGGCATTGGGAAGTAATAAGTAGATGATGGGTGATAACCCACATGTATAGGGCATTATTTGTAGCCTTCTTCGATAAATAAGAGTGTCAAACCCAATGAGGAGGTAAAGGTAGAACAAATATTCCCTCAAGTTCTATCGACCACTGATACAACTATACACACACTTGACTTTTGCTTTACCTAAAACAACTATGAAACTATTTTGCAAGAATAAAACTACAAGTACTTTGCGAGAATAAAACTACGGATAAATTGCAAGGTAATAAAAGTGGATAGCTTTTGTCAACAAGAAATTCATTTGTCCCTAGGCAATCGATAACAAGTACCGGTAATCATTCTTGTAAGTTTACATGAGGAAGAGGCATGAGCTAACATACTTTCTCTACTTGGATCATATGCACTTATGATTGGACCCCTAGCAAGCATCCGTAACTACTAAAGATCATTAAGGTTGTGAAACCCAACCATAGCATGAAGTATCAAGCCCTCTTTACTCCCATACACCATAACCCACTTATCCGCGTTTAGGCTGCTTTCACCCCCGCAACACCGACAATAATCAAACCATGAACATATTGCAACACCATACATCGCGGGCCCCTCATGTTTGCGCGGGACGGAGGCACCGTAGGACAGCACCATAAATAAAATATACAATCATACCAACCAAGATCACGATTAACCCGCAGGACAAAACAAATCTACTCAAACATCATAGGATAACCATAGATCATTGGGAAATAATATATGGAGTTGGGCACCATGTTTAAGTAGAGATTACAGCGAGGGGATGAGCTGTTACACCGCCGCATAGAGGGGGAGAAAGTTGGTGTAGACGGTAGCAAGATTGTTGATGTAGATCGCCATCACGATCCTAGCCCCGGTGGCACTCCGACGGCACCGGGAGAGAGGGGAGAGAGCCCCCTCCTTCTTATTCTTCCTTGACCTCCCCCCTAGATGGGAGGAGAGTTCCCCCTCTGGTCCATGGTCTCCATGTAGGCGGAGGGGCGGGAGCCCCTCTGAGATTGGATCTCTCTTGCTATTCTCTTCTATTTCGCGTTCCCCAGATCTGGCCGAAAACCGTTTCTTATATTCTGGGAGATCTGTAACTCCGATTGTGCTGAGATTTTAACTCGATTTGTTTCCGGATATAATCTTCCTTGCGCCCGAAGTAGAGCCCCGACCGATGTTCGGGGAGGGCACAACCCACCACCACGTGCCAGGGGTCTGGGGTGCGCCCTGTTGTCTTGTGGGCTGTGTGGGCCTCCGTTTGCGGTGATTCCAAGTCCCAAAAATCACATATCTTCCAAAATAATTCTCCATAAAATTTTATTGGATTTGGATTTCGTTTGTCATGGATTTTATGCAATACAAAAAACATGCAACAAACAGGAACTGGCATTGGGCATTGGATCAATAGGTTAGTCCAATAAGCCAAAAATAGGTGAAAGTTGTATAATATTGGCATGAAACAATCAAAAATTGTAGATACATCGTAGACGTATCAGCATCCCCAAGCCTAATTTCCACTCGTCCTTGAGTAGGTAAATGATAAAAAAGATAATTTTTGATATGGAATGCTACCTAGCATAAACTTGATCATATATCTAATCATGGCATGAATATTAAGACATAAGTGATTCGAAGCAATAGTCTATAATTTGATATAAAGACAACAATACTTAGGCATCCCAACAAACAATCATGTCTTTCAAAATATCAACGCTAAAGAAAGCTATCCCTACAAAATCATATAGTCTTGTCATGCTCTGTCTTCTTAACAGAAAGTATTTATCATGCACGACCCCGATGACAAGATGAGCAATTGGTTCATACTTTTTAACGCGCTTCAACTTTTTCAACCCTCACGCAATACATGAGCATAAGCCATGGATATAGCACTACGGGTGGAATAGAGAATGATGATAGGGGTAAATATAAAGAAGACAAAAAGTGAGAATGTCTCAGATCGATGCGGCTAACCAACGGGCTATGGAGATGGCCATCAATCGATATCAATGTGAGGAGTAGGGATTGCCATGCAACGAATGCACTAAGAGCTATAAGTGTATGAAAGCTCAATATGAAAACGAAGTGGGTGTGCATCTAATCCTATAATGAAAAATTCCCACTAGTATATGAAAGTGACAACATAGGAGGCTCTCCATATGAAAAACATGGTGCTACTTTGAAGCACAAGTGTGGTAAAGGATACTAACAATGCCCCTTATCTATTTGTTTATTATTATATTTTTTATTTTTCCTTTTTTGTTTCTTCTTTTTTTCTATCATTGTCCAGAGTCTCATCCTGACTTGTGGGGGAATCATAGTCTCCATCATTCTTTCCTCACTAGGGCACTGCCGTAAAAATGAATAATGATGATCATCACACTTCTATTTACTTATAACTCAAAAGAAATAAAAATTACAACTCAATACCTATGACAAAGTATGATTCTATATGAATGCCTCTGGCATGTACCAGGATGTGCAATGATCTAGCATAACATGTATGAAAAATGATGAACGGTGGCTGATCCACAACTACTATGTCAGCTATATGATCATGCAGAGCAGTATGACAATGAATGCTCAAGTCATCAAATGGAATCGGTGGAAGTTGCATGGCAATATATCTCGGAATGGCCATGGAAAAGCCATAATAGGTAGGTATGGTGGCTGTTTTGAGGAAGATATAATAAGGCTTATGTGTGATAGAGCGTACCATATCACGGGGTTTGGATGCACCTACGAAGTTTGCACCACGTCTCGATGTGAGAAAGGGCAATGCACGGTACCATAGAGGCTAGCAAATTGCGGAAAGGTGAGAGTGCATAAAATACATGGACTCACATTATTCATAAAGAACTCATATACTTATTGCAAAATTTTATTAGCCCTCAAAGCAAAGTAAAACTACGCATGCCCCTAGGGGGGTAGATTGGTAGGAGAAGACGATCACTCATCCCCGACCGCCACTCATAAGGAAGGCAATCAATAATAAATCATGCTCCAACTTCATAGCATAACAAGAGACTATACTTGCATGCTTCGGGAATCACAAACCTTAACACTGGTATTCTTACTGAACACAACCGTTTACTAGTACCTCCCACACATATTTCATCTCTATATCGCAAAACTATTGCAAGGAATCAAACATATCATATTCAGTGATCCACAAGTTTTATGTAGGATTTTATTGACTAACCATGCAATTGACCTATTCCTATTGACTCTCTAAATATATATAAGTGAAGCATGAGAGTTTAATTCTTTCTACAAAAGACCATGCTCTAACAAATACAAGTGAAGCAAAAGAGCATTCTTCAAATAACGGTTTTCTATGTGAAGAGAAACAGGCAATCCAAACTTGAAATGATATAAGTGAAGCACATGAAGCATTCTATAAAGCCACACTCAAAAGATATAAGTGAACTGCAATGAGAATTCTATAAATCAACCACGGATTATCTCATACCAGCATGGTGCATAAAAGAAAAATGAAAACTACACGCAAAAGATGATCCAAGATTTACACATATCACATGAACGTAACGAGAACGAAAACATATCGATACTTGTTGAAGAAAGATGGGATGCCTTCCAAGGCATCCCCAAGCTTAGACACTTGAGTCTCCTTGAATATTTACTTGGGTTGCCATGGGCGTCCCCAAGCTTGAGTCTCTTGCCTCTCCTCCTTCTCCTCATATCGAGACCTCCTCGATCTTTGATCACTTCATCCACACAAAACTCAACAGAAAGCTCGGTAAGATCTGTTAGTATAATAAAGAAAATCACTACTCTAAGTACTGTTGCAAACCGATTCATATTTTGTTTTTACACTGTAGCTACTATAATATAACTTCCATGGCTTATACCACCAATAAAAATCAATAGTTTCATCAAAATGAGCAAAACAATGCATCAAAAACAGAATATGTCTTAAACATGGTAGTCTGTAGTAATCTGAACATTACCCATACTTCTGGTACTCCAACAATTCTTAAAAAATTAGGAAAAATAAATTTTTTTATAGCAAGACTTCACAAAAAGTTTCAGAAGCTTTCGACGTTCCAGTAAAACTGTAAAATCATGCACTACAACCAAAGTTTCTGTTTTTGCACCGCACATACCAACAAGCAATCTAAACATCCTAAAGGCAAATCTTGGAACATTATTTTTATAATAAAATGGATTTGTACAAGGGGATAATTATTTTTGTTGAAAAGTTTCTGCAATTCAAGATTCACAAAGTTTCGATGGGCATGAACAAAGTTCAAGGCATGCTCCCGCTTTCACGGTGCTCGTCTATCTCACTTTCAGTTTTCTTTTTGTGAAGTTTTAAGTTCCCCTCTATATTTTTTCGTTTTTAAACTTTATAAAAGCACTCAATATAAATAAATGACTCTCGAAAACTTACGGGTTGTCTCCCTGGCAGCGCTTTCTTTAAAGCCATTAAGGTAGGCATAAAGTGCTCATGTAATGGATCCACCCGGATCCCAAGGTATATCAAAGCCAATTTTAATTAACAATGATTTGGCATTTAGTAGTGAGCACAAAGCAACATATATCATGCAATGACGAAGTATAACTCTCTTCCCATGCATCGGCATGTCATACAAGAACAATTCATGCACATCAAGTAAAGGCCAATGCATAGTATAAACAATTTCTTGCAATTTTATCATGTTGGAAACATAGAGAGGCGGAGATGTAGTTCCTCTCTCATAATAGTTGCAAGTAGGAGCAGCAAGCACATGCATATTATATTCATCAAAATCATCATGTGTAGCGGTAAAAGGCAACCCATCAATGTAATCCTTAATAAGAGCAAACTTCTCCGATATAATGTAGTTGGGAGAATCCAAAAAGATAAGAGAACTATCATGTGTGGGTGCAATAGCAACAATTTCATTCTTAATATAAGGAACTATAGCTAGTTCATCTCCATAAGCATAATTTATATTAGCATCTTGGCCATAATCATAGCAAGCATCAAGTTCATCAAAAAGGGATATTTCAAATGAATCAATGGGATCATAGCAATTATCATACCATTCATCCTTCGGTAAGCACGAAGGGAAATTAAATAATGTATGAGTTGAAGAGTTACTCTCATTAGAAGGTGGGCACGGGTAGCTAAACCGCTCTTTCTCCTTTTGTTCTTCGCTCCCCTCATCATCTTTTTCATCCAATGAGCTCACAGTTTCATCAATTCCTTCTTCCATATACTCCTGCAAAATATTATTCTCTTCTTGGACAACAGAGACTTTCTCAATAAATTCATCAATATCAGAATTGTATTTATAATTATCATAGCAATATTTAAGGATAGCAAAATTTCTAGGTCTATAAACGGAATCATCAAAATCTTCAAACTTTTCAAACAAAGATTCAATTTCATAAGCACCCCAAAAAGCAACAAATTCTTCTATTCGTTCCACATCATAATAATCATATATACCATTAGCATAAGAAGCCAAGGTTTCATTATCATTAAATTTGAATGAAAAGGGAAGGTGTGGAGAATTCATCCTAGAGCAAGAAGTAAAATCATATCTCAAGCATAAATCCCGAGCATACCAATGCAACATATAAATTTGATTCCATAAAAGTTTCCCTTTTTGTGTCAACCGATAACCCCTAAAGTATTCACGTTGATCCAACGTTACTCCCATTATCATGTTGAATGGGGTTTTCTTAGGATTATCAAAGTAGTGCATAATATTTTTCACATAACGAGCATCGAGGGTTTTAGGAGATTCCCCATCTCCATGAGTAGCAAGTACAACTAATTTTTTTGGTGTTTCGTGTCCCATATCCATAACTAAAGATAGAGAACAACTTAGAACATAAAATAAAAAACTACTTAGTGATAAAGAAAACAAGCAAACACGAGAATATTCACCCCACGCTATTGCTCCCTGGCAACGGCGCCAGAAAAAGGTCTTGATAACCCACAAGTATAGAGGATCATTTGTAGCCTTCTTCAATAAATAAGAGTGTCAAACAGAAGGAATATTCCCTCAAGTTCTATCGACCACTGATACAACTCTACACACACTTGCCATTTTCTTACCTAAAACAAGTATGAAACTATTTTTCAAGAATAAAACTACGAGTACTTTGCGAGAATAAAAATATGGATAAATTGCAAGGTAATAAAAGTGGATAGATTTTGTCAAAAAGAAAGTCATTTGTCCCTAGGCAATCGATAACAAGTACCGGTAATCATTCTTGTAATTTTACATGAGGGAGGGGCATGAGCTAACATACTTTCTCTACTTGGAGCATATGCACTTATGATTGGACCCCTAGTAAGAATCCACAACTACTAAAGATCACTAAGGTCGTGAAACCTAACCATAGCATTAAGTATCAAGTCCTCTTTACTCCCATATGCCATAACCCACTTATCCGCGTTTAGGCTGCTGTCACCCCCGCAACACCGACAATAAGAAAACCATGAAAATATTGCAACACCCTACAACAGGGTCCCCTCACGTTTGCCTGAGACGGAGGGCACCGTAGGATAGCACCATAAATAAAATATACAATCGTACCAACCAAGATCATGATTAACCCACACGACAAAACTGATCTACTCAAACATCATAGGATAACCATAGATCATTGGGAAATAATATATGACGTTGAGCACCATGTTTAAGTAGAGATTACATCACGGGGAAGAGGAGTTACACTGCTACATAGAGAGGGAGAAAGTTGGTGTAGACGGTAGCAAGATTTTTGATGTAGATCGACGTCACGATCCTAGCCCCGGCGGCACTCAAGCGCCACCGGGAGAGAGGGGGAGAGAGCCCCCTCCTCCTTCTTCTTCCTTGACCCCCCCCCCTAGATGGGAGGAGAGTTCCCCCTCTGGTCCATGGTCTCCATGGAGGTGGAGGGGCGGGAGCCCCTCCGAGCTTGGATCTCCCTCTCCGTTCTCTTTTGTTTCGCGTTCCCCAGATTTGGCCGAAAACTAGTTCTTATATTCCGGGAGATCCCTAACTCCGATTGCACTGAGATTTTAGCACGATTTGTTTCCTGATATAAGCTTCCTTGCGCCCGAAGTAGAGCCCCAACCGATGTACGAGGAGGGCACAACCCACCACCACGCGCCAGGGGACTGGGGCACACCCTGGTGTCTTGTGGGCTGTGTGGGCCTCCGTTTGCGGTGATTCCAAGTCCAAAATATCACATATATTCCAAAATAATTCTCCGTAAAATTTTATTGCATTTGGACTTCGTTTGATATGGATTTTCTGCTTTACAAAAAACATGCAACAAACAGGAACTGGCACTGGGCACTGGATCAATAGGTTAGTCCAACAAATCATATAAAAAGTTGCCAATAATATGTGAAAGTTGTATAATATTGGCATGAAACAATAAAAAATTATAGATACGATAGAGACGTATCAATGGGTTGCTACAATGACAGGAACTTAAACCCTAGTTTATGCGTTGCTTTGTAAGGGGCTGATTTGGGTCCACATATTTCATGCTATGGTTAGATTTATCTTCATTCTTGTTTTGTATTTGAGGATTCTTTCAAGAGGGGTTAATCATAAGTGGGAGGATTTTCCAAGTAAGGACAACACCCAAGCACTGGTCCACCCACATATCAAATTATCAAAGTAACGAACGTGAATCATATGAGCATGATGAAAACTAACTTGACAATAATTCCCATGTGTCCTCGGGAGCGCTTTGCTTTATATAAGAGTTCGTCCAGGCTTGTCCTTTGCTACAAAAAGGATTGGGTCACCTTGCTGCACCTTAGTTATAATTGTTACTTGTTACCCGTTATGAATTATCTTATCACACAACTATCTGTTACCGATAATTTTAGTGCTTGCAGAGAATACCTTGCTGATACCCGCTTGCCATTTCCTTCTGCTCCTCGTTGGGTTTGACACTCTTACTTATCGAATGGACTATGATAGATCCCCTATACTTGTGGGTCATCATAGGACTTCCGCAAATAACATACCTTGATAAAGTTTTGAAGAAGTTCAAAACAGATCAGTCAAAGAAAGGGTTCTTGCCTATGTTACAAGGTGTGAAGTTGTGTCATACTCAAAGCCCGACAACTGCAAAAGATAGAGAGAAAATGAAAGTCATTCCCTATGCCTCAACCATAGGTTCTATCATGTATTCTATGTTGTGTACTAATAACCCACAAGTATAGGGGATCACAACAGTTTTCGAGGGTAGAGTATTCAGCCCAAATTTATAGATTCGACACAAGGGGAGCCAAAGAATATTTGCAAGTATTAGCAGCTGAGTTATCAATTCAACCACACCTGGAGATTAATTATCTGCAGCAAAGTGATCAGTAGCAAAGTAGTTTGATAGTTTTGATAATAGTGACAGCAGTAATAGTAATGGTAACAATGATAGTAGTAGTTTTGTAGCAAGTGTAACAGTAATGATATCTGTAGTAACTTAGCAGAAAAAATATGATAAAATTAGTAGGCATTAGATAGGTAATTTGTTGGATGATATTCATCATGTGACAGTCATAACCTAGGGCGATACATCACTAGCTCCAATTCATAAATATAATGTAGGCATGTATTCCGTAAATAGTCATACGTGCTTATGGAAAGAACTTGCATGCCATATTTTGTCCTACCCTCCCGTGGCAGCGAGGTCCAATTGGAAACTAAGGGATATTAAGGCCTCCTTTTAATAGAGAACCAGGACAAAGCATTAACACACGGCGAATACATGAACTCCTCAAACTACGGCCATCACCGAGAGTGGTCCCGACTATTGTCACTCCGGGGGTACGGGATCATAACACGTAGTAGGTGACTATAACTTGCAAGATCGGATCTAGAACATGGATATAATGGTGATAACATAAACGGTTCAGACCTGAAATCATGGCACCCGGGCCCAAAGTGACAAGCATTAAGCATAGCAAAGTCATAGCAACATCAATCTCAGAACATAGTGGATACTAGGGATCAAGCCCTAACAAAACTAACTAGATTACATGATGAATCTCATCCAAATCCTCACCGACCAACGAGACTACGAAGGAATTACTCTCTCCCGATGGGGAGCATCATGGAATTGTCGATGGAGAAGGTTTGATGATGACGAAGAACGAAGATCCCCCTCTCTGGAGCCCCAAACAGACTCCAGATCTGGCCTCCCGGTGAAGAACTGGACGTGATGGCAGCTCCGTCTCGTGGAACGTGATAATTCTTTCTCCCTGATTTTTTTTCTGGAAATATGGGATTTTATAGTGCTGGTTTCAGGGTCCACGGGGCCACCAACTGGGGACAACCCACCTGGGCGCGCCAGGAGGGGGGCGCGCCCTGGTGGGTTGTGCCCACCCAGGTTCCCCCTCCGGTGGATCTTGGTTCCAGAAATTCTCTTTATTGATACAAAAATTCCTTGCAAAGTTTATTCCATTCCGAGAACTTTTATTTCTGCACAAAAAAACACCATGGTAGTTCTGCTGAAAATAGCATCAGTCTGGGGTTAGTTTCATTCAAAACATGCAAATTAGAGTCCAAAACAAGAGGAAAAGCATTAGGAAAAGTACGCTGGAGACATATCAACTCCCCCAAGGTTAAACCTTTGCTTGTCCTCAAGCAATTCAGTTGATAAACTGAAAGTGAAAAAGAAAAACTTCTATGAACTCTTTTGCTCTTGTTTGCATAAATAAGCTTAAACAACACCCATGTTTTTAGCCAACATTATAACTAACCATGCCGACAATAAGTCTTAAAAATTATATTAACTCATATCAATGACATAATCATCTAGCGAGCAATAATAAGATATCTCAAACGGCAACACATTGTCAAAACAACCATAATCATCTTGCAAGCCCTTTCTAAGACCGCAAAACATAAATGCAGAGCACCTCCAAAGTTCAAGCAGCAACTAAACATTGCAATTCATGGTAGAAAAGATCCAATCATGATGCACCCAACATTAGCTACACACAATGCATAAGCATGACAGAAGTGCTCTCAGGTTCTGGCGCTTATTTTAGAAGGTGATGCACAACATAAAAGTAAATAGATAGTCCCTTCACAGAGGGAAGCAGTGATTTGCAGAGGTGCCAGAGCTCAAGTTTTAAAACAGAAGTAAATGATATTTTGAGACATGCACCCTTCTTGTTTACTTCACGACCATTAGTTATCAATATCTTCCATGCTAAGCACGCTAGTGGCGGTTCCCAAGCAATAAAAGTAAAGGTTTTGACTCCATTGGGAGTTTTTTTGATTATTTGTAAGCTTTTTCTGTTTGCAGTTTGGGACTGGGCATCCCTATTATCGCCCTTTTCTCATGCGATGGCGAGTGAATAAACACTCAACCTGAGAATAACCCGCTTAGCATGGAAGGTACCGACCAACTCCTGTCATTCCATGAACGATCCAGGCACACAAAAAGGATATTTGTTAGAAGTTTTTAGAGGTGGCACATGCAAATTTACTTAGGACGATAGGGTAATACCGCATATAGGTAGATATGGTGGGCGCATCTGGAATAACTTGGGTTCAAGGTTTTTGATGTACATGCAGAGTTCCCACTTAGTACAGGCGAAGGCTAGCAATTAGATTGAGAAGCAGCCAGCTAGAGAGCAACAATGGTCATGAACATGCATTATGCATAAATAATATTGGACACTAGCATGAGTAGGATATGAACACCATGAACATAAATATCATAGAGGCTATGTTGGTTTTGATTCAACTACATGCATGAACATGTGCCAAGTCAAGCCACTCGAAAATTCAGAGGAGGATACCATATCATCATACTACATCACAATCATTTTAATGCAATGTTCATGTCCAAGATAAATCATTATACACTCCTAGCTACTTATGCATGTCATGAGAAACTATAATCTCTAATTGTTATTGCAAACATGTTTAATCATAATGGACTAAATCATGGATACTAGGTTAAACATATTTACACAAACAGAACAAGTCGAGTTCATTCCCATTTCTCTCTGCCATGGCCAGTTCATGGAATATCGTCATTATTCCTTTCACTTGCACGACCGAACAATGTGAAAATTATAGTAGTGCAAGAGTACCGTGGACTAAGCTGGGATCTGCAAACATTTTATTCAACAGGAGAAGACAAGGTAAAATGTGATCTTTATTAGATCAACAATTATTCAAATGAGAGCCACTCAACATTTTCATCATGGTCTTCTCCTTGGTAAGACTCGAACAAAAAGAAAAGAAATTCAGAGAAACACACTGAAATATTTTTGGAGTTTTTGGTTTGCTTGAACAAGCAAATAAAAGAGAAAGCAGAAACGAGAAAACTATTTACACAGAAAAGCTTCCAACAAGCAAAAGAAGAACAAGAGAATCTTTTGGGTTTTGTTTTGGTGCTACAGCTAAGCATGCATAGAAAGTAAATTAACTACAACTAATTTTTGTGGTTTTTTTAAGGTTTGTTAAACACACAAGAAGAAAGCAAGAAAATAAAATTAAGCATGGATGATACAATAAAAAAGTGTGAACATCGACAACTGGAATGAGATGTGTGAACATGAATGTAATGTCTGTGAGAAACACGTAGTCCCCTAAGCTTAGGCTTTTGGCCTAGCTTGGTAATCGATCAATAGCCTGGATAGTAGTCGGGGTGCTGAGGAGTAGGCATCCATGCATCCCACTGCTGAGGCTCCTCCTCTGCTACAGCCTGATCGTTTCGGTGGGCGATGATGTCCGCATGCATAATCCTATTTCCGCCCCTGGCAACAGGATCAAACAAAGCAGGAGTAGGCAATGGAATAATATCATGACTTTGAATGCTAAAAACTAGTTTATAAGGAATAGGAATGTTAGGGTAATCTCATGCAACAAAATGGTGGTGTTCCATGGCTGCATGGTCTAGGTAAACCTTGGTTAGAGGGTAATCATGAAGGCATATCTCAACATTAAAGTGAGCTGCCAAATGAGTAGCAAAAATCCTACCATGTATTTTACCCTTGGACTTATTAATGTGGAGGCGATGTGCCACAATAGCTCCCAAGTTATAAGTGTTGTCGCCCTCTAGTGCACGACGTAAAACAACAAGGTCTGGTGAACTGAGTGCACCCACCTTCTCTCTTGCAAGCAAGCATTTTGCAATGAAAAGAGCAAAGTAATGACGGCAAGAAAATGCAAGCCAGCGGCAGTGATAGCCAACACCTCTCTCTCATCTCCCATTGTCAAGCTACGATAAAAGTCCTCAAACTCTGCCGGCCTAGGCTCAACTAAACTCCCGTCAAAAGGGATCATGCATATGTTACAAAATTCAGTAAGTGGTATCTGATGGGTTTCTGCATATAAATTAAACTGCACCTCAGGAGGATTATTCCTAGGAAAGAAATTAAAACTTTGAACAAAGGTGTTTGTGAGGAGATGATACTGTTCACATTTAGCTGCGATGAAGTCGGTGAGGCTGGCATTAGCAGCATATTATGTAAACTCTTGCAGGATTCCAGCCTCTTCCATGAATGGGGTATGCATTCATTTGCATGTCCGTACTTCTGCCAACCTCCGGGGGTGGAGATCACTGTCAGACGACTCCCCAATAACTCCCTTTGAGTTCTTCTTCAAACCAAACTTCCTAAAGATATTCATGTTTTTCCTATGAACAAAAATTCTGAAATTTTTAGTCCACAAAAATTTTCTCAACAAAACTTCACAATAATGATACCAACTACTCATAGGGATACATAGAGGCCATAGCAAGTATTCAAACTACTTAGAACTCTAAGAATTCAACATGCAAGCTCATCTACAGCAGCACCAAGAGTAGCTAATTATTCAAAATATAAACAAGTAAAAAAACTAATTAGACAAACGGTGGAGTCACATACCAAGCAACAATCCCCCGAAACAGTTTCGAAAATAGAGCTTCGAGCAAAGTGATCAAAATCCGCGGGTTTGATAGCAAGAACACGAGAGAGAGAGAGAGAGAGAGCAATGGAGAATTTTTTTTCTGGAGGTAGGTGATGAAGTGGTGTAAAGAGATAAGTGAGGGGGCCCATGTGGGGACCACAACCCACCAAGGCTTGCCTGGGGGTCCTGGTGCGCCCAGGTGGGTTGTGCCCACCTGGTGCACCTTCCTCTGATGTTATTTGCACCAAAAATTCTTAAATATTTAGAAAAAAATCGTATTAAATTTTCAGGGCATTCTGAGAACTTTTATTTTCGGGTCATTTTTATTGCACCGAAAATTCAGAAAATAAAAAAACATGGTATTTTATTTTATTTAACTAATAAAAACAGAAAACAAAAGGTAGGGACACAAGGTAGTGCTTACTAAATTCATCGACTCCATACCTCTAAAAAATGATCCATTAATAAGGTTGTTCAGGTCTTCTTAACAACCACTTTCGATTAGCATGAAACCAAAGAACTTCCGTAAATCACTAAGTTACCTCGACGGGGATATGAATGTCCCCAACAATAAGCATTTCATATTTCTTTTTAATAGTAGGTTGAGGTATTTGAAAACTTCCAATAGTGATTGTGGGAGATTTTTCAATAACATTAATACCATTCACTTGGAATTGTTTCTTTGGAAAGTGCACCGTATGCTCATTACCATTGATATGAAATGTGACCTTGCTTTTATTGCAACCAATAACAGCCCCTGCAGTATTCAAGAAGGGTCTACCAAGGATGATCGACATGTTGTCGTCCTCGGGCATCTCAAGTATAACAAAGTCAGTCAAAATAGTAACATTAGCAACAACAACGGGCACATCCTCACAAATACCGATAGGTAAGGCAGTTGATTTGTTAGCCATTTGTAAAGATATTTCAGTAGGTGTGAGTTTATTCAAATCAAGTCTTTTATATACATAGAAAGGCATAACACTAACACCAGCTCCTAAATCACATAAAGCAGTTTTCACATAATTCTTTTTGATGGAGCAAGGTATAGTTGGTATTCCCGGATCTCCAAGTTTTTTAGGTACTCCATCCTTAAAAGTATAATTAGCAAGCATGGTGGATATTTTAGCTTCCGGTATTTTCTCTTATTGGTAATGATGTCTTTCATATACTTTGCATAAGGAGGCATTTTCAAGATATCAGTCAAGCGAGTACGCAAAAAGATTGGCCTCGGCATTTCAGCAAAGCGTTCAAATTCTTCATCATCTTTCTTTTTAGTTGACTTAGGTGGAAAGGGCATAGGTTTTGAAACCCACGGTTCTCTTTCTTTACCATGTTTTCTAGCAATCAAGTCTCTTTTATCATATCTTGTATTCTTAGGTTGTGGGTTATCAAGATCAACTGGTGGTTCTATCTCAACATCATTTTCTGGTTCTTTACTATTTGGTTGACTATCTTCATGAACCTCATCATTAACTTTTTCATTATCAGAAGGTGAGTGTTCACTACCAGGTCGAGTTTCAGCATAAGAGATATAAACTTCATTATCATTATCAAGAGGTTTCTCTACTTTAGGTTCACTAGAAGCATGCAAAGTCCTATCATTTTTCTTTTTCCTTTTCTTTTTAGAAGGACTAGGTGCAGTGGTGTTGTTACTTTGTGAACCCTGTTCAATTCTTTTTGGATGTCCTCGAGGATAAAGTGGTTCCTGAGTCATTTTACCTCCTCTAGTTGCAACTCTAACAACAAAGTCATGTATATTATTATTCATTTCATCTAGCAACTCTCTTTGTGATTTAGCAACTTGATCTAACTGGGTTTGTACTATAGAAGCATGCTTTCCAACACCTCTAACATCATTTGAGATTCTGAATAACAAGTCACTCAAGCGAGCAATCATATCAGAATTGTATTTCAATTGTTGCATAACATTTGCATTGAAGTGATCTTGTTTTCTAATGTAGTTTTCAAATTCATAAAGGCATTGGCTAGGGTACATATTGTGAGGATTGTCATTATCATTGAATTTCATAAGAGAATTTACCTCTACCACCTTAGGAGGTGGTAGTGTATTAGGCCCATGTATTTCTTCAATAGGAAGTAAATTTTTAACATCCTCAGCTTTAATACCTTTTTCCTTCATGGATTTCTTTGCCTCTTGCATATCTTTAGGACTGAGATATAATATACCCCTCTTCTTCGGAGTGTGTTTAGGAGGTGGTTCCGGAAGAGTCCAACCATCATAATTTTTTAATATTTTATTTAGTAATTCTTCAGCTTGCCTAACAGTTCGTTCCCTAAAAACACAACCAGCACAACTATCTAGGAAATCCCTAGAAGCATCAGTTAGTCCATTATAGAAGATATCAAGTATTTCATTTTTCTTAAGAGGATGATTAGGCAAAGCACTAAGTAACTGGCAAAGCCTCCTCCAAGATTGTGGGAGGCTCTCTTATTTTATTTGCACAAAGTTAAATATTTCCTGTAAAGCAGCTTGTTTCTTATGAGCAGGGAAATATTTTTCAAAAAAGTAATAAATCATATCCTGGGGACTACGCACACAACCAGGAGCAAGAGTATTGTACCAAGCTTTAGCATCACCCTTTAATGAGAATGGAAATAATTTGAGAATATAGTAATAACGAGTTGTCAGGGTAGCTGATCCACCAACACCTATGGGGACCGGGCCCCTTTTGGTTTGGAGGGGGGCAGAGGCCGCACAAAGAGCGGATCGAGGCGGTACACGCGAGCGGTTTTTACCCAGCTTCGGGCCGCACGGATGCGTAAAACCCTACTGCTGCTTGTTTGTGTGTATTGAATTCTTGCTCAGGAGCGATGGACGCTGCCAGACCGAGCGTGAGAGTGTTCCTGGTGTTTCGAATGAGCCGAACCCCTTCTACGTTGCGCTTGGGCCTCCTTTTATACTTTCAAGGGGTCACCGACAGGTAGCAACGTAGACTAGAAGGGTAAAAATGGAAAAGGATGCGGTAGGTGCAGCTACCGCTACTGTGGACACAGTGCACCCTACCTAACTCTGACGGCAGGGGACAAGGTCATTGAATGCCCGTCTGAGTTGCCTAAACAGTGCAAAAAGTGACCGTTAGGAGCGCCACCGTTTGCCACAATGGCCTTCTCTTCATCTCCGCTTGCCACCGCGCACCCCTAGCTGCGCGGCCTCCTGCCACGTGTGCTTGGGAGAGTCCTAGAGCGACACGTTAGCAGGTGTGCTGGAGCGCGGGTACAGAGTGGCAGCGGGCTCCCGGCGAGTACCTTGCCGGGGTCGTCGTCTTGTCGTGTTTGGGAGCTTGTTGCTCACCGGGCCTTGCCGGGATGCAGGGAGCGTCGCGGCAAGCTTTCTTGGTATGCCTTGAGTGGCCTTCCCGGCAAGCTCCTCTTGTCGGGGTCTTGTCTCTTCCCGGCAAGATCCTCTTGCCGGGGCCTGGGTTGGCCTTCCCGGCAAGCTCCTCTTGCCGGAGCCTTGGTTTGAGTACTTTGTTCTTGAATGGTCTCCAAGGGAACCACGGAGGGTCTTGGCGGTCACCCGGCAAGCCTTGCCGCGGGATGCTGCGACCGCCCGTGCACAAGTTCGGGGTACTAGGGTACCCCTACTCTAGTACACCGACAGGAGCCCCCGGGCCTGGGCCAGACACGATGCCGACCGCTGTTGGGCCAGGCCCAAAACAGTGCACGGGCACGCGCAGCCTAGGTCACGCCGCATATCTCTCCGCTCCCACCGCACCCCCGGCAACGGCACGCGTCAATCACGGCGTCGTGGGGGAGATCGTGGGTGGTTCTTTATTCGGAAAGAGCGCAACGTCCGCTCCCCTCCTCCTTATAAGCAGGGGAAACAGGAGTATTTCCCCTATCTTCGTCATTCGCTGCTGCAATCTCAGAAACCTTCGCCGCCCTCCTCCGCTTCCAAAGTCGAAAGAGAGCAGCGCTCCGCTCCCGTCGCTGCCGCCACTACCAGCGCCGTCGATCTCCCCCACCGCCTCCGCCATGGCTCCGAAGCCCGGAAAGGGGAAGGCCGCGAAAGCTGTGAAGTCGACCGAAGCGCAGCGGCTTGAGGCGCTGCGGAAAGAGTGGCCACCTTCCTCCCCGAGCTCTCCGCAAAGGATCTGAGGGAGTGGTACTATCTCTTCTGGTCGACGGAGACACGGGCGCATCCGCGCACAAAGGTACTCTCCGCCATTACCTCGGAAGAAGCTCTAGTTGGCGGGTACCCTTTCTTTGCCGTGTTCTTCTACTACGGGCTCTGCCCGCCATTCTCTAATTTCTTCTGTGATACCATGAACACCTACGGGCTCCACCTCCTTGATTTTACCCCCAACGCCGTCTTGACCATGGCAGTTTTCGCCCATCTATGCGAAAACTTTGTCGGAGTCCACCCCAACGTAGCTCTCTTCCGCCATTTCTTCATGCCCCGTGTCGAGAGAGGGGAAACCCTTGCCGGGGGGATCGCCTGGATCTCGCGAGCCGGCAAGAAGGAGACCTATCTGGAGGGGGAGCTCCGCAGCAAGTGGGATGAGTGGAGAGCAAACTGGTGCTGGGTTGTAGAGGAGAACCCGCAGCCGTTCACCGCCCTGCGCCAAGCCCCAGCAGTGCGAGGCAATGATTGGAGCGCTCTGTCCGCGGACGACGACAAGTTGAAGATCGCCACCACCCGGATCTTGCGCCTCAGGCTTGCCGGGTTGACTGTAGGAGCTGTCGGCGCAGATTTCCTTCGCCGGCGGATCGCCCCTCTGCAGGCGAGGGGGAGACCCACCTAGGAATTTGGAGGCCCGGCAGATATCATGAGGTTGCGCCCAGGCCTCAACTTCAATTTCACCGTCATAGAGTTGGACGGGATACTCAAGGAGATATTCAAGCACGACCCACAGCATCCCGAGTGGTTCAGGTTGCCGGCAGGCGTCGTTCCACTGTGCAACAACTCCTCGCGCGACCGCATCTGCGCCATGATGCCGTTGTGTGATTCGCACGGGATCTCTCCAACTTGGCAAGAGCCTGCCGGAGACGTTGTGCAGCAGTTCTTCGACAGCCTAGTGGAAGTGGCGGTCAATGCTGACGAGAAGAAACTCCTCACCCTCGACACCACTGATCAAGAGATGGAGCGCATCGCCACCAGGGCGGAAGAGGCGGCGGCAGCCGCGGCCGCGGGTGAATTCGGGTTCACCGTGGAGGAAGCGGACGCGGCGTTGGCGATGAGTCTTGCCGAACGGGAGCAGCCCGAAGAGGAAGAAGAGCTCGCCGCGCCCGACGCCGAGTCGAACGAGCCCGCCGAGGGTGCGAGCGGCCCGCCATCTCCGAGGAGCTTGCCGCGAGCAGGGCCCGCAGCGCAGCCCCCAGCGCAGCCAAGAAGGCGCCTCCGCAGGGTTGGCGACGTAGCAGGGCGGCAAGTGGGCCAACAGCCGCAGCGTCGCGCGATGCACTCTACCGCGGCAAGTACGGTTGCCGCAGGAGCGCCTCCCGCCGCAGCGACAACTGAAGCGGGGCCGTCTCGGGCTGGCGCCGCAGCCCCCGCCAAGCGGTCAAGGGATCCCACCCCTCCACCTCGTCGCGCTGGAAGTGGGCCGAACTTCGACCTCTCCGCGCTCAGCTCCGACGAGGAGGAAGAAGAAGAAGAGTAAGATTCCCTTGCTTGTTCTTGTCTTGCATCGGATCTGAACCCCCCTGGGCTCTTCTTTTTCAGGACTCTGGCCCAGAGGGCGGCGAAGAGGGCCAAGGCTCAGGTGGTGGTCATCGAGGACGAGTCCACTGCGACAACAGGAGGCGCGCCCGAGACCACCTTGCCGGATCCGGCCATCACTTTGCAGAGCAGCCCCCAGCGCAGCCCCCAGCGTAAGCATATGGTTTACTTTCTGCTTCTGGGTGCGCGTGGTTGCTCTTTTCCTTTGTTGACATCTGATCACTGGTTTGTTTGTGCAGGAGCAGAACAGCTTCATCAAGAGGGCGTGGTGATCTCCTCCGACTGGTCGTCTGCTTCGACTACGCCGCCAAGGGCGGACCCCCGGCAAGGGAGCATTCTCTGGTAAGGGAGGAGCCTCCGGCAAGGGACAGCACTAACGATCCGCCGGTGGTGGAGGTCATGACAGCAGATCCTAGCACAGGTAGTCCTTCTTGCCCGAAACTTTCCTTGTAGTCTTCTGCTGATTTCTCTTCTCGGATACTTGTTTGATTTCTCCTTCTTCTCCGGTCGTCAGACCCACCCTCCGCGGATCTGATGGAGACCGAAGCGGGCGGCGAGGAGGACGCGCGCGGCAATACTGATGATGCCGCGGCCACCGAAGAAGGAGCCGGCGCTGACGTGCCCGTCGGCGAAGAGGCCGCCAAGGCTGCCGCCGAGGAAGCTGGCGGGGGATCTGGCGATCGCACTGACGGCCCTGAGGCCGCAGGAGCGTCAGGCGCTGCACCGACCGCCGATCCCTCCGCCGCTGCCGCAGCGTCAGGCTCCGAGGAGCCCCAGCCCGGCGCCTATCTGAAGGCTGGCGAGGGCATCTTCATCAAGCTCCCTTGGGCGTCAAGCTCCAGGGCGCCGATGGAAGGAGAAGCTCTGGATGGGGAGGTGCTTGCCTCCGCCGGGTTGTCGATTGTTGACGCGCCGGGAAGCAGCAGCGGCGAGCCTGAGGAGGAGCGGCTGCTACGAAGGCTGCTGGCGCTCTACCGCGCCCGCCAAGTCAAGTTGGAGTCCCGGGAAGCGCTTGTCGCGAGGGCGAGCGTGGACATAGAGAAGCGTGCGGAGGAGCTCCGGGGTCTTCGCCAAGAAACTCTCCGGGCCTTGGCGGAGGAGCGGGAGCAGCTTGCTGAGGAGCGGAAGGCCTTCCTCCTTGAGAAGGTTGAGGCTGAAGAGCAGCAGCGGCTCACCAGCGAGAAGCTGTACGCGAGAGAAGGCGAGTTGACTCAGCGGAAAGTGAACCTTGACAGCCACGAAGAGGAGCTTGCCGTGCGCGAACGGGCACTTGGCGGGACGCTCCAAGAGGCAAAGGATGCGGCTGCGGCTGCCGAGGCCACCAAGAAAGAATTGGAGGCAAAGGTGGCGCAGCTAGAAGCTGATCTGAAGGTTGGTGGCGAAGAGCTTGCCGCGCTCAATCTAGAGCGCGAGAAGGACGCCTTTGCCCACGGTGAGCTGCAGGGCCGACTCGCCGAGAGGGGCAAGGAACTGAGCGCCGCCAAGGATTCCAACGCAGATTTGACGCTGAAGCTGGCCACCTTGACGGAGACGTTGGACAGCGCCAGGAAACGGGAGGCAGACTTGAAGAAAGACATCAAGGCCAATGATGCGCTACTGGCGAGGGCCGCCGAAACCCAGAATCTCCTCGGAGATACCGTGGCGCTCTGGACGGAGGGCCTCGTGAATGTTGCTGCAGTCATTGAAGAGGAGCTGGTGCAGTTGGGGGTGGAAGGCTTCGGGTACTCCTCCGACGAGAACCTCCAACCCAGCACCAAGCTCACTCTGTTCTTCAGAGGCGTGGCGACGGTGCTCCAGCAACTCCGGGAACGAAGCCCAAAGCAGTTGGCCGACGAGTCACGCTTGATTTGTGCCGGAGTTCTGGAGAAGGTGCTGGTGAAGGTGGCCTTCCGCAATCCGGGCCTCAACCTCACCAACGTCCTCAAGAGGCTGCCGGCGGACGCTGATCTTGACGCACTCAAGGCCCTCGTCGCACCCATTGTGGACAGGGTGAACGAGGTCAAAAGGGTTGACGGCGGTCGCGTAGATTAGGACGTCCGTTTTCTTCTTTTCTTGTCGCTGCCAGTCATGTCATGGGAACACTTTATTAGAGGCGTCACAAGTTATTTTTGTAATATAACTCTATCTTAGGAAAAAAATTGCCGTGTTACTTCCTTTACTCGACTCTTGGCTTTGTATGGTTCTGCCCTACGCTTTCTAGGGAAACTTGCCGGTGCAGGCACCCTTGCCGCGAGCGCCGAGTGCGGAACTTCAGCAGCCTGCTGGCGGGGTCGCTACCGACAAGCAACCTTGTCGCAACTAGTTGCGGCTCACTTAAGTTGTTGAGCGGACTCGAAACAAAGTAAGGGCGCTAGCGGCTCACTTAAGTTGCTGAGCAGACTCGAAGCAAAGTAAGGGTGCTAGCAGCTCACTTAAGTTGTTGAGCGGACTCGAAACAAAGTACGGGCGCAACTAGCTATGAGTTGGTTCCTCCGCGCACATGTTTTCCATACAAAGCACGGTCGTTCAAGGAAAATAACTCAAAAACTTAAAAAACTGATTGCTCAAGCTTTAGCAACTTAGCTTTTCTGTCGTCTGGTGCCCGGCAAGGAGAAACTTTCTTGAACGGCCTGGTCCACACCATTATCTTCTCCTCCGCCCCCCCCCCGGTAAACCTTGTGGGCGAGGGAGCCTTCCTTCTTTTGAGAAAGAAACAGAGAAATAAAGTAATGATATGGAGCCTTGGGCTCGTTATCGCTTACCGGGATCTGGTGCTGCACAAAGTGTCAGATAACATATGCGAAAGATTATCATAGCATAAAAAAACTGACAAGATGTGCGGGGCACATGAACTTTACTGGTGCACGGGGTCTGCGCCCGGCTTTGTACAAAGGATTACATGCAACAGCGGCAAGACTTGTACAAAAGGTGGTTGCCGGAAAAGCTTCCGGCAACCGCGCCCTACGGGTAAAACTTACGAAGATGTTCTATGTTCCAGGAGTTGCTCACCGGAATGCCATCTTCGGTCTCAAGGCGGACAGCGCCGGGCCTAGTGACTCGTTTTACCCGATAAGGGCCTTCCCACTTTGGCGTCAACTTGTTGGAATTCTTGGCGGACTGAACACGCCGAAGAACAAGGTCGCGTTCCTCAAAGCTTCTGGCCTTAACTTTGCGGCTATGGTAGCGACGCAAAGCTTGCTGGTAGTGAGCGGCTCGCACAGCATCCTGAAGACGGTCTTCCTCAAGGAGCAGCGCGTCATCTTGTCGCAGCTGCTCTTGCTCGAGCTCATCATAAGCGAGCACTCGAGGCGACCCGTAAACGAGTTCCGTGGGGAGAACTGCCTCCGCTCCGTAGACTAGAGCGAAGGGTGTCTGGCCAGTGGCTCGATTTGGCGTCGTCCTGATCGACCAAAGAACCACCGGCAGCTCCTCGATCCAGTTTCTTCCGCACTTGTGCAGCCTGTCGAAAGTTCTGGTCTTGAGCCCCCGCAACACTTCAGCGTTTGCCCTCTCCGCTTGACCGTTGCTTCTCGGGTGAGCAACAGAAGCGAAGCAGACCTTGGCGCCAAGATCTTGGACATACTACATCAAGGTGCGGCTCGTAAATTGCGTGCCGTTGTCAGTGATGATCCTGTTAGGGATCCCGAAACGGCAAACAATCGACCTGAAGAACTTGACTGCTGACTGTGCTGTCACCTTCCTCACTGGTTCCACTTCCGGCCACTTTGTGAACTTGTCGATTGCAACGTACAAGAACTCAAAGCTCCCGACAGCTCGGGGGAAGGGGCCGAGGATGTCAAGCCCCCAGACCGAAAATGGCCAGGATAAAGGGATCGTCTGGAGAGCTTGAGCTGGATGGTGTATCTGCTTGGAATGGAACTGGCACGCTTCACACTTGGTTACTTGTGCAGTTGCATCCTGGAGGGCTGTCGGCCAGAAGAAGCCTTGTCGGAATGCTTTGCCGGCAAGTGCTCTTGCGCCAATGTGGTGACCGCATATGCCTCCATGTATCTCTGCCAACAGCTGTTGTCCATCTTCCCGGCGAATGCACTTCAATTTCACACCATTGAGTCTTATTCTGTATAGTGTGTTGTCGACAAACTTGTACATACTTGACTGCCGGGCTACTCTTTCCGCTTCTTCTTGCTCTTCGGGAAGCTCTCCTATCTGAAGGAAACGGACAATCTGTTGCGCCCATGCTGGATCTTGTGGCTCGACAACAAGGACTAAAGGCGTATCTGTTGCTGCGGGAACATCCGCTTCCACGGCAAGAACTTGCGGCTTTGCCGGAGCGTGATATTCCCCGGCAAGCTTGCCGGAGCAAAACTTGTCGGGAGCGTTTGCTTCAACGGAACAAACCAAGAGGTTCGCCGGAGCAGACTGCTCCTCAGCACTCTTGGCGTCGATCTTGGGGACCTTCTTGGCGGCGGCTTCGGGAAGCTCTGCCGGAAAGTAGTCCTCAGAAACCAACTTCCTCTTCTTTCTCTGTCCAGTCGACGGTGTTACGGATGGTTGAGTCAGCTTGAGCACAAAAATCCCTGGTTCCACAGGTAACTTTAGTGCTGCACACTTTGACAGGCCATCAGCAATATCGTTCTGAGCTCGTGGAACGTGTTCCATTTGCAGGCCGTCAAAGTGTTCTTCTAGCTTTCTCACTTCATCAACATAAGCTTCCATCAATGGACTCTGGTAGTTCTTGTTCACTTGGCGGACGACAAGCTGCGAGTCACCCCTTACAATGAGTTTCTTGATCCCAAGGTCGGCTGCGATTCTGAGGCCGGCAAGCAAACCCTCATACTCTGCAGTATTGTTCGTTGCTTGCTCCTTGGGAAAGTGCATCTGGACTACGTACTTGAGGTGCTCTCCGGTGGGTGCGATAAGCAGCACGCCAGCACCGGCGCCTTGCAGCGAGAAGGCACCATCAAAGTACATCAGCCACTCCTTGCTTGTCTCCTTGACGGGGATGCTCGTCTCTGGAATTCTTCGTCTGCGGTTGGCGTCCACTCTACTATGAACTCTGCCAATGCCCTGCTTTGGATCGTTGCAGTGCTCTCAAACTTGAGGCCAAAGCTTGACAGTTCCAATGCCCACTCGACAATCCTGCCTGTTGCTTCTGAATTCTGCAGTATCCTCTTCAGCGGAAAGCGAGTGACAACTGTGATCTCGTGTGCCTGGAAGTAATGGCGCAGCTTTCTCGAGGCCATGAGAAGGCCGAAAAGCAATTTTTGCACACCAGAGTACCTCGACCTAGCCCCCTGGAGAAGGGAGCTGACAAAGTAAACTGGGCGCTGCACCATCTTCTTCTGCACCTCCTTGCATGCCTACGCAGACTCAACTTTGTCGGGGCCAAAGCTTGTCGGAGAAGCCCCCTGCTTGTCGCTGGATTCACTTGCCGCGGTTGCTGGCTCATCGTCCGCCTCCCTCTCCGCTACTAACGCAGCACTAACCACTTGATTGGTTGCTGCCAGATATAGCAGCAACTTCTCTTGTGGCTTAGGTGCGACAAGTATTGGAGTGGAGGACAGGTACCTCTTCAAGTCCTGCAGCGCATCCTTCGCTTCCGGAGTCCATTTCATTGGACCTGCCTTTTTCAATATTTTGAAAAACGGCAGGGCGCGCTCAGCAGACTTAGAGATAAACCTGCTGAGAGCAGCCACGCAACCGGCAAGCCTTCGCACATCCTTGACGCGCTTCGGTGCTTCAATCTGCTCGATGGCCTTGATCTTGTCGGGGTTGGCTTCAATTCCTCGCTGAGACACAAAGAACCCGAGAAGCTTGCCGGAAGGGACTCCAAACACGCACTTCTCGGGGTTGAGCTTGAGGTTGATCTTGCGCAGATTTGCAAAAGTTTCTTCTAAATCTTGGATCAGGGTAGCCTTGTCCTTGCTCTTGACGACTATATCATCCATGTAGGCTTCCACATTTCTGTGTATCTGTGGCTCAAAAGCGACATGGACTACCCTTGCAAATGTTGAACCAGCATTCTTCAACCCAAAGGGCATCCGTACAAAACAGTACGTGCCGCAAGGGGTGATAAATGCGGTTTTTTCTCATCTTCTTCTGCCATGAAGATTTGATGGTATCCTGAGTATGCATCAAGAAATGAAAGCAAATCACATCCAGCTGTGGAGTTAACAATCTGGTCAATGCGCGGCAAGGGAAATGGATCTTTGGGACAAGCTTTATTGACATCAGTGAAGTCTATACAAAGCCTCCATTTCCCGTTCGCCTTGCGCACGACTACAGGATTGGCCAACCACGTGGGATGGAGCACTCCTCTGACAAGGCCTGCTGCTTCCAATTTCCTGATCTCTTCTGCAATGAACTCTTGGCGCTCCACCGCTTGCTTCCTGACTCTCTGCTTGACGGGCCGCGCATGAGGACAGACGGCAAGGTGGTGCTCGATTACTTTCCTGGGAACACCGGGGATATCAGACGGTTGCCATGCAAACACGTCGACATTCGCCCACAGGAAAGCAACAAGCACGCTTTCCTATTTGGGGTCAAGCGTGGCACTGATGGTGAAGGTACCACCAGTGCCGTCCTTCTTGGCGGACACCTTCTTGGTCTCGGGTGGAGCTGCCATTGTCTTCTTGCACTTGCCGGTGGAGCTCGATGGTGCGTCCTCGACGGTAGCGCAGCACTCTGAAGAGGTGCGCTTGCCGGAGTGGGCATCAGAGCTCTTGCCGGACTTTGTCTTCTTCTTCCCCCCGGGAGCTTCAGCGGCAAGTGTGTTGTGATTAGCTGCGGCTGCTGCTTCCCGATAGATTTGTCGGCGCAGATAAGGGCATCCTTCTTGTCGCCGGGGACAGAGATGACACTTATCGGGCCTGGCATCTTGAGCATGTTGTATGCATAGTGAGAGGCTGCCATAAACTTGGCGAGCGCTGGACGGCCAAGGATCCCATTGTAAGGCAATGGAAAATCGGCAACGTCAAATGTGACCCTCTCAGTTCTGAAATTCAGCTCGCTGCCAAATGTGATCGGCACCGTGATCTTCCCCTTCGGCTTGCTCCTTCCCGGGTTGATTCCTTGGAATGTGCCGGTCTCTTCGAGCTTGCTGTCAGGGATCTGGAGTTTCTGAAGGACCGCGGAGGAGATCAGATTCAAGCCGGCCCCGCCGTCAACTAGCATCTTCGTGACCTTGAGGTTGCGGATAGTTGGTGAAACCAACATCCGCAAGCACCCGACCGCAGTTACGCGATCAGGGTGATCCTCAATGTCGAAGATGATAGGCGTGCTGGACCATTTCAGAGGCTTGCGTGACTCTACGGATGGTTCCGCTGCATTAACCTCCCGCATCCACTGCTTGAGTTGGCGGTGCGAAGTATGCAGAGAAGCACCACCGTCAACGCACAGGACCTCTGTAGCTTTCTGAAATTCCTGCTCATCGGCCTCACCATCATCCACGTCTTCGTCATCGTCGTCGTCTTCATCCTTGTCGCAGCCACGGGGAGGCCTATCTCCTTGCCGCTGCTTGGCCTTGCCGCGGCGTCCTCCCTGGCCGGGGCGTTTCTTGCCAGCTCCTCCAGCACCTTCCTGGGCCTTCTCCTTGTCGCGTCGCTCGTATTCAGCTTTCTGCAGCTCAACGAGCTGCTCAACCTTCTTGCAACTCTGGAGATCGTGGCCCTTGGTGCGGTGGATCTTGCAATACTACTTGCCGGAGCCGTCTGGCTTGTCGGCGGCCGCCACAGGCTGGGCCTCCTTGCCGGAGCCACCATCCTTAGTTTCCTTGGCGCCACCTCCGTTGCCGGCCTGCTCGACAGCTAGCACTTCCTTGCCTTTTCTCCTTCTGTTGTTCCGCCGCCGGCCTTTCCTTGTCGGGGTGGCATCCTCACTGTCGGATCCTCCTGCTCCTGTACTCTCTTCGGGGAGCCTCCTCCCCTCTTCAGCGCGTGCACACTTGTCAGCCAGGGCGTAAAGCTCACTGACGTCTCTGATCTTACACATCGCCATCTCCTCCCTCATCCTTCGGTTTCGCACGTTCTGATGGAACGCTGATGATCGCGGCGAGGTGGACGTCTGGGATGTTGTGATGTACACGGCTGAATCTCTGAATGTACTTGCGCAGTGGTTCTCCTTCCTTCTGGGCGAGCAGATGAAGATCGCTCTCTTGGCCATGTAGCTTGTGGCCGCCTGTAAAGGCGCCGACAAACTGATGGCATAAATCTGCCCAAGAGGAGATGGAATTGTCCGGCAAGTGCATGAGCCAGGACCTGACGTTGGGCTTGAGTACCAGCGGGAAGTAGTTGGCAAGGATCTTGTCGTCCCGTCCCCCGGCAGCCTGCACCGCAATGGTGTAGATGCTGAGAAACTCCGACGGATGCGTCTTGCCGTCGTACTTCTCTGGTACGTCTGGTTTGAAATTCTTTGTGCTGGGCCACTGGACTTGCCGCAGCTCACGGGTGAACGCAGGACAACCTACCGCGTACGGCAGATCGCCTGGTTCCCCTGGCGCATGCATGTCAACAGAGGGCCCAGCGCTCTTGTCAGATTGACGTCGCGCTTCTCTTCGGCGCTCGATGCGGGTTCGAGCGTCTTCTTGTTGTCGTTCATGGAGAACTTGGCGCTGGTCGCGACGAGCTCGTGGGTCCGACGACGCGGTGGAGCCGCTGTCGGGGTGGACCCGGCGAGTCGGCGATTTTGGCCTTCGTAGTGGAGAGTGCATGGAAGTCGCACCTCCCCCGGTCTTGTTGCCATCGGCTCGCGTCCGGCTGTCCTGCCGCAGCAGCGAGGTGCTTGGTTGCCGCGCAGTGTCGCCGTTGGCGAAGCCGATGAGGCTCTGGATAGTGGCCCTCCATTCGTCGGTCTTGTCCGCCGTCAGAGGCAGTTGAGCTCGCGCCAAGGCTTCTGCTGGAGTGGTGGGCGGCGGAGGTGAACGGTGCGAGGAGTGGGGCGTGCTCGGACTCCTAACCACGTTAGAAGGAGCAGTGCCCCATCCAGGCGACCGTACTTCGCTCGAGCCAGCATGTTGACGTGCATGTTGGTCTTGAGCGCCACGAGAACCACCAGCTTGATCTTGGCCCAGCGGACGTATGGCGCTGCAAACGCCATGATGCTGCTGGTCCCGCGCCTCCTGAGAGGGGCGCGGTGCGCGCATGGACGCCGAGGTCAGTGCCGCCTTGTCCTTGGACTTGGCCGCACTGAGGGCTCCCTCGTCGACGCCCATTCTTCCGCTGGCGTCCACTCCACCGCCCGTTTGCTCCGGAGGCGGTGAAAGCGACGCAGACGGAACAGCTGCCTCCGAATCCTTCTTCTTCGGTGGCATGTCGATGAAGACGATGAAGATTTAGCTCGCGCGCACGCCGGATCGGGTTCGCACAATCTCGACGCCCCCTACCTGGCGCGCCAAAGATGTCGGGGTAGCTGATCCACCAACACCTATGGGGACCGGGCCCCTTTAGGTTCGGAGGGGGGCGGAGGCCGCACAAAGAGAGGATCGAGGCGGTACACGCGAGCGGTTTTTACCCAGCTTCGGGCCGCACGGATGCGTAAAACCCTACTGCTGCTTGTTTGTGTGTATTGAATTCTTGCTCAGGAGCGATGGACGCTGCCAGACCGAGCGTGAGAGTGTTCCTGGTGTTTCGAATGAGTCGAACCCCTTCTACGTTGCGCTTGGGCCTCCTTTTATACTTTCAAGGGGTCACCGACAGGTAGCAACGTAGACTAGAAGGGTAAAAATGGAAAATGATGCGGTAGGTGCAGCTACCGCTACTGTGGACACAGTGCACCCTACCTAACTCTGACGGCAGGGGACAAGGTCATTGAATGCCCGTCTGAGTTGCCTAAACAGTGCAAAAAGTGACCGTTAAGAGCGCCACCGTTTGCCACGATGGCCTTCTCTTCATCTCCGCTTGCCACCGCGCACCCCTAGCTGCGCGGCCTCCTGCCACGTGTGCTTGGGAGAGTCCTAGAGCGACACGTTAGCAGGTGTGCTGGAGCGTGGGTACAGAGTGGCAGCGGGCTCCCGCGAGTACCTTGCCGGGGTTGTCGTCTTGTCGTGTTTGGGAGCTTGTTGCTCACCGGGCCTTGCCGGGACGCAGGGCGCGTCGCGGCAAGCTTTCTTGGTATGCCTTGAGTGGCCTTCCCGGCAAGCTCCTCTTTCCGGGGTCTTGTCTCTTCCCGGCAAGATCCTCTTGCCGGGGCCTGGGTTGGCCTTCCCGGCAAGCTCCTCTTGCCGGGGCCTTGGTTTGAGTACTTTGTTCTTTAATGGTCTCCAAGGGAACCACGGAGGGTCTTGGCGGTCACCCGGCAAGCCTTCCCGCGGGATGCTGCGACCGCCCGTGCACAAGTTCGGGGTACTAGGGTACCCCTACTCTAGTACACCGACACGAGTGTTCTCATCATGAGTAAAAAGGGTGGTATGTCATTCAACTTAGTAAGATGTGCCACAACCATTTCTGTTTCATAACCATGGAAAGGATCAGATTCAACCAAAGTAATTAACTCTAGGTCGACAGAGAATTCATAATCCTTATCATCAATAAAGATTGGTGAAGTAGCAAACTTAGGATCATATTTCATTCTAGCATTCAGAGATTTTTCTTTATACTTGCATAGTAATTTCTCTAGATCATCTCTATCCTTACAAGCAAGAATGTCTCTAGTTGTCTCCTTATTCATAACATAACCTTTCGGTACCTTAGGCAATTCATATATAGGAAGGCTAGTTCTAGCAGGTGTTTCAGGAGTTTTAGTTTCAAGCTCATCATCAAATTTAACAACATCATGCTGTATTACTCTAGCAATTTGTTCATCAAGAAAATCACCAAGTGGCACATCATTATCATCGAGAAAGGTACTAGCATCATCATAAGTATCATTCATAGCCGAAGTAGCATCATCAATAACTTGCGACATATCAGGATTAATAGCATGTGGTGGTGTTGCAAGTTTACTTATAAAAAAAGGTGAATCTAAAGCAGAACTGGATGGTAGTTCCTTACCTTCCCTTGTCTTAGAGGGATAAATCTTAGTCTTAGCATCCCTCAGATTCTTCATAGTGATAAATTGATAATAATCCCAAGTTACTCAACAAATATAGCTATGCTCCCCGGCAATGGCACTAGAAAAAGGTCTTGATAACCCACAAGTATAGGGGTCGCAACAGTTTTCGAGGGTAGAGTATTCAACCCAAATTTATAGATTCGACACAAGGGTGCCAAAGAATGTTTGCAAGTATTAGCAGCTGAGTGGTCAATTCAACCACACCTAGAGATTAATTATCTGCAGCAAAGTGATCAGTAGCAAAGTAGTTTGATATTTTTGATAATAGTGACAACAATAATAGTAACGATAACAGTGATAGCAGTAGTTTTGTAGCAAGTGTAACATTAATGATATCAGTAGTGTCGTGGACTTAACACGGCAGATGCCCTAGCAAAAGGACTTAGGTGTGGAGCCATCACGACGTGGTTAGATTGAAGGGGTTTAAACGGGACAAAGGACACAAAGAGTTTACCCAGGTTCGGCCCCTCTCAACGAGGTAAAAGCCTACTCCTACTTTAGGTTGTATTGCTTGGGTTTCGATGACCAAGGAGTGAATACGCTTGACCTAGTTCTTGATTGAGTCTTACCTGAGTTAACCCGCCATCGGGTCACCCCTTTATATACACAGGTTGATGCCCGGCGGCTTTACAGAGTCCCGATCGGCTCATACACAATGTGTCCGTCTCGGTAACTAACTAAGCTTGCCTTACAGGACAAGTTTAATATATGGTGGCTCACACCCGTGGGCCTCAAGTCGTCCCCGGGTCTTGGGCCTTCTATGAGCTTGCTCTATGAACCGCCATCTTCATATCTTCTTGGGCCTTCATCTTTAAGCCGCCAGTGGCATGTCCCGGCCCCTCCTGGGCGGGTCATACCCAGTAGCTATATCCCCAACATTAGGCCGCCGGTTGATTTGAACTTGTTCACATCAATCTTCACTGCTTGACTTAGCAAAATCTTGTATCATCAATTTTTATGAACTTGCTATAACCCGACATGATGTCAGCTCACAAAATCGCGTTAACCCACCATGACGTCATCTCGCATTAACTGTCCATGAAGCCCAGAACATCTCAACAGATCTTTATCTTTTAATGGACCTCCCGAAGATCGAGGCATCCGCATAGCCACATAATGATTATTTCGGCCTCCTCGATTCCCGCGCATGCCTTTTATCCATCTCCTTATAAATACGAATAGGGGTCCTTTTCATTTTCCCTCCTTGCCTCCTCATCTTAATCTTCCTCTTCGCAATGCCCACACGCGCCCGAGCTTCGCCGCTGTCGACTTCGTCAACTGCCTCAACTCCGTCCGCTGCATCAACCTGAACGAACCAGAGCACCGCAACGCACCTTCGCTGTCCAGAAACACCAGTAGGTACTCCTCCTTTCTCGTAGCGGATCTCCATTAGGGTTTGCCCCAGTTCATCGGAGTTCCTCTCCGTTCTTCTTTGTTCTTCCCTAGATCGTGTAGTTGAATCTGAACATGACGCTGAAGACGTGCGGTAGTAGTTTATCATCCTTTTTCCAATTGCGGTAGACACTTTCTCGGTATAAGATCCATCCAAACACATGAGTTCTTGCACTGCCTTCAGTTTAGGTCTAGAATTTATTTTATTTTCTCACCTATTTGTAGATCCAAAATCACAGCACCCATCTGCAGAACTTGTTTGTCCATCACTTAGTAAAAATTTACCTTCCAATCTGTTGTACTGCAATCGTGTGGGTGGCTTATATGACAAACCATAACCCTCCATATAGCATTAGTCCCCTTGTTAAGCCGCCAGTATATGCTCATTATCCAAATAAGTCGGCACTATTCTTCTGATTTAACCAGTATATGCTCATTATCCAAATAAATCTTCATAGCAGTTATTCTTCCATCTTGCGAATTGACCTCGTATGACATGCTTTACTTTCGATCACTGGCCGGCTTAATAATTTAAAACCGGCAATATTTTCTTTTAGGCCTTCATCGCAAAAAAATGACCAAGACTGTCACCTCATGCAACTGTGTCGCCTCTCGGGTTACCGAATAGACCTTGAACGAGCATGTTCAGGTGGGCATCTTAGCTACCAAAGACGTCATTCATTGGAGGGTCCCAGGAGATGAGACCACCCATGTCCCCTGATACGTCCATTTTGCATCATGCTTTTATATCGATATTTATTGCATTATGGGTTGTTATTACACATTATGCCACAATACTTATGCCTATTCTCCCTTATTTTACAAGGTTTACATGAAGAGGGGGAATGCCGGCAGCTGGAATTCTAGGCTGGAAAAGGAGCAAATATTAGAGACCTATTCTGCACATCTCCAAAAGTCCTGAAACTTCACAGGAGCACATTTTAGAACATATAAAAAATATTGGGCGAAAGAAGTACCAGAGGGGGCCACCCACCGTCCACGAGGGTGGGGGCGCGCCCTACCCCCCTAGGCGCGCCCCCTGCCTCGTGGGCCCCTTGGTGGCCCTCCAATGCCCATATTTGTCTATATGGAGTCTTTCGTCGAGGAAAAAAATCATAAGCAAGCTCACGGGACGAAACTCCGCCGCCACGAGGCAAAACCTTGGCGGAACCAATCTAGGGCTCCGGCGGAGCTGTTCTACCGAGGAAACTTCCCTTCGGGAGGGGGAAATCATCACCATCGTCATCACCAATGATCCTCTCATCGGGAGGGGGTCAATCTCCATCAACATCTTCACCAGCACCATCTCATCTCAAACCCTAGTTCATCTCTTGTATCCAATCTTTGTATCCAAACCTCAGATTGGTACCCGTGGGTTGCTAGTAGTGTTGATTACTCCTTGTAGTTGATGCTAGTTGGTTTACTTGGTGGAAGATCATATGTTCAGATCCATTATGCATATTAATACCCCTCTGATTTTGAACATGAATATGCTTCGTGAGTAGTTACGTTTGTTCCTAAGGACATGGGAGAAATCTTGCTATAAGTAGTCATGTAAATTTGGTATTCGTTCGATATTTTGATGAGATGTATGTTGTCATCCCTCTAGTGGTGTCATGTGAACGTCGACTACATGGAACTTCACCATTGTTTGGGCCTAGAGGGAGGCATTGGGAAGTAATAAGTAGATGATGGGTTGCTAGAGTGACAAAAGCTTAAACCCTAGTTTGTGCGTTGCTTCGTAAGGGGCTGATTTGGATCTATATGTTTCATGCTATGGTTAGGTTTACCTTAATACTTCTATTGTAGTTCCGGATGCTTGCAATAGGGGTTAATCATAAGTGGGATGCTTGTCCAAGTAACGGCAGTACCCAAGCACCGGTCCACCCACATATCAAATTATCAAAGTACCGAACGTGAATCATATGAATGTGATAAAAACTAGCTTGACAATAATTCCCATGTGTGCTCGGGAGTGCTTTCCTTTATATAAGAGTTTATCCAGGCTTGTCCTTTGCTAAAAAAAGGATTGGGACATCTTGCTGCACCTTATTTACTTTCATTAATTGTTACTCGTTACAAATTACCTTATCACAAAACTATCTGTTACCGATAATTTCAATGCTTGCAGAGAATACCTTACTGAAAACTGCTTATCATTTCCTTCTGCTCCTCGTTGGGTTCGACACTCTTACTTATCGAAAAGGCTACGATAGATCCTCTACACTTGTGGGTCATCAAGACTCTTTTCTGGTGCCGTTGCCGGGGAGTGAAGCGCCTTTGTTAGGTGGAATTTGGTAAGGAAAATTTTATATAGTGTGCTGAAATTTACTGTCACTTGTTACTATGGAACATAATCCTTTGAGGGGCTTGTTCGGGGTATCTTCACGCCGACCAATAGAGAAAAGAGTTGCTCCTCAACCTACCGAACCTACTGAAAATGTTTACTTTGAAATTCCTTCGGGTATGATAGAGAAACTGCTAGCTAATCCTTTCAAAGGTGATGGAACATTACATCCCGATTTGCACCTAATCTATGTGGATGAAGTTTGTGGATTATTTAAGCTTGCAGGTGTGCCCGAGGATGTTATCAAGAATAAGGTCTTCCCTTTATCTTTGAAGGGAGATGCATTGACATTGTTGAGGCTATGTGATGATATTGGATCATGGAACTACCAATGATTGAAATTGGAATTTCATCAGAAGTTTTATCCTATGCATCTTGTTCATCGTGATCGTAATTATATATATAATTTTTGGCCTCGCGAAGGAGAAAGCATCTCTCAAGCTTGGGGGAGGCTTAAGTCAATGTTATATTCATGCCCCAATCATGAGCTCTCAAAATAAATGATTATTCAAAAAAATTATGCTTGACTTTCTCTCAGTAATCGCTCCATGCTCGATACGTCTTGTACCGGATCTTTTATGATGAAGACTATTGAATTCAAATGGGATTTATTGGAAAGAATTAAACGCAACTCTAAAGATTGGGACCTGAACGAAGGTAAGGAGTCAGGTATAACACCTAAGTTTGATTGTGTTAAATCTTTTATGGATACCGATGCTTTCCGTGAATTTAGCACTAAATATGGACTTGACTCTGAGATAGTAGCTTCTTTCTGTGAATCCTTTGCTACTCATGTTGACATCCCTAAGGAGAAGTGGTTTAAATATAATCCTCCCATTGAAGTAAAAGTAGTTGCACCTATTAAAGTTGAAGAAAAGACTATCACTTATAATGATCCTGTTGTTCCTACTACTTATATTGAGAAACCACCTTTCCCTGTTAGAATAAAGGATCATGCTAAAGCTTCAACTGTGGTTAACAAAAGTAATATTAAGACACCTAAACCCCCTGAGAAAATTAAGGTTGAACCTAGTGTTGCTATGGTTAAAGATCTCTTGGACGATAATATTGATGGGCATGTTATTTACTTCTGCAATGAATCTGCTAGAATTGCTAGACCAGATACTAAAAATAAACATATACCTATTGTAGGCATGCCTGTTATTTCTGTTAAAATAGGAGATCATTGCTACCATGGCTTATGTGATATGGGTGCTAGTGCAAGTGCAATACCTCATTCCTTATACAAATAAATTATGCATGATATTGCACCCGCTGAGATAGAAGAGATATATGTTACAATTAAGCTTGCCAATAGAGATACTATTTCACCAGTTGGTATTGTTAGAGATGTTGAAGTCTTGTGTGGGAAAGTTAAATATCCTGCTGATTTTCTTGTTCTTGGTTCCCCACAAGATGACTTTTGTCCCATTATATTTGGTAGACCCTTCTTGAATACTATTAATGCTAAGATAGACTGCAATAAGGATATTGTTTCTGTTGGTTTAGGGGATATGTCTCATGAGTTTAATTTTGCTAAATTTCGTAGACAACCCCATGATAAAGAATTTCCTAGTAAAGATGAAATTATTGGTGTTGCTTCTATTTCCGTGCCTCCTACTGATCCTTTAGAACAATATTTGCTAGACCATGAAAATGATATGTTTATGAATGAAAGAAGGGAAATAGATGAAGTATTTTTTAAACAAGAACCTATTTTGAAACACAACTTGCCTGTTGATATCTCGGAGGACCCCCTCCACCCAAGGGTGATCCCGTGTTTGAGCTTAAGCCTTTACCTGATACTCTTAAATATGCTTATCTTGATGAGGAAGAGATATATCCTGTTATTACTAGTGCTAACCTTTCAGAGCATGAAGAAAAGAAATTATTGAAAACTCTGAAGAAGCACCGTGCTGCTATTGGATATACTCTTGATGATCTTAAGGGCATTAGTCCCACTCTCTGCCAGCACAAAATAAAATTGGAGAAGGATGCTAAACCGGTTGTTGATCACCAATGACGGTTAAATCCTAAGATGAAAGAAGTGGTAAGAAAAGAAATACCAAAGCTTCTGGAGGCAGGTATAATTTATCCCGTTGCTGATAGTCAGTGGGTAAGTCCTGTCCATTGTGTCCCTAAGAAGGGAGGTATTATTGTTGTTCCTTATGATAAAGATGAATTGATCCCACAAAGAATTGTTATAGGTTATAGAATGGTAATTTATTTCCGCAAATTAAATGAACCCACTAAAAAGGATCATTACCCTTTACCTTTTATTGATCATATGCTAGAAAGATTATCCAAACATACACATTTTTGCTTTATAGATGGTTATTCTGGTTTCTCTCAAATACCTGTGTCAAAAGAGGATCAAGAAAAGACAACTTTTACTTGCCCTTTCGGTACCTTTGCTTATAGACGTATGCCTTTTGGTCTATGTAATGCACCTACTACCTTTCAAAGATGTATGACTGCTATATTCTTTGACTTTTGTGAAAAGATTGTTGAGGTATTCATGGATGATTTCTCTGTTTATGGGACTTCTTTTGATGATTTCTTAAGCAACCTTGATCGAGTTTTGCAGAGATGTGAAGAAACTAATCTTATCTTGAATTGGGAGAAGTGCCACTTTATGGTTAATGAAGGTATTGTCTTGGGGCATAAAATTTCTAAAAGAGGTATTGAAGTTGATAAAGCTAAAGTTGATGCTATTGTAAAGATGTCGTGTCCTAAGGACATTAAAGGTATAAGAAGTTTCCTTGGTCATGCCAGTTTTTATAGGAGGTTCATTAAGGACTTCTCTAAAATTTCTCGGCCTCTGACTAATCTCTTACAAAAAGATGTCCCTTTTTTGTTTGATGATGACTATGTAGAAGCATTTGAAATACTTAACAAAGCTTTAGTTTTCGCACCTATTGTTCAACCTCCTGATTGGAATTTACCATTTGAAATTATGTGTGATGCTAGTGATTATGATGTAGGGGCTGTTCTAGGACAAAGAGTTGATAAGAAATTAAATGTTACCCAATATACTAGTAAAACTCTAGACAGTGCCCAAAGAAATTATGCTACTAGTGAAAAAGAATTTTTTTGCAGTTGTATTTTCTTGTGATAAGTTCAAACCTTATATTGTTGATTCTAAAGTAACTATTCAAACTGATCATGCTTCTATTAAATATCTTATGGAAAAGAAAGATGCTAAACCTAGACTTATTAGATGGGAACTCTTGGTACAAGAATTTTATTTGCATATTATTGATAGAAAAGGAGCTGAGAACCCCGTTGTAGACAACTTGTCTAGGTTAGAGAATGTTCTTGATGACCCACTACCTATTGATGATAGCTTTCCTAATGAACAATTAGCTGTCATAAATGCTTCTCATACTACTCCATGGTATGATGATTATGCTAACTACATTGTTGCTAAATTTATACCACCTAGTTTCACATACTAGAAAAAGAAAAAGTTCTTCTATGATTTAAGACATTACTTATGGGATAACCCACATCTTTATAAAGAAGGAGTAGATGGTGTTATTAGACGTTGTGTACCTGAGCATGAACAGGAATAGATCCTACGCAAGTGTCACTCCGAGGCTTATGGAGGACACCATGCTGGAGATAGCACTGCACACAAGGTATTGAAATCCGGTTTTTATTGGCCTACTCTCTTCAAGGATGCCCGAAAATTTGTTTTGTCTTGTGATGAATTTCAGAGAATTGGTAATATTAGTAGATTTCAAGAAATGCCTATGAATTATTCACTTGTTATTGAACCATTTGATGTTTGGGGCTTTGATTATATGGGACCGTTTCCTTCCTCTAATGGGTATACACATATTTTAGTTGTTGTTGATTACGTTACTAAGTGGGTAGAGGCTATTCCATCTAGTAGTGCTGATCATAACACCTCTATTAAGATGCTTAAAGAAGTTATTTTTCCAAGGTTTGGAGTCCCTAGATATTTAATGACTGATGGTGGTTCACATTTCATTCATGGTGCTTTTCGTAAAATGCTTGCTAAGTATGATGCTAATCATAGAATTGCATCTCCATATCATCCACATTCTAGTGGTCAAGTAGAACTTCGAAATAGAGAGCTTAAATTAATTTTGCAGAAGACTGTCAATAGATCTAGAAAGAATTGGTCCAAGAAACTGGATGATGCATTATGGGCCTACAGAACTGCATATAAAAATCCTATGGGTATGTCTCTGTATAAAATGGTTTATGGTAAAGCATGTCACTTACCTCTTGAATTAGAACATAAGGCATATTGGGCCATTAAGGAGCTCAACTATGACTTCAAACTTGCCGGTGAGAAGAGGTTTTTTGACATTAGCTCACTTGATGAATGGAGAATCCAGGCTTATGAGAATGCCACACTGTTTAAAGAAAAAGTTAAAAGATGGCATGATAAAAGGATACAACAACGTGAGTTTAATGTAGGTGATTATGTATTGTTATACAACTCTCGTTTAAGATTTTTTGCAGGCAAACTCCTCTCTAAATTGGAAGGTCCTTACATCCTCGAGGAGGTCTATCGTTCCGGTGCCATAAAAATCAACAACTTCGAAGGCACAAATATGAGGGTGGTGAATGGTCAAAGGATCAAACATTATATCTCAGGTTATCCTATAAATGTTGAAACTAATGTTATTGAAACCGTAACCCCCGAGGAATACATAAGGGACACTTTCCAAAACGTTTTAGACTCCGAAAAGGAATAGGTACGTGGTAGGGTAAGTAAACCGACTGCAAAACAGTTCTAATAGCAATTTTTCTCCGTTTTGGAATATTTAAGAAAATAGGAAAATAATAAGTAGTCCAGGAAGGACACGAGGCTTCCACGAGGGTGGAGGGCGTGCCCTACCCCCCTGGGTGCACCCCCTACCTCGTGGGCACCTCGTGTGCTCTCCGGACTCCGTTTTCTTGCATGATACTTCTTTTGGTTGGTAAAAATTCACTATATAATCTCCCGAAGGTTTTGACCACCGTATCACGCAAATATCTCATGTTCTTGTTTCAAGCTGTTCAGGGTTGTCAAGGCCAAGCATCATGTCTTCTCCCTCCTCCTCCAACAGGGAGGGAAATGATGCTTGGCTAATGAAGATAGAGCTGAAGAGAGAAGAGACTGAAAAGATCAACAAGGATGATGGGATCAAGAAGGCCATGGGGGACCAAGTTCCGGCAGTAGCAGAAGAAGACATCCTTCAACCTCACCACAATCTCTTTACCCCAACGGAGATTGAGGCTTTCAAGATGATTGAGTTGGCTCGTATTCAAAACAAGTATCTCACAAGTGAAAATATTTTGTTGAAGGAGCATATCATCGCACTCAAGGGCATTATCCGCAAATTGGAGGATCTCCTACGCTCAATGTGCGACTATCCATCATCACCAACACCTTCTTCACCAACAAAGAAGAACTGAGTATCGCGTATGGGCACTCCCCTTGGCAACTGCCAAGCTTGGGGCAGTGCCCCGGTATCGTATCACCATCACTTTTATCTTTACCATTTTTCTTAGTTCTATCCTTTTGATAATATCTTGATCTAGTAGAAGAAAGTTTTAGTATGATCTAGTTGTGAGTTTAGCTTTATGATCCTTCTATGTAATCGAGTTTGTGAGCTATATATAATAAAGATTAGTGTTGATTCAAGGGCTTGATTATTTTGCTATGATCCTAAGGGAATAGAATAAAAGAGAAGAAAAAAGAGAGAAAAAGAGATCATATGGATCTTATGGAGAGTAGTGACTTCACATATAAAAATTATGATGAATAAAAGTTGTTGAGAGTTGACAAACATAGTTTTGGTCATCGTTCTAATTAATAGGAAGTAATAAAGAAAGAGAGGTTTTCACATATAAATACACTATCTTGGACATCTTTTATAATTGTGAGCACTCATTAAAGTATGATATGCTAAAGAGTTGTCGTTGGACAAGGAAGACAACGTAATGGGTTATGTTTTCTTATATCTGAGATAAATTATATTGTCATGGATCATCCAACATGTTGAGCTTGCCTTTCTGTCAGGACCCCGATTCCAAGTCACATCGATCTAGCCGGTAACACCTCATATCACTTTGCGGCCTCACGCACGGTATCCCCACGGGTGTCGCCTTACCATGGCCTGGGACCGTTTGTGCCTTTTGGCTCACGTATATGATAGTGTCGCTAGCATCCATATGACAGAGAACCCGGGCCGACATGGCTAGTCGTGAACCCAAAGCGGCACTAACCTATGGGGACAAGCATACATGAATCACATCGAGCATGTCGGTCATCAGCGTGTGAATCTGGGCTGTAGCACTAGGCTAACAGGCCTCCGGGAACCCGGGCTATAGCAGGCTAGGCAGGACTCCGGATGTCACCGCCTGACATTTCCCCGAAGAGACAGACACAGGAACGAAGTGAAACACATGCCGGCCAGTCAAGTGTCCTGAGCAGTAGTGTTGGGCTAGCAGGACTCCGGTGAACCGGGCTATAGCGGACTACTATGGCTCATGGAAGCACTAGACTACATTTCCCCATAAGAGAGGCTGCCAGGGATAAACAACTAGATTGTCGGATCCCACACATACCAAACATTTCAATCATACACACAATATGCTCGATATGTGTAAATACAACATGGCATCACAACAAAACTCTACAACTCAAAGTACTTTATTTAAAGGCTCCGGAGAGCCATACATAACAAGTTCATACAGGTAGGGCACATGACCCGACACTCAAGTCATACAAGCATACAAGCACATGCGGAAGCAAATAAGTCTGAGTACAGACACTAGAAAGAAAGAAGGGTTGACGAAGCATGTCTATCTACATAGGGGCCTCCATGGCCAGAATCACCACCTGGGTGGCAAGTCACTCATAGACGTCGAGGTCTACGTAAAACCCATCGGAGGGGGCGGTGTTGTCGTCTGAAAACAGTAATTAAAGCAACATGAGTACAAAGGTACTCAGCAAGTCTTACAATAGATCTACTATACATGCTCATTCTCAAGAAGGTGGTGGAGTTATTGCAGCAAGCCAGCTTTGACTCTTGGCTAAGCTATCCTATGAGACACCACTAGTAAATAGTTTTCGCACATGAGTCCACTAATCACCAACACAATACTCCACCAAGGATCCTCCCTCGTCATCCTACGAGAGGGCCATCCTCGGTACTCACACTTATCTTGAGTCTTTTAGTAGTAACCATTAACTTGTCTATGAACTGTATAGGCAACCAAGTAGTCCTTTACCGCGGACGCGGCTATTCGAATAGATGATGTTAACCCTGCAGGGGTGTACTTCTTCACACATGCTCTCACCACTTACCGTCGTTTACACGACATGTACTCGGCAACCTTCAAGCGGAAGCCCAACGAGGGTGTCGGCCACGGCCTACCTAAACACTCAAGTATCTAGTCCAGGTTTATTGCCTATCCAGGTTCCCTCCATAGGGAGTCCGGCCGAGGTTTCCACATACGGCCCCGAACGATGTGAACAGGGTTCCCGAGACACCAAACGGGTGACTCGGTACACCGTGCCACGGTGTATCTACCGCATCATAGCCCACCCCTAGGGTCAGCGCTACGCACGGCCACCAACACATAACCTACAAACACCAGAAACTAGTTACAACTCCTGGACAGAGTACTAGGGTGATTAAGAAGCCGAGAGGGTCCATTGGTTTCGGGCCCAATGCATGGTAGTAACTGATTCTTGAATCACACATACAGATCTCAGTTCTTAAGGACGGCCTCAATGAAACAACCCACCATGTACTCCTACATGGCCTCTCATCGATACCTTTACCAAATCATGTTCAACACATCCCTCACATTACCGACGCAATCATTTCACTCTAGCCCATCACCCAGATAAACCAGACCTGACACAACTCTAAGCATAGCAGGCATAGCAAGGTAGGAAACACATACATGGCTCAATCAACTCCTACACATGCTAGTGGGTTTCATCTAGTTACTGTGGCAATGACAAGTCATGCAGAGGATAAGGGTTCAACTACCGCAGCACACAACAGTTTGAAACGTTGTTGTCTTAATGCAGTAAATGAGAGCAGGAGCGAGAACATGGGATTGTATCGATATGATCAATGGGGCAGCTTGCCTGATGGAGTAGTAGTAGGGTACTGCCCTTCAGTTGGATACTCGGAAATATACTCGGAGGCAGAACCTACCACGAAAGACATCACAGAACACAATCATCACATGGCAATATGCAACAATATGATGCATGCTATGACATGGCAATATGAGGTGTCCTACCTAATGCATTGTGAAACAAGCTGGTTTGAGTCTATTTGAATCAAGGATTCAAATGAAAGCTTATGTTCTTAAGCCATAAAGTGCATTAGCTTGTTTCACCTAAACAGCAAGGTTAAAGTGTTTTATCATGCATGAAACCATTACAGATGGAAATATTGAATTTTTCTAATCAAATTTCATATATAAATCTTTGCATTTGGAGTTACAGATTAAAAGTTATGAATTTGTGAAGTTTGTAATATTTTCTGGAATTTCCTGTATAAGAATAATTCCAGTAATTGAATTATTGCGTCAGCATTGCGTCAGGGTGACGTCAGTGGTCAACGGAGCTGGTCCAGGTCAAACCTGACCAGTGGGACCCGCGTGTCAGTAGTTAATTAACTAACTAAATTTACTTAGTGCTAATCTAAGTTAATTAGCAGAGCGGTCCCACTTGTCATAGACTCAGGGGGAGTCAACCTGGGACCACACAGGGTCAACCAGGGTCAACCAGGGTCAAACTCGTCGGCGTTTAGCCGCCGGCGAGGCTAGATGCTGCGGAGCAGCGCAGGTTTCGTGCTCTGGCGACCAAATGGGCGGCAGAGAGCATCTACGCGTAGCTGGGCACAAGCCGCATCGTTTGGTGGCAGTGGTGGTGCTCGGAGTGGCCGGATACATCGCCGGCGACGAGATGTGCGGCTGCCGGAGCTCGGGTGAGGTCAAACCCGAGGCTACGGGGCACGGCGAGGCGCGTGGAGTGGTGCTACGGATTCCTACGAGTGCGGTGAGTGCGTTGGTCACGGTGGTGTGGCCGGTGGGTGGCCGGAGTCACGTCGGCGACGAGCTCGGCGGCGGCGGGTGTGGGTGAACGTGGTGCGGTGCATATGGTGCAGGAGGGAGTTAACGGAGAGGGGGAGGACGGAGCTGAGCTCATGGTGGTTGCAGCAAGCGTCAAAGCGGGCTCGGGGAAGGCCGGAGCTGAGCGGGGCGACGATGGCGATCTCGGCGGCCGGAGTTGGGGGAGACGGGGTCAGGGGCGACTCCAGAGCGGGCGGGCGCCCGGGGCTCGGCCTGCTCGATGTAGTCGACGACGGCGGAGCGAACGGACATGGTAACACGACACGGGGACGGCGACGGACGCGGTTATCACGATGGTGCGGGCGCGGTAGCGTCGGCCATGGTGCGGGAGAGCGAGGGGGAGGAGCTGGGGGGGAAGAGGCATGTCTGCGAGCTCGGGGGACAAGTGGGTGACCGAACCAGGGTAGTAGGACGGCGAGGGGAGGAAGCAAGGCAGCGGGCAGCTGCGTGGCGCACGCTGGTGCTGGCGTCGAGCACCTGCCTGCCTGCCTGGCCAAGCCAAGCAGCTTGCTGGAGCGGTGGCTGGGCTGGGCCGGCCAGGTGGGCCTGCTAGGTGAGCGCCAGGTAATCCTCTACTCTCTCTGCTCTCTATTTTTCTTTTTATTTATTCCTGTTCTGTGTTTTGAAATAGTAAAAATACTATTCCATTTAGGAAAACCCTGAAAATATTCAGAGGCACATTTGAAAATATTCTCAACAGCCTAAAAATAGTTTCAAGATTATTTGGGCATTTTAAAATATTTATAGGATTTAAATTGCCCAAATGCAAATAGTAATGAATTAATCCAATGACCTTATGTGTCCTGGAAAAATGTGAACCCACTTTGTGTGAGGTTCTAACCCCAAAACAAAAATGGTGGACTTTTTAGAAGGGCATTTCAGGTTCATTGAAAAAGATTTTAGTAAACCCTAGTTGTTCCAGGGGGGTGCTGGGGGTTTTGTCATCCCCATTTCAGTTTTCTGGAAAAGAAGACATGATGCAACACTCTAATGCATGAACTAGCTAGGGTGTGACACTTACCTCTCTTGCTAGCCAATTTCTTTGCACCAAGTAGAGATACTACTTGTGCTTCCAAATATCCCTACAACCAGTTTTGCCATGAGAGTCCACCATATCTACCTATGGATTGAGTAAGATCCCTCAAGTAAGTTGTCATCATTGCAAGCAATAAGAATTTCTCTCTAAATATGTATGACTTATTAGTGTGGAGAAAATAAGCTTTATACGATCTTGTGATGTCGAAGAAATAAAAGAGAGGACTGCATAATAAAGGTCCATGTCACAAGTGGCAATATAAATTGACGTTCTTTTGCATTAAGATTTCTTACATCCAACCATAAAAGCACATGACAACCCTGCTTCCCTCTGCGAAGGGCCTATCTTTTACTCTTGTCTTATACTTCATATAAGAGTCACGGTGATCTTCACCTTTCCTTTTTACATTTTATCCTTTGGCAAGCACAATGTGTTGGAAAGATCATGATATATATGGCTAATTGGATGTGGGTTTTCATGAACTATTATTGTTGACATTACCCTTGAGGTAAAAACTTGGGAGGCAAAACTATAAGCCCCTATCTATCTTTGTGTCCGATTAAAACTTTCATAACCATAAATATCGCATGAGTGTTAGCAATTGTGAAAGACTAAATGATGGTTGAGTATGTGGACTTGCCGAGAAGCTCTTATATTGACTCTTTCCTATGTTATGATAAATTGCAATTGCTTCAATGACTGAGATTACAGTTTGTTAGTTTTCAATGAAGTTTCTGATTCATACT
>NC_041386.1:434261822-434330068 GCF_002162155.2 Triticum dicoccoides
AAGAATGATCATGATGCCCTCATGTCCGTATTTTATTTTATCGACAGCTCTATGTTTAAACATGTGGACATATTTTTCGATTTCGGCTTCCGCTTGAGGACAAGCGAGGTCTAAGCTTGGGGGAGTTGATACATCCATTTTGCATCATGCTTTTATATCGATATTTATTGCATTATGGGCTGTTATTACACATTATGTCACAATACTTATGCCTATTCTCTCTTATTTTACAAGGTTTACATGAAGAGGGGGAAAGCCGGCAGCTGGTATTCTGGGCTGGAAAAGGAGCAAATATTAGAGACCTATTCTGCACACCTACAAAAGTCCTGAAACTTCATGGGAGCACGTTTCAGAATATATAAAAAATATTCGGTGAAAGAAGTACCAGAGGGGGGGCACCCACCGTCCACGAGGGCGGGGGGCGCGCCCTACCCCCTGGGCATGCCCTCTGCCTCGTGGACCCCCTGGTGGCTCTCCGATGCCCATCTTTGGCTATATGGAGTCTTTCGTCGAGGAAAAAATCATAAGCAAGCTCACGGGATGAAACTCCGCCGCCACGAGGCGGAACCTTGGCGGAACCAATCTAGGGCTCTGGCGGAGCTGTTCTGCCAGAGAAACTTCCCTCCGGGAGGGGGAAATCATCACCATCGTCATCACCAACGATCCTCTCATCGGGAGGGGGTCAATCTCCATCAACATCTTCACCAGCACCATCTCATCTCAAACCCTAGTTCATCTCTTGTATCCAATGTTTGTATCCAAACCTCAGATTGGTACCTGTGGGTTGCTAGTAGTGTTGATTACTCCTTGTAGTTGATGCTAGTTGGTTTACTTGGTGGAAGGTCGTATGTTCAGATCCATTATGCATATTAATACCCCTCTGATTTTGAACATGAATATGCTTTGTGAGTAGTTATGTTTGTTCCTGAGGACATGGGAGAAGTCTTGCTATAAGTAGTCATGTGAATTTGGTATTCGTTCGATATTTTGATGAGATGTATGTTGTCATCCCTCTAGTGGTGTCATGTGAATGTCGACTACATGACACTTCACCATTGTTTGGGCCTAGAGGGAGGCATTGGAAAGTAATAAGTAGATGATGGGTTGCCAGAGTGACATAAGCTTAAACCCTAGTTTATGCGTTGCTTCGTAAGGGGCTGATTTGGATCCATATGTTTCATGCTATGGTTAGGTTTACCTTAATACTTCTGTTGTAGTTGCGGATGCTTGCAATAGGGGTTAATCATAAGTGGGATGATTTTCCAAGTAAAGGCAGTACGCAAGCACCGGTCCACCCACATATCAAATTATCAAAGTACCGAACGTGAATCATATGAACGTGATAAAAACTAGCTTGACGATAATTCCCATTTGTCCTCGGGAGCGCTTTCCTTTATATAAGAGTTTATACAGGCTTGTCCTTTCCTACAAAAAGGATCGGGCCATCTTGCTAGACCTTATTTTCTTTCATTACTTGTTACTCATTACGAATTACCTTATCACAAAACTATCTGTTACCGATAATTTCAATGCTTGCAGAGAATACCTTACTGAAAACTGCTTATCATTTCCTTCTGCTCCTCGTTGGGTTCAACACTCTTACTTATCGAAAAGGCTACAATAGATCCCATGCACTTGTGGGTCATCATCCCCCAAGAAGGCGAATTAGTAGTCTTTACCGATCATATTCTCAGGGGGTTTACCCCACCAGGTTCCAAATTTTTTTGTGATGTGCTGCACTTCTTCAAACTCCACCCACAAGATATTGGGCCCAACTCGGCTTCAAACATTTGTAATTTCCATGTGTTCTGCAAGGTGTACCTTCAGCAAGAGCCCATTGTGGAACTTTTCAAGGAATTTTATTACTTAAACCGCCAGACTGAATTTACAGACGGCCCTAGTTTGGAACTAGGTGGCATATCTATTCAGAGGCGGAAAGAAGCCACGTTTCTTGCTGATGCACCTCCCAGCCACCCCAAAGACTAGAACCAGACATGGTTCTATTGCAAAGACACCTCTCCAGAAGGTGAAAACCCACTGCCGGGTTATCATGAAAACTGGCTGAGCAACAGATATCCACGCCCAGAGCAGATTAGCACAAAAGAACGCGCCAAGTATATACCTATGTTTTCAAAGACCAGGGCCTTGATGGCCAATGGTTTAACCGGAGTTGACCTGGTCCATTAATGGGTCACATGGAGGATTTTGCCCTTAAGCCGCCAGTACGGCTTAATGTGCGAGTACACCGGAGACATGAAAGATCCGCTGTGTTACTCCTCCATCCGTCTGGATGACAAATCAATAAATGACATGACAAAGACTCTGCTCAATGAGAGCCCAACCACTTGCAGCAAAGTGGGGCTGAACCCCTTCTGCGTGCTCAACAAGCCGCCAGTTGTAAGTATTTTTCAAGCAACCTTTACTGCATCTTTATTTGTCAACCTGCCTTCTCATTATTATCTAAATTTTTGCAGGCTGACTCCCCCTTCTAGAGCAGGAAACTACAAGATAAACCGGCCAAGAAGGTCTGGACAAAGAATAAGGCTCCAAAAAAGCCTGCCAAGAAGAAGGCCAACCCCTCTGAGTTATTTAACTTGGACTATGATGAGTCGGAGGTTGAACTTGACTCCTTTGGCTCATTTTTTGTACATCTTATTGATAATAATCACTATCAGGATGACACGGAAGGCGGCCACATAGATGGTGAAGAGGTAATTATTCTCTCCTCCGGCTCAGAACATTTGCCATGACAGAAAATTCGACAAGCAAGCCGAAAAGTAAGGTTTTCTCACCCTTTAGCTTATCTGGATCCAAACTTTCTTTTGAAGAAACAACAACATGAAGCTCGCCGCACAACCCAGAATAGTGGCGGTGGTTCTTTCTTCCGGCTTACCCAACACGCCAGTTCCACGCAAGCGCCATGGAGAGGTTTCATAGAACTCTGACTTAACTTTCCCCAAGGCAGGCCTTTCTCAACAACCTCGTAACATGTCTGACTCAAACTATCAGGGGACCTCTCACTCATCATCAGGATATTCCACTAGGACTCAAGTTCCTTTGTTCAAGACTGTTCCGGGGTAAGAATACTTAAGCCTGCTTACTTTAATACCTTACCCAATTGGTATACTAATCTCATCATGTGTTTTACCTTCAGTGCCATGGCCAAGCCCAGTAAGAAGGTGAAGGCAAATAAATAGGCTAAAGAGCCCAAGGTCTGTGACGCGGAGAAACAAACAGTGTATGAATCCTTGCCTCAAACATCTAAAGCAGCCATGGATGATCTGACATGAGAGGAGCACCCTGTCACCATGGACCCCATGAACGTTGATCCAAAAAATGCTAAGCCGCCCAGCCCCGCTCCAGCGGCTCATGAAACCGAAGATGTTATAGTTACTGGGACGGCTGTCACCGCTCCAGGTAACCTCACCATCTTGTCCAAGAACAACGCCAAAGAGGAATTCTCCGCTGTTGACAAAGGCAAGTGGAAACTAGATCTAGAGAGTTATTCTCAGTTCAACGCCCAGGAGCTTCATGCGGGTTACTTGAACCGCCTCCACACCAGCCGCGACTTTGAAGCCGGCTTGGTTAATCTTATGAAAGATCGTTTTGAGGTAAGAAAACTTTTCTCATATCAATGTATATCTGTCAGCCGCCAAGTCTACTGGATATGATAAACTTGAATATGATGTAGACTTTAATTATCCTTGTTGATCTTAATATCCATGTCATAGCATGTTAGAACTGCAGAATCAACCTTAGTAGCCCCCAAGGGCCGGCTTAATCAGCATAGTTAAGCCGGGACTTCAAAGACGTAGCTCTTAATTTCACATATGTAGCTCCCATGGGCCGACTTAAACTGACAAGTTAACCCAGAACTTCAAATAATAGTGCTTAATTTTTCTCCTGTAGCCCCCAAGGGCTGGCTTAATCAGCATGGCTAAGAAGGAACTTATCACCATAATGAGGAACCAAAATCCAAATATGTAGCCCCCATGAACTGGCCATAGTCGTAGAATTTGAGTCGGGTCATCATAAAATGGTTTTCAAAAAGAGCAACGTGCATTAGCCCCCAAGTGCCAAGTGAAATACTTGTATTGTTCTTAGGACTTCAAATAAGATGATCATAATTTCTCCTATCTTGTTCATGTTGCAGGCTAAACTAAATATGAAGGAATCCCAAGTCAATGATCTAAGGGACAACATTCAAACCCAACAATCTGAGACTTCAAAAGCCAAATCAGAACTGAAGACCACTCTGGCCACCATTGAAACTTTGAAAAAGGACTTCAATGCTGAAAGAACCGGCTGGGAGACCAAAAAGGTGGCTCTATTAAAAAGAGCAGAAGATGCCAAATCTGCCCTTAAACTGGTGACTGATGAGTTGTCTGGTTTAAAACATCAAATCAACAGCATGACAACAACCATCTTTGGTAATTAATAGTATACTTCAATATTTCTTCATCAATTTTGAACAACCATTGAGCTGGTTTATAAATATACTTGCTAATGCAGGTTCCAGAAGCTCCAAGCTGGGCGACGATATCCGCATAAAGCTGAAAGCAGTATATACCCTTGTGGAGCAGCTGTACAGTGGTGCTCAACAGGATATTTCTTCTGCTTTGCATAAGAAGCAAGCACCTTCCCTCATCAAGGGAGTACTGGAGAGGCTGTCTGTGCTACCACAAAGGGTGGAAGAACTAAAATGATCAGCCGCCAGAGCCGGTGTCATCACTGCTTTGAGCCGGGCAAAGGCGTGGCAAGCTGAACTTGACCCATACGAGATAGCAACCGGCTGTCCTAGTTTAAAAGAGGATGGGTCACCCTTTAGCGCTGATGACTTCGCCAAAATAGCAAGAGAGATGCTTCCTTGAGCAAGCAAGCTGGCTGAGGAAATTGGTCTTTCTAAATACCATCCGGTTTATGATGCAAAAAATTCCAAAGTGAAGGCGCCGGTTCATGAGGCCATGGACCTTATCCCGCCAACACGTAAGCACACCTTCGCTCCTGACATTGACCCGTCAACCCTTATAGATGATGAAGCTGTTTTCAAAGCTTTGACTGGGATTGATTGGTCACCGCCTAACTTCCAGACGACGGAGGAAGAAGAAGAGCCAGCACAGGATGATCCGGAAGCCTCAACCCTCCAAGACCAGGAGTCTTGATCCATGAGCCGGTTTATCAGCCACATCATTTGGATGCCGTGTGTCTCAAAACACTTATTCTTTTGGGCTCGGGGAGCCATGTAATAGGCTAGATGAAAAACCATGATCTGCCACGCCATCGTGCGTGTTTATTTGCATAACACTTTTGAGCCGCCCGATCTGTCTTTGAAGATCTGCTGTTTATGCTCATAATTATTGTCAATCTTGCTGATCATGCTATCATAAGCCATGTACACAAGTAAACAACATGTGCCCTGGCGGTGTACCCCAGGGCGGGTCATAATGCCCATTATAAAATCCACTGGTGACTGTATAGTCCATAAAAAGGTTGGGTTTATCGAAACCTCGTATATTCATAACAAGTAAACAACATACCTGTGATATTTGTTCACACTGCCAGCTTGCCACACCATATATAGTAAGGGTAATAGCCCAGACTTCGACCGCAGCGCCCTATCCAATTTATTCATATTGCCAGCCTACAACTCCATATGCAGCAAGGGTAACATCCCAAGAACTTAGAGCGCAGAACTCCAACCGCATAATCAACACACACTGGCGACTTATCGTCCAAAGCTAGGCCAGGTTATCAAAATTCCGGATTGATTCAAATATGAATCATAAGGATCAAGGTGACATGGCCCTAACCAATTTTCAACCATATACCAATACAGCATAAAAGATGAACCCCAAAAATGTGCAAAGCAAATACAAACCGGAAAAACAAGGCCTTCAAAGGCTGCCAAGCCTCAATATGAAGTGCTATTCAAGGGTCGCACAACCACTGAGTTAATCCTTAATTCAAACCTGTAAGCCAGGCCTCACATGAGCCATCACCGTTTTAACTTTGGCAATTTCAGGGTCTTTGTAAGATTGACTGTCAAGAGTACGGTGAGTCATTCTAGGATTACCTGGTAAGAGTGGCAGACTTATAAAGGCAAGATAACCCAGAGTTTTGGTGAATACACCTGGCGTCGAAGCCGATCAAAAGGGTAAACATGTAGCTATGTTCTTTAAACAGGAAGCCCCCAAGTGATCTATTTAACAAGCCATCAAGGCAGGTTACCTATGTTTGAACTGCACAGTGTAGCAAGTTCTCTTTGGTAACTGTTTAACATAGGCAGAAAACCCCCCAAGTTATTTCAACAAGGCGTATAAGATGGATCAAAGGGTAGTCATAGCTATGCTCAATGAGCAGGAAGCCCCCAAGTAATTTGCAATCAAGGTGTACAAGCCAAATCAAGAGGGTAGTCATAGCTATGCTCAATGAGCAGGAAGTCCCCAAATGATCTTATGAGTTGACAATAAAGACTCAAATTTTTAGAAATGAAACGACAGATGCCCTGGATTATCAGGGATGCCGGCTTTATTATACTAATCATAATATATACATAGATAGAAGTATGTACATCACAAGAGCTAGTGGCTCAGGTGTAATAAGGACGAAGATGAGAAATGTTCCACGGCCGGCGTGTCTCCTCCTCATACTTGCGTGAGTCCTTGTGCTCTCGAACATCAATGAGGTTGTATGACCCATTGTTCAGATTTTTGCTGAACACAAATGGCCCTTCCCAAGGTGGGGATAACTTGTGCATGTCTGTTTGATCCTGGATGAGTCGGAGCACCAAACCACCTTCTTGAAAGGTTCGGGTTTTAACCCGGTGGCTATGATAACGACGCAGATCTTGCTAGTAAATCACCGAACAAGCCGCCGCAAGGTCACGCTCCTCATCCAACAAGTCAAGAGCATCCTGATGTGCTTGCTCATTATCAGCTTCAACATAAGCCGCCACACGGGGCGAGTCGTGACGGATGTCACTAGGGAGAACCGCCTCTGCTCCATAAACCATAAAGAAAGGTGTGTAACCCATAGACCTGTTGGGGGTAGTCCATAGCACTGAGGGCAACTCCTCCACCCAACAACCCGATGTCCTCTGCAAAGGGACCATAAGCCGGGGTTTTATCCCTCTCAAGATTTCTTGGTTGGGTCTTTCAACTTGACCATTGGACTGGGGGTGAGCCACAGATGACACATCAAGACGAATATGTTCACGTTGACAAAATTCTTTCATAGCACCTTTAGATAAATTAGTGCCATTATTAGTGATGATGCTGTGAGGGTAGCCAAAATGGAAAATCACCTTTTTGATGAATTGAACCGCCGTTGCCGCGTCACACTTGCTAACCGGCTCTGCCTCAACCCACTTTGTAAACTTGTCAACAACCACCAAGAGGTGAGTCTTTTTGTGCTCGGATCTTTTAAAAGGTCCAACCATATCCAGACCCCAGACTGCAAATGGCCATGTAATTTGAATCATCCTCAATTCTTGAGCCCGCACATGAGCTCGTCGTGAAAGTTTTTGACAACCATCACATTTACTGGCCAAGTCCTCTGCATTAGCATGAGCCGTCAACCAATAAAACCCAAGAACAAAAGCCTTAGCCACGAGAGACTTAGAGCCGACATGATGGCCACAATCTCCTTCATGAATCTCTCGTAGAATCTGATAGCCCTCCTCAGGAGAAACACAACATTGAAACAACCCTGTGACACTGCATCGGTGTTGTCGGATCATGGGTTCCGGCTAACCCTTGAGGTTCGAACACTGGGGTGCGCACGAAGTATTCCTCCTCTCTAGTTCGCTCGCTCGACGATCTCACAGCCTAGATCGACGAACCCAAGGAACACGAGACACGGAGGTTTATACTGGTTCGGGCCACCGTTGTGGTGTAATACCCTACACCAGTGTGGTGGTGGTGGATTGCCTCGTAGGCTGAGGATGAACAAGTACAAGGTATGAACAACCTCATGAGGAGAGATGTTCCTGAGCTCGATGAGCTAGTGGGTGTGTGGGTGGCCTAAATGATCTGTCTCCCTTGCTACAGTGGAGGCTAGCCTTATTTATAGAGGCCCTGGTCCTCTTGAAAAATGTTAGGCGAGAAGGGATCCAACAACGGCCAAGTTTGAAGGGGGACAACTAGTACAAGTTATCCTGACAAAAGGTGGTCTTCGCCTGCCAAAGGCTCCGGTGGTGACGCATATGTTCACCCCGCGGTGACCTCCATCCTGCCGTCCAGCTAGCCTTAGTCTTATTGCACTGATAAGGAAACCTTTGCCTGATGCCTTGGGACTCCTCGCCCACGCATGCCTCTTTAGCACCAAAGAGGAAATCGGTACACTGCGCCCACTGGCGCCCACCTGGTTGGTCGTCATGGCTCACGTCACGTGAACCTAGTGAGGTTTCCCTTGCATATATATCTCTGCTCCTCGGGAGCCAGCCTAGTGAGGCTGCCCCCAGGGAGGTCTTGGCGTCGTCCGCCTCGTGAGGCTTGGCCCTTCACGAGGGTCTTGAGTTGTTGCTGTAGATGATGGGCCATACCAGGCCGCTGGTGGAGCCACGCCATGGGCTACGGACAGGAAAATCTGGGTACCCCCATTCCCAGGACGCCGACAGTAGCCCCCAAGCCCAAGGCGCCCTCGAACTTGGCTTTGAGGTGAAGCCAAAGGGCAAGTGCGGAGCACCGCGGGCCTCAACTGCCCGCAACCTTGGTCATCGCGTGGCGATTGACGAAACGTGGGCACCTCCGCTTCCCCACGCTGCCTTGGAAACCATTCTTACCTGACAAAAGGCTGGTGCGCGTTGAAGAGCCTTCATTACATTCCTTCGTCTTGCTCCAGATCCCCTTTGTCCTCCTTGCCTTGAGAGACTCCAGATCTGCACAAACTTCTCCCCGAGCTTGCAGCCAATTGCGTCCGGCAAGGCGAAGCCCGCGCTCTCGCCCTCCTGGTACGAGCAGGCCTTGAGCGCGCCCAATGTCTTAGAGAAGAACCTTGCCGCCACGCTCCTAATGACGGCAGAAGACAACAATGAGGGGGGAAGACCGCGCTCCAGGTTGGCTCCGCCGAGCCGGAGGCCTTAGGCGGTACCTTCTATCCCTTCTTCGTGAATAGTGTCGTCGTAGGGCTGGTCCCCCCCCCCTTTCTCCTACTTCTTCTACGCCGTCCTTAGCCACTACAAGCTGCACACCCTTCATCTTCATCCCAACTCCGTCCTCCTCTTGTCGATCTTCGCCTTTTATTGCAAGGCATTCGTGGGGGTGATGTCATCTGTGGCGCTGCTTCACCACTTCTTCTACCTCCGGATCAAGGAGGATCATTGCTCGGGATGAGCCAACTTCGTCGTGGCTAATGGAACCAACGTGCTCTCGAAGGCTAGGAAGAAGGCCAAGGGCTTCAGGAACAAGTGGGTCCTCATGGACGCCAAGTGTACACACCCTCGGATGGTGCTGCCGACGAAGATGCCCTCGCTTCACGAGCAGTGGCTCCGCGCGAAGCTCACCGACCCCCGGGCGAAGCAGGTGCTGGGGAAGATGACCACCGACCTGAAGCCTGACGACCCGAAGGCTGCGAAGCTTATGGGGGCCATGATCGTCAAGGAATTCCTGACGCAGCGCATAGCCCCACTCCAGGCGCGCTCGCGTCCCTTGTGGAAGCTTGGGGATGAGGGGGACGACCTTTGTCTACGCCCGAATGTCTTGTCGGACGAGGACCTTGGAAAGGCCCTCTGCCTTCTGGTTGGGGACGATAAGGGGTATCCGCCTAACACCCATGTTGCCCTGTATTGCCGCCCAGATGGGGAGGAGGTGGCTGTCGCCATGCCTGTCTTTGATGGGCACGGGCTTGTGCCTCCAGCACCCTCCAAGGCTCCATCGGCGACGGCCCCGGTGTTGGTGTCTTTTGGTGATTCCAGCAAGGAGGAGAGGCCCAACTCGGAGGCGACGCAGGAGGGGGAGGGAGAGACTTCTCCTCTTGCGGAGGATCACCTCCGCGCCCTTCCTGATGATGACGAGGCCGGCGACCATCCAGTGAGGGAGGCCCCGTCCCACGCTGGGGTTACCACAAGGTCCAGGGGCACTCCCCCGAAGAAGCCGCCGGCTGGGATCCCGACGAAGAGCAGGTCGGCGCTGGTCTCTCAGGGCGGCGCCCCTATCCTGACGTTGACCGGTGCTGCTGCGGGGCCAGTTGCCACAGCCTCCTCTGCTCTCGGGGCTCGCACGCCAGCGCCCCAGGCTGTGAAGTCTTCGGGCTTCGTGCTTCAGAAAAGGCCGAGAGATTACGCCGCCGTGGACCAGTAAGTGTTTTGTCCTAATTCTATTCCTGCTCCTACAACTGCTTCTTGACGCTTTTCCTTTACGCCACCAGGCCAACCCTGGTGGTGAAGAAGAGAGAGGGAGCGTCCGCGCCCTCTGGGACCCAATAGCCTGCCACGACCGCATCTCCCCTGGCGCGGGAGAGCAGCGACGGCGCCCGCGCCTCTCCGGCCCGGTCATCCTCGCGAGGCACGGAGGACCGATCTCGGGAGAAGGCAACCTCCACAACCAAGTCGGCTCCGGAGGCGCCAGTTTCCGGCTCGGCTGCCGAGGTCCTAAGGGCCCAGGAGCACCCAGCTCCTTCTGCCGCCACCAACTCGCAAGTCCTGGCGACGATGCTGTCTTCTCCTCATCCCATCGCGCCGCAAGGCCGTGATCTTTCTGCTTCGCCTGATGCTCTGGAGGAGGCTCTTTCCATCCTGACTCAGCTTCGGGATGATCTTCAGGGCACCGAACATCGCCTGGTGTCAGGGCGCTTGGAGTTGATCGCGGGGTGGTTGCGACCCAAGCGTCCGTGAGGGCGGCCTGGGGTCAGCCCGCAGCAGCTTTCAACGAGGGTAAGCGGGCCACCGACCTGGCCGTGGCCCCCTGTGAGGCGGTGTTGAAGGAGGCCGAGGCCGCCAAGGAGCGCTGCCGGGTGGCGGAGGGCGAGTTGGAGAGCCTGCGCAAGGAGCGCACTGTCGCGGCTCGCCAGCACGAGGCACGAGAGGACAAGCTGAAGGCTCGGGAAGAAGCGGTCACTGTCCGCGATGCTGAGATGGAGCGGCTGGCGTAGGCACATGCCACGAAGCACGGCCTCCTGGAGAAGCTGGAGAAGAAGGTGGAAGTGGAGAAGGTCCTGCTGGAAGCCAAGGCGAAGGTTCTTGCTTAGGACCGCGCAGCCTTCAAATCTCTTGAGGAGAGGTCCTGTGAGGCACTGCAGGAGCTCTACGAGAAGGGCCTGGAGAAGCCGCTGGTGACTGATGTCGAAGTCCCCGCCCAGCTACTTCCTCAGCTTGTCACGGCGCTCGAGGGCATCGTCAATGGAATCGGCCCCATGGTGGAGGGGGAGGCCCGCGCGCTTTGTTCATCGGCCCTGACACGTGTCTTCAGCCACCTTCATGTTCATGACCCTGATGCCGACCTTGGTGTATTGCTCGAGCCTGTGGATGAAGAGCACTGCACCGTTGCTGCTGAAGCCGTGAAGGGCCAGGTGGAGGCCCTATTGAAGAAGTTCCTTGTCATCGATCATGTGCCTGCGGCAGTTAGTACAGGCGAGGGCAACGTCGTTGGCGAAGGAGCACCCCTCGCGAGTGACGACGATGCCTAAGACTGACGAGGGGGCTTGCCGGTAGCTCCTCTTCCCACTTTTATTACCTGCAACATGCACCATGCCTCGTGGAGGCGTTAAACCTTCTCTTCGATGTTTGAGGGACAATATGTTTTGTAATAACTAGTTAAGATTCCGCGATTTCCTTCCCATTTCCATGATGTCCTATGTCGGCAGGGCCCGACCCCGCGCATACCCCAGCTGCCGTTGGGCCGTCCAAATCACCAGGACGGGACCAAGGGGTGAGGGCCCAGTTAGGCTCCTGAGTCGCGATGCTCAGGAGTTCCCCTTGATGCTCAAACAGCCTGCGGGAAGGAGATGCGAAAGTAGGCCTAAGCGTTCTACGTTGGCAGGGCCCAGCCCCGCGTGTACCTCAGCCGCCATTGGGTCGTCCGGATCGCTAGGACGAGGCCAAGGGGTGAGGGGCTATGTGGCTAGTTAGGCTCCTAAGTCGCGATGATCAGGTGTCCTATTGGTGTCCTGGGAACGGGGGTACCCAGACTCGCCTGCCTGCGGCCCACGGCGTGGCTCTGCCGGCTGCCCAGTATGGCCCATCTTCATAAGCAACCATTCAAGACCCTCGTGAGGGGCCAAGCATCGCGAGGCGGACGACACAAGACCTCCTCAGGGGCGGCCTCGCTAGGCTGGCTCCCAAGGAGCGGAGATATCAAGGCGGGGGGTACCTCGCGAGGTTCACGTGACGTGAGCCATGACGACCGAAGCCAGCCGGGCGCTAGCGGGCACAGAGTGCCAGTTTCCTCTTCGGTGCTAAAGAAGCAGGCGCGGGCGAGGAGTCCCGAGGCGTCAGACAAAGGTTTCCATATCGGTGCAACAAGACCAAGACCAGTAGGACGGCAGGACGGAGGTCACCGCGAAGCCCATAGCTGCATCACCACCAGAGTCTTTGGCAGGCGAAGACCACATTTTGTCAGGCTAACTTGTATTAGTTGTCTCCCTTCAAAATTGGCCGTTGTGGGATCGCATCCCGCCTAATATTTGGGAAGAGGACCAGGGCCTCTATAAATAGGACTAGCCACCACCGTTGTCGGGGATGGGCTCATCTCGTATCGGATCCACTCCACCAAGGCCATCTCACCAGCTCATCGAGCGCAAGAACACCTCTCCTCATGAGGTTGTTCATCCATTGTACTAATCCATCCTCAGCCATTGAGGCAATCCACCACACCACACTGGAGTAGGGTATTACACCACCATAGTGGCCCGAACTAGTATAAACCCTTCTGTCTCTTGTTCCTTGGGTTCGGCGAGCTAGGCTTTGAGATAGTTGCGAGAGCGAGCTAGAAAGAGAGAGAGATCTTCATGCGCACCCTAGATTTCGGACCTCAAGGGTTTGCCGAAACCCCGAATCCGACAATGCGTTCTAGGTAGTGGTGCGTCGAAGCTCTCTTCTCCGTCGACCGACCCTCCGTTGCCCCGTGACTCCAATGTCTGACGGTCCGAGGACCCAAGCTGAACACTGGGCGGCCTGGCCTGCCCAGGCACCACCATCTACTCCAGAAGACCTCAACTCCGCGCTCCAGGCATCCCACGCACCGCCCAACACCCGCGAGCGAGGGCAGCACGGGCCGGCTCCCTTTGCCCTCATGCCACGGAGCACGCGCGCAGCCGCATGATCCGCAGGTTACGCTGCGGCAACAGCACCGCACACCCGATGGGAGTAGGCGAACATGCGAGCCGTGCTCATCGTAGCACGGGAGCTACTGCGGTGTAGGCTGGCGGAGAGCGGCCCGTGATGCACAACTGGAGCGAGTCGCCGAACTACTGGATACCTCCTGCAGGGGTATGCCGCCCTTCTGCTCCTTGACCACGCCCCAGGTTGTGGCGGAAGCGCGCGTGAGGCACGGGCGAGCCCGCGCACCCCCTGGGCGTCAGGGGATCCAACAACGCCGGCGCGGGCCCTGGCGTGGGCCGTCCTACCGCGACCACGCTATCGCTAGGAGAGGCAAGCACCAACGGCCCACCACGAGTACACGCCAGGATACCCCACAGCGGCCACCAGGGCCAAGCGCTGCGGCTGGCGCCTCAAGCCGCGGGGCACCTGGGTGGCAGTTCCGGTGAGGTGGTTACAGACACCTACGTGCCCCGCATGGTGAGCCCGGAATACTCGCCGGCGGAAGGCCCCAATCTGTTACACAGACCGGGATGGGCGGCTAGAGGGCCCGAGGCGCAGGTCTTCCACGAGCCGCCCGGAGGCTTCACCGACCCCTTCAGCGACAATGACGGCAGGGTACGGTCAGTATCTCAGGAGCAAGCTTACGCTAACCCCGAACTACAGGAGAACCAGGCTGCGGTAGCAGTTAGAGACCTTAGGGTGGTGCTCTAGGGGCTGCGTGGGAGAGGCCCGGAGCCAGGGCCTCCCCCGCACCACAGGGAGCAAGGTGCTGCACGGAGGTAGGCCCTCTGCCGGGGTAAGCGCCCACGAGCCTTACCCCCAGCAGAGGACCTGTGGTCGCCGAGGGTGCCGCCAGCGTCCTCTTTGCCCCTCGGAATAGTCCTGGTTTTCGGACGCCCCGATGGTGGTCGAGGGTGGCGTAGGGCGGGGCCCTCGCCTGGCGATATGAAGTAAGGCTCGTGCCTACGAAGGTCTCCGCTCGTGATACTCTCACATAATAATGAGTGGGGATGTACATGCCTCGGAGTGTCCGGAGTGCCGCCCCCGGGCCTCGGGGGCTCCCACCCACGTACTAGTGGAAGCACCATGCTCCGCGCTGGCCGTTGACACTGTCCCCCAATGACTATGCTCACAGCCAGTGAAAGTACTTAGCTCCGCGCTGGTGGGAAGAGAAGAAGACTAGCTAGGTGCCAGACACGACCATTTGCTTTCAACCCCTTTTTGTAGCTCGATTTGCTGCCTTTGGATTTGAACTTGAAGTCGTATTTCGTTTGCAAGCGTGGGGGGTGTCTTTTCTCGTTAGTGTTGATTTTCTGAGTTTTCTGGTTCAGTGCCTTGTTTCAAGGCTCGCGCCTGCTACCCCTTCACTTCGTGAGTGGGGGCTGGCGTGGTATGTGCGCGCTACGTGCACACCCTGTCGCGGTCTAGCGCTCGTTTCTCGCGAGGCCCTCTCGGATGGACTAGCAGACTCCCTAGAAGCCCAAAGCCTCGCGAGCCTGTAGAGGACTCCTCTCGGGAGCCCGCGGAGAACTCCCCTCGGGAGGAATGCGCATCGGCAACTACAAGACCAGTTCGAGGCCTGCCTGGGCTGAGGTAAGTTACAACGACAACCCGCGAAGGAGCTCGTGGGCTCGCAAAAACACATTTCAAGTCTGGCTTAAGGAATAAAATAGCAGTCTGATTACATGAGGGGCTCCCCCTCCCCAAAATGCTCTTACACCTTGAGGGGCCGTGCCCAAGCTTTTGTGTGCAGGCTCAAAGCAAAGGAGCACGAGCTCAATCGGACATGTCACTCGCAGCACCTTCTGAATCGCTCCAAGGCACGCTGCTAGCGCTATCACTGGCATCGTCTTCACCGTCATCAACAGTGCCGCCTTCGTCCACCACGACCACCACTATGTCCTCCTCCGAAGCAAAAGCCCTGACCAAAGCGTCCACATTATCATCCACCCAGCATGCCAGGTTATCCCGGATGGCTCCTGGAAATGGGGCAGTGGTTGCGTTGAACTCAAAGTAGGGATCGATGCTCTGGAGATGATTGAAAACAAGGGAAAACGCGCGCCCGAGGAGGCCTCGACTCTTTTCTTCAACAAGCTCGCGAGGCCTCTCGGCCCGGTCCTCCAGGCGTGTCATGACACCGGTAAAGAAGCGGAGATGGCTGGCATTGTCTTCTGCGTGGGGATGAGGGGCGTGTTCGTCACAGATGACGCCCAGTGCCTGGTTGGCCCTCACCCTGAGGCCTGGACCATGGGAGCGTGCTCGCGCTGCAACGTCTGCCGGTGGAGTGTTTCCTCCCTGCTCTACTGTGTGAGGGACTCGACATTAGTAACCCGCCGCTGAAGCGGGAGCAGTTCGGCGTGGGCGGAGGCCAATTCGGCCTAGACGGAGATCAGGGCCGCCGCAGCGGCCTTCTCACGCTGCTCCGCTTCATCTAGCCTTGTCCTGAGGGTGGTGGTTCTACCCTCGGCTTCGGCTTCCACGAGCTTTAGCTTCACGTCGTATATGTTGGTAAGGTCTGCACGAGCCTCCGCCACCCTACAGTCGACTTCCTCCTGGATCCTGGCCTCGCGCGCGCTGGTGGCATCCTCCGCCTGGGCGACCTGGCGCTCCCTTGTCTCCAACCGTTCAAGCTCGAGGAAGCACTCCATGGCCTCCAGCATCAGCGCTTCCTCGCGCTTCAAGATCTCTTCCTCTTCGGAAGGCCCCCCTTCATCGATGCCAAGGCAGCCCTGCTGCTCCAGGGAGGCATTCAGAGCTCGAAGCTCCCCTTCGCACTTCTCTGCGGCCTCACGGCAGTGGTCAGCCTCCCTGGCCTCCTCCAAGGCTCGAGCGCTGGCTTCGTGCAAGGTAGCAAGGGATGGCTCGGCCTCCACGCAGGTGCGTTCGCACTGGAGACGCCCGAGGTAGATGGCCACCTTCAGTTGATCCCATCCGTCCGCCAGCCGAAGGCCTTTTGTTTCAAGATGGGCGTCAACATCCACAAGCTCTTCCCCAAGCCGGCTCAGCGCGCCCATTGCCTCCTGGAAGAGTTCATGACGGACGGCGCCGTGCTTGCGTGCAAGCTCGAAGGCGCGGCCATGTCCGTCCTCCCCACTAGGGGTCGTTGGAGAAGTTTGAAGTGGCTCGCTTGCTCCCAGCAGGGTGCTGGGGACCGACGCCTTTCCGGCCAACCTTCGGGCCCCGACGGGGGCCCGGCGGGGTGGGGCCTCATTGCTTGAAGATGAGGCCAGCGCCGAGGTCGTCAAGCCATGGGCAATAACCAACGATGGGGCCCTCGGCACACTCTTCACACCCCAGGCGGGACCACGGAGGAGGAACGACAAGAGCGCAGGGTCGAGGAGCCAGGCCGGCGCATCCACCTCCTCAGCAGGCTCCACGCCATGCGCGGTAGGCCGACATGAGGCGCTCAGGGTCAGTGGAGGGCCTGAAGTGGGAAGAGGCCGCTTCTCGGGAGATTTCTTTGCTTAGCAGAAGGGGCCCTAAGGAACTGCAGTTAGGAGGAGAAGCCGAGATAAAAAAGTACAAAGATAAGGTACTCACTCGTCTATGGCAATGTACGTCCTTTGCTTCAATGGCCAGAAGGTGTGACCGCTACAGCTTGGAGACCCCTTCCTCTTGCGGAGCACTTCGAAGTTCGGTCAGAGCCGGCCGAAGCCCTGGATGCGGTCACCAATGCCGGGCGTGGCTAGGGTGGTTTTCGAGGAGGCGACCTCGGGAATCCTGCGCCGCATGGAGTCCCCGGTCCTTGCCTCATGGCGACTCGCCAGGGCCCCGGGGGCTTCGGCCTCAGGAGCATCGGACTGCGTAGCCCCCACGACCGCTTCCTAAGGACGGCCCCCACGAGCCCCAGGGGACGATGCTTTAGGATCCCCGAGCATCGCCGGTCCCCCAGCGGCCGAGCCGCCAGCGTTCGACGGCGACCGCCCCCCTGCGCATGCTTCTAGGCGAGCACTGCACTGGCAGCGGGCAAGGGGACCACGAAGATGGGGCTCTCGCGAGGCCCTTCAAGTCCATCCGGGCGTAGTCCCCATTCGTCGAAGAGGGACATCTACCTCGTGAATTCCACCTTGTTCGTGCAGCAGTACAAGAGGCAGCCCTCCTTCGGCATGTTGGCTGGCGTCGGGTCACCCGTCTGGAGCTTAAGCACAGTTCACTGCGCCTCAGGAGGAAGCCCGGGCTCGTGAAGCCTTATGCGGTCCTTACAGCCAAAGAAGGTCCACATCGGACGAGAATGGCGTTGGAGCAGAGCGATGTGGTGCCAAATGAACTACTTCACCACCATGGGCGCCGTCATGCCGAGATCCTTTAGCCAAGTCAGCCGGTGCCAGACATGGGCGAGATGCTGGTCAAAGAGCTTCTCGTGCCCCCAGCCGGAGCTGGGAGTAGATGGTGCCATCGGAAGTAAGAGCAATGGGTTGAGCACGTCGGCGTCCACGAACACCCACCGCCTCTAGAACCCACTCACAGACGACGAAAGCTCGAAGTCAATCCCTGCGTCGGCCGTTGCAGCCACGGCTTGGAAGCTCAAGCATCCAGAGCGCTACCGGGGGTCAATCAGATGCAATGAGAAGAAGTGGCGGAGTAAGGCCTGATGTCTACCAACCTTCTTCTTGTAGATGTTATTGGGCCTCCAAATGCATAGGTTTGTAGGGCAGTAGCAAATTTCCATCAAGTGGATGACCTAAGGTTTATCAATCTATGGGAGGCGTAGGATGAAGATGATCTCTCTCAAACAACCCTGCAACCAAATAACAAAGAGTCTCTTGTGTCCCCAACACACCCAATGCAATGGTAAATTGTATAGGTGCACTAGTTCGGTGAGGAGATGGTGATACAAGTGCAATATGGACGGAAAATATAGGTTTCTATAATCTGGAAATATAAAAACAGCAAGGTAGCAAGTGATAAAAGTGAGCGAAAACGGTATTGGAATGCTTTGAAACAAGGCCTAGGGTTCATACTTTCACTAGTGCAAGTTCTCTCAACAATAATAACATAAATGCATCATATAACTATCCCTCAACGTGCAACAAAAAGTCACTCCAAAGTCACTAATAGCAGAGAACAAACGAAGAGATTATTGTAGGGTACGAAACCACCTCAAAGTTATCCTTTCTAATCGATCTATTCAAGAGTCCGTAGTAAAATAACATGAAGCTATTCTTTCCGTTCGATCTATCCTAGAGTTCATACTAGAATAACACCTTAAGACAGAAATCAACCAAAACCCTAATGTCACCTAGATACTCCAATGTCACCTCAAGTATCCGCAGGTATAATTATATGATATGCATCACACAATCTCAGATTTATCTATTCAACCATCACAAAGAACTTCAAAGAGTTCCCCAAAGTTTCTACCGGAGATTCAAGACGAAAACGTGTGCCAACCCCTATGAATAGATTCCCAAGGTCACGGAACCCGCAAGTTGATCACCAAAACATACATCAAGTGAATCAATAGAATACCCCATTGTCACCACGGGTATCCCACGCAAGACATACATCAAGTGTTCTCAAATCCTTAAAGACTTAATCCGATAAGATAACTTCAAAGGGGAAACTAAATCCATTACAAGAGAGTAGAGGGGGAGAAACATCATAAGATCCAACGATAATAGCAAAGCTCGCGATACACCAATATCGTACTGAATCAAGAACACAAGAGAGAGAGAGAGAGAGAGAGATAAAACACATAGCTACTGGTACATACCCTCAGCCCCGAGGGTGAACTACTCCCTCCTCACCATGAAGAGCGCTGGGATGATGAAGATGGCCACCAGAGAGGGTTTCCCCCTCCGGCAGGGTGCCGGAACGGGTCTAGTTTGGTTTTCGGTGGCTACGGAGGCTTGCGGCAGCGGAACTCGCAATCTAGGTTATTTTCTGGAGGTTTCAGTATTTATAGGAATTTTTGGCATTGGGAACAAGTCAGGGAGGTGCCCGAGTCGTCCACGAGATAGGGCGGCGCACCCGGGGGGTGGTGGGCATGCCCCCCACCCTCATGGATGGCCTGGGACTCTTCTGGCCCAACTCTTTTACTCCGGGGTCTTCTTTTTGTCCATAAAAAACCATCAAAAATTGGCTCGTCCATTGGACTCCGTTTGGTATCCCTTAACTATAAAACTTAAAAACAAGGAAAAAAACTAGCATTGGGCTCTAGGTTAGTCCCAAAAATCATATAAAATCATATAAATGCATATAAAACATCCTATATGGATAATATAATAGCATGGAACAATCGAAAATTATAGATACATTGGAGATGTATCAAGCATCCCGAAGCTTAATTCCTACTCGTCCTCGAGTAGGTAAATGATAAAATCAGATTTTTTTGATGTGAAATGCTACCTAACATAATTATCAATGTAATTCTCTTTATTGTGGCATGAATGTTCAGATCCAAAAGATTCAACATAAAAGTCTAATATTGACATAAAATAGTAATAGTTCGAGCATGCTAACCAAGCAATTATGTTTTATCAAAATAACATAGCCAAAGAAAGCTTATCCCTACAAAATCATATAGTTTGTCCATGCTTCATTTTCGTCACACAAAATGCTCCCATCATGCATAACCCCGATGACAAGCCGAGCAATTGGTTCATACTTTTTAACGCGCTTCAGCCTTTTCAACCCTTAAGCAATACACGAGCGCAAGCCATGGATATAGCACTATAGGTGGAATAGCATATGCTGATGGGGGTTATGTGAGAAGACAAAAAAGGAGAAAGTCTCTCATTGACACGGCTAATCAACGGGCTATGGAGATGCCCATCAATTGATGTCAATGCGAGGAGTAGGGATTGCCATGCAACGGATGCACTAGAGCTATAACTATATGAAAGCTCAACAAAAGAAACTAAGTGGGTGTGCATCCAACTTGCTTGCTCATGAAGACCTAGGGCATTTGAGGAAGCCCATTGTTGGAATATACAAGCCAAGTTCTATAATGAAAATTCCCACTAGTATATGAAAGTGACAGAATAAGAGACTCTCTATCATGAAGGCCATGGTGCTACTTTGAAGCACAAGTGTGGTAAAAGGATAGTAGCATTGCCCCTTCTCTCTTTTTCTCTCATTTTTTTGTTTGAGCTTCTTTGGCCTCTTTTTTATTTGGGCTTCTTTGGCCTCTTTTTTTATTTCACTTTCCTCACATGGGACAATGCTCTAGTAATGATGATCATCACACTTTTTTACTCATAACTCAATGTTACAACTCGATACTAGAACAAAAATATGACTCTATGTTAATGCCTCCGGCGGTGTACTGGGATATGCGATGAATCAAGAGCGACATGTATGAAAGAATTATGAAAGTGGCTTTGCCACAAATATGATGTCAACTACATGATCATGCAAAGGAATATGACAATGATGGAGCGTGTCATAATAAACGGAACGGTGGAAAGTTGCATGGCAATATATCTCGGAATGGCTATGGAAATGCCATAATAGGTAGGTATGGTGGCTGTTTTGAGGAAGATATAAGGAGGCTTATGTGTGATAGAGCATATCGTATCATGGGGTTTGGATGCACCGGCGAAGTTTGCACCAACTCTCAAGGTGAGAAACGGCAATGCACGGTACCGTAGAGGCTAGCAAATTGCGGAAAGGTAAGAGTGCGTATGATCCATGGACTCACATTAGTCATAAAGAACTTATATACTTATTGCAAAAGTTTATTAGCCCTCGAAGCAAAGTAATACTACGCATGCCCCGAGAGGGATAGATTGGTAGGAAAAGACCATCGCTCATCCCCGACTGCCAGTCATAAGGAAAGCACTCAAAGAACACCCCATGCTTCAAATTTTTCACACAACGTTTACCATACATGCATGCTACGGGACTTGCCAACTTTAACACAAGTATTTCTCAATTTCACAATTACCCAACTAGCATGACTCTAACATTACCACCTCTATATCTCAAAACATCTATCAAGTATCATAGTATTCAATGCACTCTATATGAAAGTTTTTATCATGCCCATCTTGAATGCCCATCATAGTAGGACTAATTTTATAACCAAAGAAAATTACCGTGCTGTTTAAGACTCTCAAAATAATATAAGTGAAGCATGAGAGTTCAACAATTTCTTCAAAATAAAACTACCGCCATGCTCTAAAAAGATATAAGTGAAGTACTAGAGCAAACGACAAACTACTCCACAAGATATAAGTGAAGATCAATGAGTAGTCGAATAATTACGCAACTATGTGAAGACTCTCTAACATTTAAGAATTTCAGATCTTGGTATTTTATTCAAACAACAAGCAAAACAAAAGAAAATAAAATGACACTCCAACCAAAACACATATCATGTGGTGAATAAAAATATAGCTCCAAGTAAAGTTACTGATGAACGAAGACGAACGAGGGGATGCCATCCGGGGCATCCCCAAGCTTGGGCTCTTGGTTGTCCTTGAATATTACATTGGGTTGCCTTGGGAATCCCCAATCTTAGGCTCTTTCCACTCCTTGTTCCATAGTGCATCAAATCTTTACCCAAAACTTGAAAAGTTCACAACACAAAACTCAACAGAAAATTGTAAGCTACGTCAGTATAAGAAAATAAATCAACACTTTTGGTACTGTTGTGAAGTCATTCTAAATTCATATTGGTGTAATATCTAATGTATTCCAACTTCTCTATAGTTCATACCCTCCGATACTACTCATAGATTCATCAAAATAAGCAAACAACACATAAAAAACAGAATCTGTCAAAAACAGAACAATCTGTAGTAATATGTAGGTTTCGAATACTTATGTAACTCCAAAAATCCTGAGAAATTAGGAAGTCCTAGGAAATTTGTTTATTAATCTACTGCAAGTGTAATTGGTATTTTATCTCTCTCTGGTAAAAAATAAAAATTATTCTCGTGAGCGCATACTTTTTGTGTTTTACAGCAAGATCAAATAACAATCACCCAAGAAGATCCTAAAGGCTTTACTTGGCACGAGCACTAATTAAAACATAGAAAACACAATAATAACAGAGGATAGATGATTTATTTATTACTAAATAGGTACAAAAATCAAGGAACAAAAATAAAATTGTGTTGCCTCCCAACAAGCGCTATCGTTTAACGCCCCTAGCTAGGCATGATGATTTCAATGATGCTCACATAAAAGATAAGAATTGAAACAAAAAGAGAGCATGATGAAGAATATGACTAGCACATTGAAGTCTAACCCACTTCCTATGCATAGGGAGTTTCTGAGCAAACAACTTGTGGGAACAAGAATCAACTTGCATAGGAAGGTAAAACAAGCAAATCTTCAAGATTTTCAACACATAGAGTGGAAACATGATATTATTGCAATTCCTACAAGCATATGTTCCTCCCTCATAATAATTACATGTAGGATCATAAGCAAATTCAACAATATAGCTATCACAAAACATATTCTTAACACGATCCACATGTATGCAAAGTTGACACTCTTCCAAAATAGTGGGATTACCATTAACTAAAGTCATGACCTCTCCAAGCCCACTTTCATAATTATCACAATAAGATTCAACACACTCCAAAATAGTGGGATTATTACTTCCTAAAGTTGACACTCTTCCAAACCCACTTTCATCAATATAATCATCATAAATAGGAGGCATGCTATCATCAAAATAAATTTGCTCATCAAAACTTGTGGCTTTTCATATCATTAGCATCATGGATATTCAAAGAATTCATACTAACAACATTGAAATCATGCTCATCATCCAAAGATTTAGTTCCAAACATTTTAATACATTCTTCTTCTAACATTTTGGCACAATTATCGGAATCCTTATTTTCATGAAAGACAATAAAAAGGTGAAGCATATGAGGCAACCTTAATTCCATTTTTTCGTAGTTGTCTTTTATAGACTAAACTAGTGATAAACAAGAAACTAAAAGATTCGATTGCAAGATCTAAAGGTATACCTTCAAGCGCTAACCTCCCCAGCAATGGCGCTAGAAAAGAGCTTGATGTCTACTACACAACCTTCTTCTTGTAGACGTTGTTAGGCCTCCTAGTGTAGAGGTTTGTAGGACAGTAGAAAATTTCACTCAAGTGGATGACCTAAGGTTTATCAATCCGTGGGAGGTGTAGGATGAAGACGGTCTCTCTCAAACAACCCTGCAACCAAATAACAAAGACTCTCTTGTGTCCCCAACACACCCAATACAATGGTAAATTATATAGGTGCACTAGCTCGGCGAAGAGATGGTGATACAAGTGCAATATGGATGGTAGATATATGTTTTTATAATATGAAAATATAAAAACAGCAAGGTAGCAAGTGGTAAAAGTGAGAGAAAACGGTATTGCAATGCTTTGAAACAAGGCCTAGGGTTCATACTTTCACTAGTGCAAGTTTTCTCAACAATAATAACATAATTGGATCATATAACTATCCCTCAACATGCAACAAAGAGTCACTCCAAAGTCACCAATAGCGGAGAACAAACAAATAGATTATTGTAGGGTACGAAATCACCTCAAAGTTATCCTTTCTGATCGATCAATTCAAGAGTCTGTAGTAAAATAACATGAAGCTATTCTTTCTGTTCGATCTATCCTAGAGTTCCTACTAGAATAACACCTTAAGGCACAAATCAACCAAAATCCTAATGTCACCTAGATACTCCAATGTCACGTCAAGTAACCGCGGGTATGATTATACGATATGCATCACACAATCTCAGATTCATCTATTCAACCAACACAAAGAACTTCAAAGAGTGCCGCAAAGTTTCTACCGGAGATTCAGACGAAAACGTGTGCCAACCCCTATGCATAGATTCGCAAGGTCACGGAACCCGCAAGTTGATCACCAAAACATACATCAAGTGAATCAATAGAATACCCCATTGTCACCACGGGTATCCCACGCAATACATACATCAAGTGTTCTCAAATCCTTAAAGACTCAATCTGATAAGATAACTTTAAAGGGAAAACTTAATCCATTACAAGAGAGTAGATAGGGAGAAACATCATAAGATCCAACTATAATAGCAAAGCTCGCGATACATCAAGATCGTGCCGAATCAAGAACACGAGAGAGAGAGAGAGAGATCAAACACATAGCTACTGGTACATACCCTCAGCCCCGAGGGTGAACTACTCCCTCCTCACCATGGAGAGCGTCGGGATGATGAAGATGGCCACCGGAGAGGGATTCCCCCTCCGGCAGGGTGCCGGAATGGTTCTAGATTGGTTTTCGGTGGCTACGGAGGCTTGCGGCGGCGGAAATCCCGATCTCGGTTATTTTCTAGAGGTTTTAGTATTTATAGGAATTTTTTGCATCGGGAACAAGTCAGGGAGGTGCCCGAGTCGTCCACGAGATAAGGTGGCGTGCCCCCGGGGGGGGGGGGGGTGCCCCCACCCTCGTGGATGGCCTGGGACTCTTCTGGCCCAACTCTTTTACTCCGGGGTCTTCTTTTGGTCCATAAAAAATCATCAAAAATTGGCACATCCATTGGACTCCGTTTGGTATTCCTTTTTTGTAAAACTCAAAAACAAGGAAAAACAGAAACTGGCACTGGGCTCTAGGCTAATAGGTTTGTCCCAAAAATCATATAAAATAGCATATAAAACATCCTAGATGGATAATATAATAGCATGGAACAATCAAAAATTATAGATACATTGGAGACGTATCAAGGCCATGGAAGGAGCAATGCCCACCATGGCCTCGCAGACAAAGGCGAAGACGGCAAGAAGGATGATGGACTAAGGATCTAGGTGCAGCATATTGATTTGGTAATGAGAAAGCATGACGTTGAAGAAGGCGGAGAAAGGGGGAATGAGGCCAGACAAGAGGGCGTGAAGATGAATGGGGATCTCGGTGGTCATCCTGTCGACCGCAACACGGGATGCAGGCCAAGCCACCTTCTTCCCCCACTCATTGGAATCGGCAGCGATTGCTGGGCGAACCTTGTCCATCGCCTCCTGGTTAAGCACCACCGACCGCTCGACGGCGGGCTCTAAGGCCGGCGGTGCTTCGGCTGAAGCCTGGGGCTTCTTCTTTCCCTTCTTCTTTAGGCTTGGCACCATGGCGGTGGAAAGGATTGGATTCAGGTCGAGTTGGAGGAGGAGACCGTTGCTTTCGGGAAGACGGAGGAGTTGGGGAATGCGCTGCCAGCAATGAAGAAGGGGCTGTGTAGACAATGGAGGCCGCCTAGCTAGGTGGAAATCAAGGCAGCATGGGGAAGAGGAGACGCCCATGTCCTATCAATCGCCACGCGTCAGTCAAGGCCGTAGGAAGTTGGGGCCCGCGGTGCTCCGCACTTGCCCTTTGGCTTCACCTTAAAGCCAACACTACAAAAAAAGACACTTTCCATGATGATACGTGTTTGTCACAGTAGGTCACGTTTTTTGTCATGCATGTACATCCATGATGATTTTATGACAGAATCAAGATAGTCATACCTGTGATGTCGTAGAAATGTTCCATGACATTACCAAAATTATCATCACGGAAGTGTCCACTTCCACAACGATAAATCGCACGTCACAGAAGTTCTTCCGTCAAGGGTGACCGACATGTGGCATCCACTATAACGGGTCGCCATTAAGCTATCAGGTCCAGTTTTGGATCCGATAACCCGTTAACAGCCAGGACCAATGGGAAATTTCCACGTGTAAAATTCTGATTGGCCGGAGGAAACACGTGTGAGCTCGTGAGTTGGTCAGGTAGGCGCCCATGATATGTCGACACATGCGACGGTCCACCACCGACCCATTTAGCTTACAAAGGCCGGCCCGTTTGACTTGGTCAAAAGTTAGCGGGCTGGCCCATGAAAAGCCTGTTAATGGTCTCTTCGCAAATAGCCCATTTTACAGCCCGGTAACTCACGACCCGTTAGGGCCTACCCAAAATCGGCCAACAACATCATGTGGGCCGTCGAATATAACACCAGCTCGTTTCACTTTCGGCCCATGTATGGCCCATGACGTCTTTCGGCCCATATGAGGCCTTCATATCTTTAGGCCCACTAAAGGCCCACAGTGACTCTAGCCCAGAATGAAAAGTAAATTTCTTTGTACCCGTTAACGGCCCATGATTCACATGGGCCGTTTCCAGCCCGTGTTAGCTCTCGGCCTACTGACGCCCGATACGTTCTCGGGCTCCTTTCCGGCCCTCGATTACTTCCGGCCCGTTATTAGCATGTTCCCCTAATGGGCCAAATTCAGCCCGTGGCAAGAGTCGGCCTATTCCTGGCTTGTTAACCCGTTGCGCCGTTTCTAGCCTGTCCTATATTCTGGCCCATTAACGACCCGTTATGCCTGTGACAGAATTAAGCCTTTGATGTCCTCCGGCCTGTTAACGGCCCATTACCGTGCTGGGCCGATACCAATTACGCTCGTTTACGACCCATGTAGACCCATTTATCCGATGGCCCAAGGCCCACCGATTCTACAGCTGTGTTGGAGGCCCATTTAAAGATGGCCCGTAGGAGGCCCATGGATCCTACGACCCGTAGTAGGGTCATGGTTACCACGGTCCGTATATGGCCCATGGTTGTTGCGGCCACTAGCAAACCAGGGAAACGAAGACTAGGAAATAAATAAGCCTGAAACTATCGCTAGGCTATTAAGGCGATTGCATAAATTACAACCACTGGGCATCAAAGATCGCCACCAGTGCAAATATAGGGAACGCCCTACACTATACAAAAATGGCTTGATGTTTTCTTCAGCCGTTGGCTGCATGTTAAGAACAAATTTTGTATTGCAACAAAACAAATTACAACTATAAAACAAAACGAAGGTTGGCATAAAAGTTAACAGTCTGGCAGATAAATGCACCACCAGAAGTTCAGAAGCTCAGTTCATTTGACCTGACTGTTACGTTTTCATGTTGTATTGTCCGATGGAGCACCATAACCTTCGCCTTCATTTCTCCTAGGCTCCTGAACAACATAGCATATGTCTGATAGTCTGGATTCAAAACCATGCATATCTTGATGACATCGAACAATGTCTGTCCTTGTTTCACAAAGGTTCTCTGTTAGGGAACGGACTTGTATCTGGAGCGCAGATATAACATTGTTTTGAGCTTGCATATCTTGATCATGAGGTAGTTTGGACGAGATTGCCTTAACAACCAACCCAATATTATGCAGGAACGTGCCTTTGGCATTGTTAGTGGACATGTACTGACTCACTACAACAAGAGCTGACATTGCGGTTATAGTTGCCTCGCCACCTTTAGAAGGTGGCGGTTCCACCATTTTTTCCATAGCTTGCTGAAAAGTTGAGTTTTTACATTAGTACCAGAACAGAAGATATTAAGGAGGCAACAAAACCAAACAAAATAGCTTTGGTCTATATAAAGAACTTATTCTGGTGAACCCATGTAAAATATTAGTTGTATTTTACTTTAAAGTACATAATAAAACCAGGTTCCAAACATATGACCATGTACCATGGCTAATGTATTGTCTATTTCTTCACATTGTATTGACAGCTAAGGATAAAGAGACAAAGTTTATAATACGGTAAGCATAATATGACATCATTCATATCACAAAGCAACTGAGAACAAACAAACAGGCAATTGTAATGTTGTGTGGGCAAGTCCAGCACGAAACTAGATTACAGGTCAAGATCAGAGGAACATCAATTCTCTCTTTTAAACCTTGTAAGGTGCAATGATACGCTAAGAAAATCGTGTACAAAATTGAATAGAGTAATAGACATTGGCTGCAAACCATCCCGTTCAACACACGAGTCAAAGTAAGTAGTAGTTAAAAGGCATGAGGATTAAGGACTTACAACATCGGCTTTGACTGGTGTAGTCATGCCCTTCGTCTTGCTGGTGTGACAGTCCTTGAAGATTTCCACAGCATTTGGTTCAGGTACTTTTTGGTCCTTGTGGGCTTTCCTCTGCATTTGGAACAAGTCAATATAGATCTGATAATATGGTACAGCGAAAAGAGTGAAACAACAGCTAATTTCAAGAGCCTCGCGATGTGCAATATAGCTACGAGATCCCGTCATCTGTTGGAATTTCACTTTCGTACGGTTGGCCTTGTTCTTTGAATAGTTCACCTACAAGAAGATAGATTTGTGTGTCACATGAGTAAATAGGACTTCAACATGTGATCTGATCACATATATATATAATGTACCTGATACTTCGGATCAGACCAGTGTTTAATGAGGCCTCTCCAGTCTTCATCTGATATATTTTCCACTTGAGATGTTCGGGCAAGTTCACTGTTAGCCTTGCCTTCAAAGTGAGTTTTCCTCAAGTTATACCAATACTGTCGCAGAGAAGACTTGAAAACATGGGTGCAAGCTTGTCTGGTTGGATCATCTTGTCTATCCAACATGAACCTCATCTGTTGAAAATTATGGGAGTCTCATTATCAGCAACCTAGAAAGTATTGGACAGAGCAAGACGATATTACTAGTTTCCATACATAACCATACTTACAGATAAATGGTCGAGGAAGGTGTTGAACTGGGTTTCGTCTTTGTCATTCCTGTACTGAATCCATGTTGGGAGGATACGTACTTGAGACCTAACAGCAACCGCTGCCTTTGATACTAACTTGGTTGATTCTGTAGCATCACGTGGCCTTTTTAAACCTGCCTCAAAACGGATCTACATTCTTCCTCCTCTAGATTTAGTTAACCTATCGAGCATTATCCCTGATGTTTGTTTCCTCTTGCGCCTAGGTGCTAGTCCAACAACAAACATAGTAAGTGTTAGTGTACATCAAACTGTGAGACTACATATCAAGAAGCATGCAACTGCAACTTGGCTCCAGCAACTACCTTCTTGCTGTTGAATCTCACAAAGTTCATCTGATCTTTCCAACTCATCTTGTGTCAAGAGTGCTTAGGAAGTAGTGTCAGGTGGCAAGGAAGCTTGGGAACGTGCTGCTAGCTGAGTTGACCAACGAGTAAATCGTGCAGCTAGTGGTGCTGTGGAAGGTGTTGCAACAACTAGGGTTGTCTTTGCTTGTTTGGTGGTAGCTATTTGTTTCTGTTTGGCTTGTTCTGCAGCTCGTGTAGCACGGTATACCCTGTCGGTACAATTTTCCGCTGGACTTTGACCTTCTATTGAACCATCAGTACCAGCAGAATCTGCAGGATTCTTCTGCTTCGCTTTCCTTGTCGTTCTGTCTTGCTTCCTCTTTCTCTGTGCCATGTTAAGTCAAGCCGACAAGAAAAATTAATAACAATTTAGTTCTTCAGACCAAATTGATGTGTGATATAGACGAACTGACCTTTGATGTTAGACAACCACATGATAGGAGGATGTAATATGTACGAAAAATAGGACGGCATGAGACAACCAGAACTATGATGTGTAAACTAAGCAGAAGACATTTCACTAAATTAGAAGCAATGCAATGGAAGGTAGACACCATATGAAAGATGCTACAAATATTGCTCTACCAAGTTAACAATATCTCATCATAAATGCCGTTTAAACAAATGTGAAGCAGTACAAGAAATAAATCATATGCAAGATGCAAACAACATCACACTACCAAGTTAAAGGTCTCTCGTCATTAGTGCCATTGCATATTCACATCATTGCATATTCACAGCTTATGATGTGTAAACTAAGGAGAAGGCATTTCAACAAATTAGAAGCAATGAAAGCTAGAAACCATAAGAAAGATGCAATGAATATCACTCTACCAAGTTAAAACTGTCTCGTCATAAGTGCCATTTCAACAAATTAGAAGTAGTACAAGCTAGAAAAGAACGCGAGATGTAACCTATATCACACTCCCAAGTCAAACGTGTCTTATGATAAGTGATTGTTGCAGGTTACACAACAGTAGTACTTTGATGTAAGAACATGGTGTGATAGACAGATATTGTATGTTCTAGAAATAGGAACACGTGTCTTATTCACAAGTATAATGTGTAAAGTAAGCAGATGGAATTCAACAAAATTAGAAGCAATACAAGCTAGACATCATACATAACATGCAACCACATATAACAGTGCCAAGATAGAGGGAGCACTTGTGATGGTGCACTAGGGGAGACATGCTCATCATCAACACAGCTACGTTGAGTGTCTATGCATGTGTTGTCTTGGAAATCATCTTGAGGGGGTGAAGGAGTAGAATCTGTAGAGGCCCTTCATTTGGAAGGAGCACCATCATCCACTGCCTTGCTAACTTTCTTCCGCTTTATTGATTTTGAATTGTCAAGTAAAACCGACAAGAAAAAGCAATAAAATTCACTCTTCAGAACTCATTCGTGCATGATACTGACAATCACTACTTTGATGTAGGTCAAACACATGATTCCAGGATGGAATAATACCAAAAACAGGACATCATGGCATATTCACAATTGTTTATGTAAACTAAGCAGAAACCATTTCAACAAATAAGAAGCAATGCAAGCTATGCACCACGTGAAAGATGCAACCAATATGACACTGCCAAGTTAAAAGCGTCCCATCATAAATGTCATTTCAACAAATTAGAAGCAGCGCATGCTATAAATCATATGAAAGATGCAACTAATATCACACTGCATTTACTAAAGGTGTCTCATCATATTGATTTATGCGGGATACAAAAAAACAATAGTTTTATGTAAGGACATGCTTAATTCACAGATGTACTATGTACTAAAAACAGGAAGGCATGTCACATTAACAGGTATAATGTATAAGCTAAGCAGAATAGCAGATGCAATTCAACCAGATTGGAAGAATTACAATCTAGACACCATATGCAACATGCAACCACATATCACACTGCCAAGTTAGAGCAAGCACCTACGATGCTAGTGTAGGGGAAATGCGATAATCAACTATAGAGCTACGTTCTTATCTTCATCTAGCCTTGCTGTTTCTTGAGAATCGTGTGGGGAGGCTGACGCTGCAATCTATGAGGATATTTTCTCATAATAGTCCACTTGCCTGACTTACTCATCATAAGTGATTGATGAGGGATACACAAGAACATTAGTTTGATGTAAGAACATGGTTAATAGACACATGTACTAGTATGTACCAAAAACAGGAAGGCATGTCATATTCAAAGGTATAGTGTGTAAGCTAAGCAGATGCAATTTTACCAAATTAGAAGCAATACAAGCTAGACATCTGGCTGGAGTGGTGAGCATGATCATCTAGGACCTGAGAGCCTGGTGGGAGGCGGGCAGCTTCCCCACTGATGGTGTCCTGGACTAGGGGGTACTCACCACGTCATCTCCCAATCTGTTAGATTGGGGCGAGGACCCCCATGACCATATACTCATGGGCCAGTTCGGACAACTGCCGCATACAAGGAAGATTCCACAAGACTAGGCGATCAAGACAAGGACTCCCCCCCACCGGCGTATTCGGCTAGGACTCTTGTTATCCTAGGCCTCTGGTCAATTATATAAACCGAGGCCAGGCTAGTCGATAGATGATATACACCATACAATCATACCGTAGGCTAGCTTCTAGGGTTTAGCCTCTCCGATCTTGTGGTAGATCTACTCTTGTACTACTCATATCATCAATATTAATCAAGCAGGACGTAGGGTTTTTACCTCCATCAAGAGGGCCCGAACCTAGGTAAAACATCGTGTCCCCTGCCTCCTGTTACCATCCGCCTTAGACGCACAGTTCGGGACCCCCTACCCGAGATCCGCCGGTTTTGACACCAACATTTGTGCTTTCGTTGAGAGTTCCGCTGTGTGTTCGGCAAAAGATGATGGCTCGCCTGCAGATCAACTGCGACTTCGGCATCTTCGTCACCAGCTCGACTGGTCACCTTGGTTCGACCAAGGACTACGCCCTACCTCCGGCCGTCATGTTCGGATGAGGGCATTTATAAACATCAACTCCGATCTCTATCAAGATCATTGCGGAATCATCCAGGGAGCCTGGGGGCTTAACATCAACATTGCCCTCGGGTGACCGTGCTGTTTTTCTGAACAACAAACTTGTGTCTGCCGCCACCGCCTCCTCAAGTGTCTTTTTAACAATTGCTTTGGTGGAATTGTGCGGAATTGAATCTACAACAACCCTGGAAAATTTCGTTGAATTCCGATGGAGGAATCTCAGGCAATCCATAATATAGCGGAGCCCTGTCAAATCTGGACGGGAATCTGGACGAGTTTAGGGCGTGGTGTCCAGCTTCTAGCTTGTCCGTCCTTTGGAATATCCAATCGTTGATCGGCTGCGGAATTCCTATATCTACCACCTCTCCAAATTTCAGCTCGATCCGACCGTCCAAACTCCGGGAACCTTCCCATTAGTGCATCACTTTTCGGATCTGTTTTCTGCACGAAAACAAATCCAGCCCGAGTTCGTCTTTTTTATGAATGGGATTTCAGACATCCTTTTGAAGGGAGTTTTGTATGGGGTATTGTGTTTTGTTCCCGAACACATCCCACTAACTTTAAGATCTTCGGAACATGATCTTCAACATCATGCTGGTGTCAAACTAGTCCGACAATATTGCTCCATGGCTGCCGACCTGCGCTAGACACGTCGTCACTTTGTTGAGCCGAGCTCAACTTCTTCGGATCATCATCTCGGCAAACCAAACAAGAGTCCGACATCGCGAAGGATAAATCATCACCAACATCGCCACCCCAGGATTACACGGAGCGGGCATACAGGCATCGCCGCACGGTCGCTTCATCAAGCCGGCATCGACAACATCACGACCTGCATCGGCAGGGCCGCACTATTGCTTCTTCAAGCTGGTGTCCATCATGCCGACCTACTTCGACTCATCAGCTGACATCGAGACTTCGATGTCTCGGCTGGACCGGGGGCTTCGCCATCTCTTCATCAACCTACTCCGGACACTTCGGCGTCACTAGCCGACCAACCCCGTCAGTTAGCTGGACCAGGGACTTTGCCTCGGCGAGCCTACCTTTGCCAGCATTGCCATGCCATTGTTTTATTGCCCATTAGGCAATGCGGATCGAGTCCCAATTTTGGGAATCACCTTGCTTCAGATTGCTACAACAAATAAACCAGGTGCTATTAATCCCAGTATTTTTTGCTTGTTTGGGTTCATTTTTCGCAAGGAATTATTACTCTGGCTTGTCCATCATATGTACACAGGTCTATCAAATGGTGGCCACATTAACGACGGTCGTGTGGTGGTTCGGTCAGTTTCTGTACATAGTCCGGCGAACGTCGCATCCGGAACTTGGACCGACCTGTGAATTCAGGCTTTGCCACACCTTTACCGCATCACGCCGACGCCCTGCATCGACATTGACTTCGACGCCAGGCCATATTTCTTTTATTACTCACTTTGCATAAGTTATTTATTATGCAACAATTTTTTTAATTATTATTATTATTACTATTATCTCTGGTTTGCATTATTTTTTGTGCACAGGAAAATGATCCGGAGACTTTGGCATCACTCTGCCGGTCTGCATTGACCGTGCTATGTCACCACTTCGGCGTGTCGAGCTCTCCGCTCCGCCACCTCGGGACCGGCTTGGGGGATGGAACCTTGTCCCGCATCAAGCTCGGACCGCGTCATCAATGCCGAACACATTAACCAGCTAAGTCGCTTGCATGCTCAAAGTTTTAATTTTTAACTTGTGTTCGGTTCGACCAAGCATTATAATTTTTTGGAAAAAAGTTGCTTGTAAAAAATTTCCTTGTCCAAACTTTGTTTGTGACACACATATTCAAATACCCCGTTTATTTGTGGGCTTCCTTTATGAAGCTTTTCCTCTTGCATATGATTATACTTGTATGGCTTTGTTCCTTGTTCGTGTATTACGCCACAATATGCACCATATTGACTTAAGCGATTTGCAAGCTGGGTTGCCTGGCTCCTGTGCTTACCCCTACGTTCCCGATTGTTCGGCTAGGGAGTAAAGGGAGCAGCTCTGCGATTGTCACGACCGGGTCCTCCGAGCTCTGACCTCAGACTGGATGAAGCCAAAAGCTAGCGCTCTTATTGTTTTCAATCATGGTCAGCACAAAACGGAACTCATGAGTACAAAAAATCTATTGCACAAGTCTCATAGTAATAATGAGCACCGAAGAAAGGTATCGGTGGGGGTACTATTTTCTTCGAAGATGCTTCTTACACTTCGTCTGTAATATAGCATAAGTTCCCTGAGCGCGCTTTGTCTGTTATAGCCTAATGGCCCGGTTGCCTAGTTATCGGAAACACTGTCGATATTCTCGACAGGTGGAGTACATAACACTTTTCGGTCCTTGACCGAAGAGGGAGAAGCCGATGGTCAGTTAAGAAACGTTTAAAGTTCGGTTAAACAAAAATATGATATAAGTACTTCGGTACATACGATCATTATACATAAAACCTTTTACCCAAGTCACTTGGGGGCTCTTAAAATTTATATGAGCTATTTTATACTAAATGTGTTTTCTTCTTGGTCGTTGCAAAGTCTTTTTCTATCGCTCCTTTTTCGACGTGAGTGTGTGGTCAATAGCCATTTAACCCATTTTCTCTCTAGTGACCGCTCGAGTTTAGTTCGCTAAACTGGTCTAACGAGAAGCACTCCGCCTTCGGGATAGTAGGCTGCGGCCCTAGGCTGACCGACTTGAAGTCTTGCGATCGGATGTGTAATGTTAAAGCATGACAAAAGCACACTTTTTTTGTAAGACCAATTTTCGGATTGGCACCGAACACTTGATCTTGTTCGGACATCAAGTTTTTACTAACGTTTTTTGGTTTTCCAAGCTCATGGCACTTTTAAACTATTTGTGTGTTTTCAACACAAGTCTCGCAGTGCAATGCCGGACACCTTTATAAATTCGGCAAAAATATTCTCGGATATTGCTATATATGCATCGGTTTCGAATTGTGTCTTTGGTCAATAGTTGGGTTCCGCTTTGTTCGGCTAGGCGTGCAAAGGGAGAACCACTGTGATTGTGCTTCCAGCTCACACGGTTAAGCACCTCAGTGGAGAAAGCCGAAAACTGACTGTCACAGTAAGCCTAAACTGGTCAGTGATCCGATAACTGTGTTAAAATGACGGGCCACTCATAACAATGGCCGAAGTGTTTACGGCTTGACCTCGAATGTCGCCGAACACTACCGGGGGCTATTAACTGGCCTCCCAAACTAAATCCTCGATATTTTTCTCTTACATTAGAGCTGAGGTTTCATGATCATGCTTAGCATGACAACCCAAAGAAAGGAACCGATAGCGGGACTATTTTCTTTGGAAGACATTTCTTATGTTAAACAGTAATATAACATATCTCTCTGCGTACCTTTGTTTATAATACCGTATGGCCAGATTGCCTTGTTTGTTCTAAATCTTTGCCCTCATAAAGCCTTTATAAAGTAGGACAAACACTCCTCGGCTATTGGCCGAGGAGGTGGAAGCCGATGGTCGGTCAACAAAGTTTTGTACAATGCGAATCCAAGCATTAATGACGTAAAGTACTTGGATACATAGAGTCATTACACATAATTTGTGATTTTTCTATGGATATCTATCCTTAATTTGGCCACCCGTGCCCGCATTAAGGCTCGGGGGCTACTGGGCTTCGGGCTTATTATTTACAAATATTAAAGGGGCACATCGATCCCCTGATCTGGTGTTGCCACCCGACCAGTGTCTCGGGGGCTACTGCATTGCCTGTCCAATGCAAAAAAAATTAAGTGTAATACAGTTTCCGAGGAGATTTTGATCGTCAGGTTGGTCGGCCGCACCCAACCTGAGTCTCGAGGACTAAGCACGCCGCTTTTTGTGTCCCGAAGTATTCTGCCGAGCTAGGACTTGATCCTCAGACCGATTTTGCAAATCAACCTAAGTCTCAGCGGCTACTGGGATTAGCGGTCTTATGTCATCCTTCATGTGCATCTCGGGTTTTAGACCAATACCCACCTTGAGGGCTACTGGCTATACATCTCGGCAGAGAATAAATTGCACCAATCAAAAATATTGACAAAAATCGGCCCACATTCGGGGTGGTGCACCACCTCGGAAGCAGTCCAGCATAAAGCTCGGGCGCTAGTGGCTGGCTCCATAGAGGGCATTTCCGGCATTAAGCTCGGCTAAACTCCTTCAAACTTCTTTGAACCAAGGTGATTTACGACGCCTCGGATACATAGTCCGGCGTTGGAGCTCGGATACATAGTCCGGCGTTGGAGCTCGGATACATAGTTCAGCGTTGGAGCTCGGATACATTCCGGCGTTACAGCTGGGAAGCGGTCCGACGTTGGTGCTTGGCTGCAAAAGATACCTCAAATGCAGTCCGGTGTTGGGGCTCGGACGCAAGAGGACGCTGCCGCCCGGGAACAACTGCAAACCCGAGGTGTGTCATAAAAATAACAAGGCATTGATAAAGGCCGGAAACTTAAAGGGGCTCCTCGGATACCCGATGTGTAAAGTCGTCGAATGCATTTCGGCGATCCTCAAGATCGAAGATGAGAAGATTTGTTGAACCAGTTTTCAAGATCGACGACCGAAGATGAAGAACGGTTCGGAAGAATCGAGGAGCGTCCCTAACTTGAAGACCGGTTTAGGGGGCTACTGGTGGTGTCCTGGACTAGGGGGTACTCACCACGTCATCTCCCGATCTGTTAGATTGGGCCGAGGATCCCCATGGCCGTATACTCATGGGCCAGTTCGGAAAGCTGCCGCATACAAGGAAGATTCCACAAGACTTGGCGATCAAGACAAGGACTCCTCCCCACCGGCGTATTCGGCTAGGACTCTTGTTATCCTAGGCCTCTGGTGTGTTATATAAACCGAGGCCAGGCTAGTCGATAGATGATATACAACATACAATCATACCGTAGGCTAGTTTCTAGGGTTTAGCCTCTCCGATCTCGTGGTAGATCTACTCTTGTACTACCCATATCATCAATATCAATCAAGCAGGACGTAGGGTTTTACCTCCATCAAGAGGGCCGAACCTGGGTAAAACATCGTGTCCCCTGCCTCTTGTTACCATCCGCCTTAGACGCACAGTTCGGGACCCCCTACCCGAGATCCGCAGGTTTTGACACCGACACCCACCATCGTGACTTTTTAGTTGGCTTCCAGCTGATGCCTGTCTATGATGGGCTTGTCACTGGCTCGGCCAGTGCCCTGACTAGCCATTTGACTTCTGGTGCTCCCGGGATGGTGGTTCATTTAAATAATATCTTTCCTTACCTTAATGAAGACCGACTTCGGCCTTTCGAATACAAGCTAGACACCATATGAAACATGCAACCACATATGACACCGCGAAGTTAAAGTAAGCACCTAGGTGTTGGAAATATGCCCTAGAGGCAATAATAAAATGGTTATTATTATATTTCCTTGTTCATGATAATTTTCTATTGTTCATGCTATAATTGTGTTATGCGGAAATTGTAATACATGTGTGAATATATAGACCACAACATGTCCCTAGTAAGCCTCTAGTTGACTAGCTCGTTGATCAATTGATGGTTACGGTTTCCTGACCATGGACATTGGATGTCATTGATAACAGGATCACATCATTAGGAGAATGATGTGATGGACAAGACCCAATCCTAAGCATAGCACAAGATCGTGTACTTCGTCTGCTAGAGCTTTTCTAAGTGTCAAGTATCATTTCCTTAGACCATGAGATTGTGCAACTCCCGGATACCATAGGAGTGCTTTGGGTGTACCAAACGTCACAACGTAACTGGGTGGCTATAAAGGTACACTACAGGTATCTCTGAAAGTGTCTGTTGGGTTGGCATGAATTGAGACTAGGATTTGTCACTCCATATGACGGAGAGGTATCTCTGGGCCCACTCGGTAATGCATCATCATAATGAGCTCAGTGTGACTAAGTAGTTGGTCACGGGATGATGTGTTACGGAACGAGTAAAGTGACTTGCCGGTAATGAGATTGAACAAGGTATTGGGATACCGACGATCGAATCTCGGGCAAGTAACGTACCGATTGACAAAGGGAATTGAATACGGGATTGATTGAATCCTTGACATCATGGTTCATCCGATGAGATCATCACGGAATATGTGGGAGCCAACATGGGTATCCAGATCCCGCTGTTGGTTATTGGCCGGAGAGTTGTCTCGGTCATGTCTGCAGAGTTCCCGAACCCGTAGGGTCTACACACTTAAGGTTCGGTGACGCTAGGGTTGTAGAGATGTTAGTATGTGGTATCCCGAAAGTTGTTCGAAGTCCCGGATGAGATCCCGGACGTCATGAGGAGTTCTAGAATGGTCCGGAGGTAAAGATTTATATATAGGAAGTCCAGTTTTGGCCACCGGGAAAGTTTCGGGGTCACCGGTATTGTACCGGGACCACCGGAAGGGTCCCGGGGGTCGACTGGGTGGGGCCACCTATCACGGAGGGCCCCATGGGCTGAAGTGGGAAGGGAACCATCCCCTGGTGGGCTGGTGCGCCCCCCTTGGGCCTCCTCCTGCGCCTAGGGTTAGAAACCCTAGGGGTGGGGGGCGCCTCCACTTGGCTTGGGGGCCAAGCCACCCCCTTGGCCGCCGCCCCCCATCTAGATGCGATCTAGAGGGGCCGGCGCCCCCCTGGCCCCTATATATAGTGGAGGGGACGGAGGGCAGCCACACCCAAGTCCCTGGCGCCTCCCTCTCCCTCCGTGACACCTCTCCCTCTCGTTGGTGCTTGGCGAAGCCCTGCCGAGATCCCGCTGCTTCCACCACCACGCCGTCGTGCTGCTGGATCTCCATCAACCTCTCCTCTCCCCTTGCCGGATCAAGAAGGAGGAGACGTCTCTCCCAACCGTATGTGTGTTGAACGTGGAGGTGCCGTCCGTTCGGCGCTCGGTCATCGGTGATTTGGATCATGACGAGTACGACTCCATCAACCCCGTTCTCTTGAACGCTTCCGCTCACAATCTACAAGGGTATGTAGATGCACTCCTCTTCCCCTTGTTGCTAGATGACTCCATAGATTGATCTTGGTGATGCGTAGGAAATTTTTATATTTCTGCTACGTTCCCCAACAGTGGCATCATGAGCTAGGTCTATGCGTAGTTTCTATGCATGATTAGAACACAAGTTGTCGTGGGCGTTGATTTTGTCAATTTACTTGCCGTTACTAGTCTTATCTTGATTCGGCGGCATCGTGGGATGAAGCGGCCCGGACCGACCTTACACGTACGCTTACGTGAGACTGGTTCCTCCGACTGACATGCACTAGTTGCATAAGGTGGCTGGCGGGTGTTTGTCTCTCCCACTTTAGTCGGATCGGATTCGATGAAAAGGGTCCTTATGAAGGGTAAATAGAAATTGGCATATCACGTTGTGGTTTTGGCGTAGGTAAGAAACGTTCTTGCTAGAAACCTATAGCAGCCACGTAAAAACTTGCAACAACAATTAGAGGACGTCTAACTTGTTTTTGCAGCATGTGCCATGTGATGTGATATGGCCAAAAGGATGTGATAAATGATATATGTGATGCATGAGATTGATCATGTTCTTGTAATAGGAATCACGACTTGCATGTCGATGAGTATGACAACCGGCAGGAGCCATAGGAGTTGTCTTAATTTATTTATGACCTGCGTGTCAACATAAACATCATGTAATTACTTTATTTTATCGCTAACCGTTAGCCATAGTAGTAGAAGTAATAGTTGACGAGACAACTTCATGAAGACGCGATGATGGAGATCATGGTGTCATGCCAGTGACAACGATGATCATGGCGCCTCGAAGATGGAGATCAAAAGGAGCAAAATGATATTGGCCATATCATGTCACTATTTGATTGCATGTGATGTTTATCATGTTTTACATCTTATTTGCTTAGAACAACGGTAGCATAAATAAGATGATCCTTTGCAATAATTTCAAGAAGGTGTTCCCCCTAACTGTGCACCGTTGCTAAGGCCCGTTGTTCGGAAGCACCACGTGATGATCGGGTGTGATAGGTTCTAACGTTCGCATACAACGGGTGTAAGCCAGATTTACACACACAATACACTTAGGTTGACTTGACGAGCCTAACATGTACAGACATGGCCTCGGAACACGGAAGACCGAAAGATCGAACATGAGTCGTATAGAAGATACGATCAACGTGAAGATGTTCACCGATGATGACTAGTCCGTCTCACATGATGATCGGACACGGCCTAGTTGAATCGGATCATGTATCACTTAGATGACTAGAGGGATGTCTATCTGAGTGGGACTTCATTAATAATTTGATTAGATGAACTTAATTATCATGAACATAGTCTAAAATCTTTGCAATATGTCTTGTAGATCAATGGCCCACACTAATGTTGTCCTCAACTTCAATGCGTTCCTAGAGAAAACCAAGCATAAAGACGATGGTAGAAACTATACAGACTGGGTCCGGAACTTGAGGATCATCCTCATAGCTGCCAAGAAAGCATATGTCCTTAAAGCACCGCTAGGTGAAGCACCACCCCCAGCAAACCAAGATGTTATGAACGCTTGGCAGTCCCGTGTTGATGATTACTCCCTGGTTCAGTGCGGCATGCTTTATAGCTTAGAACCAGGGCTCCAGAAGCGTTTTGAGCAACACAGAGCATATTAGATGTTCCAAGAGCTGAAAATGGTTTTCCAAGCTCATGCCCGGGTCGAGAGATATGAAGTCTCCGACAAGTTCTATAGTTGTAAGATGGAGGAGAATAGTTCCATCAGCGAGCACATACTCAAAATGTCTGGGTTGCACAACCACTTGTCTCAGCTGGGAGTTAATCTCCCGGATGATGTGGTCGTTGACAGAATCCTTTAGTCGCTCCCACCTAGCTACAAGAGCTTTGTGATGAACTTCAATCTGCAGGGGATGGAAAAGACCATTCCTGAGGTATATTCGATGCTGAAATCAGCGGAGGTGGAAATCAAAAAGGAACATCAAGTGTTGATGGTGAATAAAACCACTAAGTTCAAGAAAGGCAAGGGTAAAAAGAACTTCAAGAAGGACGGCAAGGGAGTGGCCGCGACCGGTAAGCAAGCTCCCAGGAAGAAGCCAAAGAATGGACCCAAGCCCGAGACTGAGTGTTTTTATTGCAAGGGAAGTGGTCACTAGAAGCGGAACTACCCCAAGTACTTAGCGGACAAGAAGGCCGGCAACACCAAAGGTATATGTGATATACATGTTATTGATGTGTACCTTACCAGTACTCGTAGTAGCTCCTGGGTATTTGATACCGGTGCGGTTGCTCATATTTGTAACTCAAAACAGGAGCTGCGGAATAAACAGAGGCTAGCGAAGGACGAGGTGACGATGCGTGTCAGGAATGGTTCCAAGGTCGATGTGATCGCCGTCGACACGCTACCTCTGCAGTTACCTACGGGATTAGTTTTAAACCTCAATAATTGTTATTTAGTGCCAGTTTTGAGCATGAATATTGTATCAGGATCTCGTTTAATACGAGATGGCTACTCATTTAAATCCGAGAATAATGGTTGTTCTATTTATATGAGAGATATGTTTTATGGTCATTGTCGGTGTCAAAACTGGCGGATCTCAGGTAGTGGGTCCCGAACTGTGCGTCTAGGCCGGATGGTAACAGGAGGCAGGGAACACGATGTTTTACCCAGGTTCGGGCCCTCTTGATGGAGGTAAAACCCTACATCCTGCTTGATTAATATTGATGATATGGGTAGTACAAGAGTAAATCTACCACGAGAGCAAGGAGGCTAAACCCTAGAAGCTAGCCTATGGTATGATTGTTGTATATGGAGTTGATTGCCTACGGACTACAACCCTCCGGTTTATATAGACACCAGATAGGGTTAGGGTTACACAGAGTCGGTTACAATGGTAGGAGATCTTGAATATCCGCATCGCCAAGCTTGCCTTCCACGCCAAGGAAATCCCATCCGGACATGGGACGAAGTCTTCAATCTTGTATCTTCATAGTCCAGGAGTCCGGCTGAAGGTATAGTCCGGCTACCCGAACACCCCCTAATCCAGGACTCCCTTAGTAGCCCCTGAACTAGGCTTCAATGACGACGAGTCCGGCGTGCAAATTGTCTTCGGCATTGCAAGGCGGGTTCCTCCTCCAAGTCCTTCATAGAAGATTGTAAACACCAAGAGTAGTGTCCGTCTTTGCAAAATAAGCTTCCACATATTACCATAGAGAGAATGATATAAACACAAATCAAATCTGCTGACGTATTCCGCAGTGCGTCATCACACTATGGCCAAGTCCTTTACTCGAATCGTTTTTACTTTTCCACCTCAGCATGTTTTGCGAGGCGGTTTCCTTGGCACGTCTTGTCAAAGCAGAGATCGTGTACCCCCTTTACGGGATTCTCATCAATAAAGACGTGGGTAACCCAACCGCGTCATTTATCATGGCGCTTGGGAGGCAAGCGAGTTTTACTAGGCTGGTGGGGACGCACAACCGCATCCGCCCATATAAGGGGATAAGGATCCACCTTTTTACCTACGCCTTCTTCCTCCTTTGCCTATCCATCTCCTGTGCACCCGAACTACAGCGCCCAAGCCCGCACTTCCCGCCTCAACCTTCTCCAGCAATGTCCGGAGCGGGAGACAAGTGGATGGTCTCCTCCGCTACGGAGGGCCAAGTCAAGAAGCTAAGGAAGGACGGATACCTTTCTAAGGATATCGTGCACCGGCTTCCCGAAAAGGGGCAGCTTCTCCCCACCCCAAGGCCCCATGAGAGGGTAGTATTTCTTCCCCACTTCCTCCGCGGACTGGGTTTTCCACTCCACCCATTTGTCCGGGGGCTCATGTTCTATTATGGCCTGGACTTCCACGATCTGTCCCCGAACTTCATCCTCAACATCTCGGCGTTTATCGTCGTGTGCGAGGCTTTCCTCCGCGTCCGCCCTCATTTCGGCCTCTGGCTCAAGACCTTCAATGTCAAGCCCAAGGTGGTGCGCGGCAGCCAGGCGGAGTGTGGAGGCGCCATGGCAGGCAAGATGGCCAACGTCCTATGGTTCGAGGGCTCTTTTGTGGAGACCCTAAAGGGGTGGCAATCCGGGTGGTTTTACATCACCGAGCCACGCGATCCGAAATGGACCGCAGTCCCCGAGTTTCGATCCGGACCCCCCATGTGGCTTATGTCCTGGAAAGAGACGGGCCTGTCATGGGGTGACGAAAAAGAGGTGACCGGATTGCAAACATGCATCCAGTCCCTGGTGAACAAGCCAATCCGGCTTGTTAATGTAATCCAGGTTATGCTCGTCCGTCGGATCCTCCCGTGCCAACAATGGGATTTTAATCTATGGGAGTTCGACCCGGCGCAGCACCAAACCCTTAGCAGGCTCTTCGACACGACGTACGAAAATGCCTGGAAGGTGCTATTCAAGGGTGCCGAGGCTCCCGCATCCTCTTCTGAGGACCGTGGATACAGATCGCAGCGTCACGCTAGCGAGGTAAGCTATCTTCACCTTTTACAGGATGTTAAGCTTTTTTTATAGTTTGACTCTATGCGGGATCTAAACTCCCTTACCTTTGACAGGCTTGGCGGGCGATATCCGGACCGATTAACTGTCCGGCTCCGCTGCCCGAAGACCCAGCCCCAGCTCTACTAGTGAAGCTGCTGGCTCCGGCGCCTTATGTGGTGCCGGAAAACAAGGCCAAGAAGAAGACCACGGGGACTCGAAAGAGTGCCCGTAACATGGTGGTGTCGGACTCGTCATCCGATGAGTCTGAGACGCCCTCTTCCCGTGAAAACGAGGAGGAGGAAGAAGAAAATCCTCCCCCCAGCGGAGGGAGGAGAGAAGAGGAAGGCCGCCCCAACGGGGGAGGCCGAGGGGTCTAGGAAAAGGAAGACCCCTCCGCCAGACTACTCCCCCGACGCCGAAGAGGGCGAAGAGGAGTGGCCAAACAGGGCCAAGCGTCCGGCGAAATCGTAAGTTCGGATATCAGAGTAACTCATGATGTTCCTTTGTCGCACAACTTTCCCTAATGTCGAACGTAATTATGTAGCCCGCCTCGGGCCGAATTCAACGAATCGTCGGGCGGCTCCCTGGACTCATCGGACGTGAACTCAGTTCCGCCCGCTGTCTCCCCCCGCACTGCAGACGACGCCGAAGTGGCATCGCGACAAGCTCCGGGGCAGGAGGAGGTGGTCCCGGAGGAGCCGCAAGGCAACCTCCCGGACTCCAGGAGTGAAGGGGATAAGGCCCCCCAGGGCTCCAAGTCTGGCTTTGTGCCGGACACCGCGCCGGCATCTTCCACAGTTCCGGACCGCGGTAGGCGAACTCCTTCCAAGAGGAGCAAACCTTCTGAGTCGGCGGCCTCCGTCCAACCGGAGGTGCCGGACAATCTGCTGGAGGTGCTTGACGGCGCCTCCATCGATGAGGGGCACCGTACTATTATGAGTACGGTGATCCAGAAGGTTCAGTCCGCCAAGAGCGGACTGACTGAAGCTTGCACTAGCCTTCTAACAGGCTTCGAGGTAAGTGAAAATATGTAAAAATATTACCGCATAGACAGTAGCCCATGATGCTCTGTTTGGCGTTCGAAAAGAAAAGACGAATAGAGGATCTATTAAATTTCGCAGGAGTCTAACAAAAAAGAGTCAATATGCGTATACAGGCTTCGCTGCTATCCACCGCCGCACTGACTGCGGAGGTGGGTGTCCTGAAGCAGGACCTCGAGCAGACGAAGCGAGAGCTCGGCCTTGCCAAGCAGCGGCTCGAGGAGAAGGTAAGAAATACCTTACAGAAAAAGTGCCTATAAAAAGGCGTGATTGCAAAAAAATAACAGGATTGTACTGCTTATTGTAGGGGCCACGACTGAGGTGGCGACCCTTAAGCAGGCGCTGTCTGAGGCCGAAAAGAAAATGGCCGCGGAGCACAGCGAGCGAGACAGACTTGGGGCTCAGGTCGGCGAGGTGCAGCAAGAGCTTCAGGCTCTCATGAAAAAACATGAGGGTTTGGAGCTTGAGTCAAAGGCACAAGCATCCGAGCTCGCGACGGCCCTTGAGACTGCCAAGTCTGCCAAGGCCGAAGCCCAAAAGGCCCTCCAAGAGTTGGAGGAGATGAGGAAGATAGCAGCGGGTAAGGCATTCTTTATGCAAAGCAGAAATATAAAAGTAAACTACTCATTACTTACCCGAATCCGGAACTCTCCAGGGGCATTCACAGATCTTCCCCGCAGCGTATTCGACGCCGCTGCATTCTACCGAGCTGAAGAGGGCAGCTCAACAGAGAAGGTGTTCTGGTCTCAGTATTCTGAGGCCGGACACCCTATGCCCTTGAGCGACCAGCTGAAGAAGTTGGTCGAGCTCCACAAGGCGGCCGAACAGGCCATGAAGGGCTTCATAGTTCGGCTGTGGCCCAGAGAGGCCCTGCCTGGGAGCTATTTCGGGCTGGTGCGGCGGCTGGTGGAGGCCTGTCCGAGGCTCGAGGTCATCAAGCGCTCCCTCTGCATCAAAGGTGCCCGTCGAGCCCTTGCCCGTGCAAAGGTGCAGTAGGGTAAGCTGGACGGTGAGAAGCTTGTGAAGGACGGGCCGCCGCCGAGGAAGGAGCATCGCAAGCCCGAGAACTAATACAAGGATGTTCTTGCAGGTGCCCGCCTTGTGGCGGATGAATGTACCAAGGATGTGATATTTGAATGAACTCGCTCGTGTTTATCCTGTGCGCTGAAAACTTGTTCATATGCGCTAAGCAATGCTTATTAAATTTAAAATATTACTTTCTGTGCGGTCGTTTATCAAAAATTGAGAGATGGCCAATCGTCGGCTTCTGCCCCCGTGCCACTAGTGCTGGGGTGTTCGGGATAAACCTGAGCGCTCTTTTTCCCATAGTTGGGTCCTTCAAGGGAGGCGCTCAACACAACGAACCAGGCAATCGGACTATAATGCTTGAACACTCTCACTTAGCCATAGAACTCTATAATTTTAAATTTCGGCGAAGCCCCTAGTTCGGAAGACCGAGTTCGGGGCGCTATCCATGCCTTGGCCGGACAAAGCCAGCTCCTCGCTCGAAGCGGCATAAGCCTTTAGGGACTCGAAAAACCTCTCGAACAGCGACCGGTCTCTTGCCACATCATGACAGTCAGTTTTAGCTTTCTCCACTGAGGTGCTTAACCCAGCTGAATCGGGGCACAATCGCAGTGGTTCTCCTAGTGCTACCTTAGCCGATAGAGCGGAACATAAGGCAACAAAACATAGGAGCTAGGCAAACCCAACTATTAACCCAAATCATGATTCGGAGCCGATGCATATAGTGCTATAAGTTCGGGGTGCCGCACTTGTGAAAGTGTACGGACTTCTCACACCATTATGAGGGGTACTGAAGCCCCTAGCGTGTTTGCCGTACCATGGTGTACGGGTGCAATCATGTCATTTAATAAACATAAATGTGAAAAGAAGATAATGCAAAAAATAGACAAGAAGCTAAGCATTGTTTATAGAGAGGCTATTTATCAAAGCCGAACGATACAAATAGTGCGGTAAGCAAAAGATATTGGACTATTCAGTATGTCCTGACCAGGGGCAGGCCGCGGAATTGTATTTAAAACAGGTATATCGCTCGTAACAGAGACCACCTGGGAGTTCCATAATGTGGCATGGCTTGTCTGCCTCCCTGGATCATGCATTGTTTGTGCGACAATCGAATTGCTGAACAGGTCGTCCGAAGAATGGAGTCCTGAAAGTAAGGAAAAAAATAAAAAAAGGAATCCGGCAGCCCCTAATACATTTTAAGCCGTATTTTGGGCGTGCCGTTATTGTGCCCCTTCCCCTGTGCCCATGGTATTTCAAGGGCGTAGTTATGTACGTGAGGTACTGGTTTTGCTATGTCGCGAAAGCTGGGGTTGGGGCCGCATTGCTACGCTTGCTCAGAGTGTGCCAGGCAATCCTGCTGTGGGTTACACCGAGCGCGCTTGGCAGTGTCTGGCTTTTTAATAGCCGGACTGGAGAATTGCCTAAGAAGGCTACTTTGTACCTCCGCTGCGAGAGCCGCCGTATGCTCCTCCGTACGGAGGGAGCGTTCGGTGTTTCCGTTGACCGTAATTACTCCTCGAGGGCCTGGCATCTTGAGCTTGAGATATGCGTAGTGCGGCACCGCATTGAACTTTGCGAATGCGGTTCGTCCGAGCAGGGCGTGAGAGACACTGCGAAACGGGACTATATCGAAGATTAACACTTTGCTTTGGAAATTGTCCGGGGATCCGAAGACCACGTCAAGTGTTACTGAGCCTATACAGTTGGCTGCTACACCTGGTATAATGCCTTTAAAGGTCGTTCTTGTGGGCTTAATCCTTGAGGGATCTATGCCCATTTTCCGCACTGTATCCTAATAAAGCAGGTTCAGGCTACTGCCGCCGTCCATGAGGACTCTTGTGAGATGAAAAGTGATCGGGCAGGAGGACCATGGGTTGAACTTTGGGGCGACTGGCTCCATCGCGTATACCTCCCGTAGCGCATGCTTCCGCTCCCGCTTGGGAATGTGGGTTGCATATATCATGTTCACCGTCCGCACTTGTGGGGGAAAGCCCTTCTGTCCATTGTTGTTTGGCGGCTTGGGCTCCTCGTCGTTGCTGTGCAGCCCCTTGTCTCTGTTTTCGGCCCTTAACTTGCCTGCCTGCTTAAACACCCAACAATCCCTGTTAGTGTGATTGGCTGGCCTTTCGGAGGTGCCATGTATCTAGCACAAGCGATCGAGTATTCGGTCCAAACTGGACGGGCCCTGAGTATTCTTATTGAATGGCCTTTTCCGCTGACCGGATTTATAGCCTTTGAATCTGGCATTGACTGCCGTGTCTTCATTTCTGTCGCTATTAACGCGGCGTTTTTGCTTATTCTGATGTGTCCTGCCACTTTTGTCCTTGGTATCTGAATTACCAGGGTTCTTTGATAAGTTGTTACTGCGAGCTAGCCAGCTGTCTTCTCCCGCGCAAAAGCGGGTCATGAGTGTCATGAGGGCTGCCATGGATTTCGGCTTTTCCTGTCCCAGGTGCCGGGCAAGCCACTTGTCGCAATTGTTATGCTTGAAGGCTGCTAGGGCCTCTGCGTCCGGACAGTCGACTATCTGGTTTTTCTTTGTTAGGAACCGTGTCCAGAATTGTCTGGCTGATTCCTCTGGCTGCTGAATTATGTGGCTTAAGTCGTCGGCATCCGGCGGTCGCACGTAAGTGCCCTGGAAGTTGTCGAGGAATGCAGCTTCCAGGTCCTCCCAAGAACCGATCGAGTCTGCTGGCAAGCTGTTAAGACAATGCCGGGCCGGTCCTTTAAGTTTGAGCGGGAGGTATTTGATGGCGTATAGATCATCGCCGCGTGCCATGTGGATGTGAAGGAGATAATCCTCGATCCATACTGCCGGATCTGTTGTGCCATCGTATGATTCGATGTTTACGGGTTTGAAACCCTCTGGGATTTTATGATCCATTACTTCATTCATGAAGCATAGCGGGTGTGCGGCGCCTCTGTACTGGGCTATATCACGACGCAGCTCGGAAGAGCTATGTCTGTTGTGTTCGGCCCGGCCGGATTTGTTGTATCCGGAGTGAAGATCATTGTCACATGCCGTAGGGCGCCTGCTCGATCCGTAGATCGATCTTGTTTGTCTTGCCTTATCCTCCAGTATGTCTCGCAGGTCGGGCGCATTTTCCCGTGCCTTAGTTGAGCGACGTCGGGGCATGGCTTGGGTGGAGGGCCGAGAGGCCTCTCTGTCGCGGCCGTGAGGTGGCCAGTCTGCCATGTCATGCGCTGGTGATGTAGGTGCTTCCTCCTCTGATCGGGGTAGCGGCCTGTGCTTCGGGTAACTCTTGGAGGGGCATTTGAGTTCATACTCTTCGGCTGCAAGGACTTCAGTCCATCTGTCAGCTAGCAAATCTTGGGCAGCTCTAAGCTGTTGCTGCTTTTTCTTGAGGCTGCTTGCCGTGGCTAAAAGCCCGCGTTTAAAACGCTCTTGTTCGGCGGGGTCTGATGGTATGACGAATTCGTCGTCATCGAGGCTTGCCTCGTCTTCAGAGGGAGGCGTATAGTTATCATCCTCGACCTCTCGGTCTGCCGCTCTCTCATGAGGGCTGGCTTTTCCATCTTCTTGTGCCGAATCTTGCTGAGGTGGGTGTTCTTCGGCGCTATCCGGGGTAGTATTATCTCCCGTGCCGGAATCACCGTTTTTGCTTTGGCAGGATTTAGAGCGGCGCCGCTGACGCCGGCGCCTTGGCTGTTTCTTGGGGGCGTCATCCCCCACTGTTCCATCGCCATCTCCATCTTTTGGAGTATCCACCATATATATGTCATACGACGAGGTGGCCTTCCAGCGCCCTACAGGTGCTGGTTCCTGTTCGTCTCCTACATTGTCGATGCCGTCGATGTCTTCGGAGCTGAAGTCAAGCATGTCGGTTAGATCGTCGATAGTGGCTACAAAGTGGGTGGTGGGTGGGCTTTGAATTTCCTCATCGTCCGTATCCCACCCTCGCTGACCGTAGTCTGGCCAGGGCTCTCCTGATAAAGAGAGAGACTTAAGAGAATTCGGGATGTCGCCAAAAGGCGAATGCTGAAAGATGTCTGCGGTGGTGAACTCCATTATCGGCGCCCAATCGGATTCGATTGGCAGGGGCGCGGGGGGTTCGGAGTCCGGGGAGGAGTCCGGATCCTCGGAGTCACAGGTCATGCAGAGTGCGGGCCTAGCGTTCGGCTCGATCGCTTTCAGGATCACAGCCCCCGAGGAGACGTCCAACCGCTCATCCTCGATTGGTGCAATAGGCTCCGAGTTAGGTGCCGGAACCGATGCGTGTGCGGCCTCCAGGAAACTGTCCGGGGGCAGAGCTAGATCATGCCCCTCGAGATAGTGCGACGCGCTTGGCTGTGGCTCGAGCCCGTCGAAGATCAAGTCTCCACGGATGTCAGCCGTGTAGTTTAAGCTTACAAACCTGACTTGATGGCCAGGGGCATAGCTTTCGATCTGCTCTAGGTGGCCGAGCAAATCGGCCCGTAGAGCGAAGCCGCCGAAGACGAAGATCTGTCCGGGGAGCAAAGTCTTACCCTGTACCGCATCGTTGTTGATGATCAAAGGAGCCATCGGGCCTAAAGGCGATGACACAGAGGAACTCTCAATGAAAGCACCAATGTCGGTGTCAAAACCGGCGGATCTCGGGTAGTGGGTCCCGAACTATGCGTCTAGGCCGGATGGTAACAGGAGGCAGGGAACACGATGTTTTACCCAGGTTCGGGCCCTCTTGATGGAGGTAAAACCCTACGTCCTGCTTGATTAATATTGATGATATGGGTAGTACAAGAGTAGTTCTACCACGAGATCAAGGAGGCTAAACCCTATAAGCTAGCCTATGGTATGATTGTTGTATATGGAGTTGATTGCCTACGGACTACAACCCTCCGGTTTATATAGACACCGGATAGGGTTAGGGTTACACAGAGTCGGTTACAATGGTAGGAGATCTTGAGTATCCGCATCGCTAAGCTTGCCTTCCACGCCAAGGAAAGTCCCATCCGGACACGGGACGAAGTCTTCAATCTTGTATCTTCATAGTCCAAGAGTCCGGCTGAAGGTATAGTCCGGCTACCCGAACACCCCCTAATCCAGGACTCCCTCAGTCATGTTCCGCTGGTCAATCGTTTATTCTTATTTAATCTCGAACGTGATGTTACACATATTCATAGTGTGAATACCAAAAGATGTAAGGTTGATAATGATAGTTCCACATACTTGTGGCACTGCCGCCTTGGTCACATTATTGTCAAACGCATGAAGAAACTCCATGCAGATGGACTTTTGGAGTCTCTTGATTATGAATCATTTGACACGTGCGAACCATGCCTCATGGGAAAAATGACCAAGACTCCGTTCTCCGGAACAATGGAGCGAGCAACCAACTTATTGGAAATAATACATACTGATGTGTGCGGTCCAATGAGTGTTGAGGCTCGCGGTGGCTATCGTTATGTTCTCACCCTCACTGATGACTTGAGTAGATATGGGTATGTCTACTTAATGAAACACAAGTCTGAGACCTTTGAAAAGTTCAAGGAATTTCAGAGTGAGGTTGAGAATCAACGTGACAGGAAAATCAAGTTCTTGCGATCAGATCGTGGGGGAGAATATTTGAGTCACGAATTTGGCACGCACTTAAGGAAATGTGGAATAGTTTCACAACTCATGCCGCCTGGAACACCTCAACGTAATGGTGTGTCCGAACGTTGTGATTGCACTTTATTGGATATGGTGCGATCTATGATGTCTCTTACCGATCTACCGCTGTCATTTTGGGGCTATGCTTTAGAGACTACCGCATTCACTTCAAATAGGGCTCCGTCAAAATCCGTTGAGACGACACCGTATGAATTATGGTTTGGGTAGAAACCTAAGCTGTCATTTCTAAAAGTTTGGGGATGCGATGCTTATGTGAAGAAACTTCAACCTGGAAAGCTCGAACCCAAATCGGAAAAATGCGTCTTCATGGGATACCCTAAAGAAACTATTGGGTATACCTTCTACCTTAGATCTGAAGGCAAGATCTTTGTTGCCAAGAATGGATCCTTTCTAGAGAAAGAGTTTCTCTCGAAAGAAGTAAGTGTGAGGAAAGTAGAACTTGATGAAGTATTGCCTCTTGAACCGGAGAGTGGCGCAGCTCAAGAAAATTTTCCTGAGGTGCCTGCACCGACTAGAGAGGAAGTTAATGATGATGATCATGAAACTTCAGATCAAGTTGCTACTGAACTTCATAGGTCCACAAGGACACGTTCCGCACCAGAGTGGTACGGCAACCCTGTCCTAGAAATCATGTTGTTAGACAACGGTGAACCTTTGAACTATGAAGAAGCGATGTCGGGCCCAGATTCCGACAAATGGCTGGAAGCCATGAAATCCGAGATAGGATCCATGTATGAAAACGAAGTATGGGCTTTGACTGACTTGCCCGATGATCGGCGAGCCATAGAAAATAAATGGATCTTTAAGAAGAAGACAGACGCGGATGGTAATGTGACCATCTATAAGGCTCGGCTTGTCACTAAGGGTTATCGACAAGTTCAAGGGGTTGACTACGATGAGACTTTCTCACCCATAACAAAGCTGAAGTCTGTCTGAATCATGTTAGCAATCGCCACATTTTATGATTATGAGATATGGAAAATGGACGTCAAAACGGCATTCCTTAATGGTTTCCTTAAGGAAGAATTGTATATGATGCAGCCGAAAGGTTTTGTCGATCCTAAGAATTCTGACAAGGTGTGCAAGATCCAATGCTCGATCTATGGGCTGGTACAAGCATCTCGGAGTTGGAACATTCGTTTTGATGAGATGATCAAAGCGTTTGGTTTTACGCAGACTTATGGAGAAGCCTGCGTTTACAAGAAAGTGAGTGGGAGCTCTTTAGCATTTCTCATATTGTATGTGGATGACATACTATTGATGGGAAATGATATAGAATTCTTGGAAAGCATAAAGGCCTACTTGAACAAGTGTTTTTCAATGAAGGATCTTGGAGAAGCTGCTTACATATTAGGCATCAAGATCTATAGAGATAGATCGAGATGCCTCATTGGTCTTTCACAGAGTACGTACCTTGACAAGATATTGAAGAAGTTCAATATGGATCAGTCAAAGAAGGGGTTCTTGCCTATGTTGCAAGCAAAGCATCGTGGCAGGATCTACATGTGAAGCGGAGTACATGGCAGCCTCAGAGGCAGCATAAGAAGCAATCTGGGTGAAGGAGTTCATTACCGACCTAGGAGTTATTCCCAATGCGTCGGGCCCGATGACTCTCTTCTGTGACAACACTGGAGCTATTGCCCTTGCCAAGGAGCCCAGGTTTCACAAGAAGACCAGGCATATCAAGTGTCGCTTCAACTCCATTCGTGAAAATGTTCAAAATGTTGACATGGATATTTGTAAAGTGCATACAGACCTGAATGTCGCAGATCCATTGACTAAACCTCTCCCTAGAGCAAAACATGATCAACAACAGAACTCTATGGGTGTTCGATTCATCACAATGTAACTAGATTATTGACTCTAGTGCAAGTGGGAGACTGTTGGAAATATGCCCTAGAGGCAATAATAAAATGGTTATTATTATATTTCCTTGTTCATGATAATTGTCTATTGTTCGTGCTATAATTGTGTTATGCGGAAATCGTAATACAAGTGTGAATATATAGACCACAACATGTCCCTAGTAAGCCTCTAGTTGACTAGCTCGTTGATCAATTGATGGTTACGGTTTCCTGACCATGGACATTGGATGTCATTGATAACGGGATCACATCATTAGGAGAATGATGTGATGGACAAGACCCAATCCTAAGAATAGCACAAGATTGTGTAGTTCGTCTGCTAGGGCTTTTCTAAGTGTCAAGTATCATTTCCTTAGACCATGAGATTGTGCAACTCCCGGATACCATACGAGTGCTTTGGGTGTACGAAACGTCAAAACGTAACTGGGTGGCTATAAAGGTACACTACAGGTATCTCCAAAAGTGTCTGTTGGGTTGGCATGAATCGAGACTGGGATCTGTCACTCTGTATGACGGAGAGGTATCTATGGGTCCACTCGGTAATGCATCATCATAATGAGCTCAGTGTGACTAAGTAGTTGGTCATGGGATGATGTGGTACGGAACGAGTAAAGTGACTTGCCGGTAATGAGATTGAACAAGGTATTGGGATACCGATGATCGAATCTCGGTCAAGTAACGTACCGATTGACAAAGGGAATTGAATACAGGATTGATTGAATCCTCGACATCGTGGTTCATCCGATGAGATAATCGTGGAATATGTGGGAGCCAACATGGGTATCCAGATCCCGCTATTGGTTATTGGCCGGAGAGTTGTCTCGGTCATGTCTGCATAGTTCCCGAACCCGTAGGGTCTGCACACTTAAGGTTCGGTGACGCTAGGGTTGTAGAGATGTTAGTATGCTGTAACCCGAAAGTTGTTCGGAGTCCCGGATGATATCCCGGACGTCACGAGGAGTTCCAGAATGGTCCGGAGATAAAGATTTATATATAGGAAGTCCAGTTTTGGCCACCGGGAAAGTTTCGGGGTCACCGGTATTGTACCGGGACCACCGGAAGGGTCCCGGGGGTCCACCGGCTGGGGCCACCTATCCCGGAGGGCCCCATGGACTGAAGTGGGAAGGGAACCAGCCCCTGGTGGGCTGGTGCGCCCCCCTTGGGCCTCCTCCTGCGCCTAGGGTTAGCAACCCTAGGGGTGGGGGGCGCCTCCACTTGGCTTGGGGGCCAAGCCACCCCCTTGGCTGCCGCCCCCCATCTAGATGCGATCTAGAGGGGCCGGCGCCCCCCTGGCCCCTATATATAGTGGAGGGGAGGGAGGGCAGCCGCACCCAAGTCCCTGGCGCCTCCCTTTCCCTCCGTGACACCTCTCCCTCTCGTTGGTGCTTGGCGAAGCCCTGCCGAGATCCCCTTGCTCCCACCACCACGCCATCGTGCTGCTGGATCTCCATCAAACTCTCCTGTCCCCTTGCTGGATAAAGAAGGAGGAGACGTCTCTCCCAACCGTACGTGTGTTGAATGCGGAGGTGATGTCCGTTCGGCGCTCGGTCATCGGTGATTTGGATCACGACGAGTACGACTCCATCAACCCCGTTCTCTTGAACGCTTCCGCTCGCGATCTACAAGGGTATGTAGATGCACTCCTCTTCCCCTTGTTGCTAGATGACTCCATAGATTGATCTTGGTGATGCGTAGAAAAATTTTAAATTTCTGCTACGTTCCCCAACACTAGGATGGTGGTTCAGTGGGAGCGAGCTCATCAACTCCAAAGCTACATTTACCGTCTCCATCTGCTGACACCGCAGCCTTTAAATGGCTGAAATGTGTCTGGCCTAGCCACGTACCACGCTGGAGCAACTTCTCTTTTCTTTTCTGCTTCTATGAAGGCAACATAGTCTGAAATACCCTTGCATAAAAACACAATAGTGAGAGTATGGGTGAAATGTGTGCAGAACTAGTGCACTTTAAAAGTAGCAGATAGCAGGTGGCTGAAAAATAAATGACAGGAGACATATGATAGCTCTACAACATTGCATGGCAAACAAAATTAGATTCTACTGCGTATGATTTTGTTATATATGAGCACAGGAAATGCAGGTACTCCTCCAGCACACCACCACATGTGGTCCTATCAAGATAACAGTCGACTGAAAAATAAATAGGTCAGTCGATTTTTATGAACCGTCTGATCTATAAGGAACGGGAAGATGGCCTTCGTCTACCTCCCGCCAGTCACTGTTGACGATCTTTCTCGAACCGCCAGCGACCACCGGCCCAAACCCCTACCTCCGTCGCCCCGCCCCCCCCCCTCAACCTCACACCACTGCCGTGCTTGGCAGCGCCCCAGGCCATCCCCTTTAATCCCGGCCGACCTCTAGATCAGGTGCCAACAACTCTAGGCCCCACACGCCCCTAAGATAAACACCGAGGCACTGCTTCCCCGGCACAATAGGTGGACTAGCGCCTGTTACGCCGGGGAATGCTTCCGTTAATTGGGAATCAACTAACCAGGAATTGAAATCCAGGGGGCGATGGACCTCTAGCTAAGGTGAAATAGTATATGAGGAGAAACCTTGTGCATCGCGAGTAACTAGGAACATCTAGTATCAAGAAGAAGCGGTCAACTAGTGTCTTCTGTGCGATGAATACCGTGCAAGCAGACACGTAAGATTTGCACGAATAAGGGAAGAGGAGTAGCATTTCCGGTTGCCAGTGTGGTCGCCTCCACATGTCGCGCTGACCTTATTATTTTTGCCGGGGAAACCGATGTTTTGGAGGAGGGTGCAGGCTTGGACGAACCCATGGCCAAATTGTTGACTCTGTTATCGTGGCCATATGTCGGCGGAGAGGAACAGCTCCGGTGCGGTGGACGGTGGCGAAGTTGGAGCGGCAGCGGTGAGGCGCAGGACGGCATGGTTGAACTGGATCGGGTACGGACGGCTCAGCCTCGGCTTCAACTACTAGCCTTGGAGGGCGTTGCGGTTGAGGTTACGGTGGATGACGACGTCGGGGTATCGGCTCCGGCGTGATGGAGGAGGGCGGCAGTTGATGGGTGGGATGGGGTGGCGGACGGAGGACACCGGGGTTTCGCGACTGGTGGAGAGGTAGTTTTGGCGCCCATGGAGTACGAATGGGGAATCGGACGGGGGAGGGGGGCGGGGGGAGCTAAGGGAGAACCATGTTTCGGTCTAGGACACGCTTGTTTTTGGCTTTTTTGAACAGATGGGACGCGCTTGTTTGAAATTTGGGGAAAGTACAAACTTTGCCCCCCTCTTAAATTTCGGACCTACTACGGGTCGGGGGTAGGATGGTAATCCCAGGTGTCCCAAATAGTGGGCGGGAGCGATAGTCGCGTGCATGTGTGCTTAGGCGGCCATTGTGTATGAATGTTTTTCGGAGGCAGTTGCGTGGCGTTTACATGAAGCTACAAACCTACCCCGGTTTAGACCTTTGGACGTCGAGCCGGTAGGTTTCACGGGTTGGAGTTAGAAAAGTAATTTCCTTCTACTACCAAACATTGGTCTCACGCGGTTTCGGGTGAGTAGAGGCTCTTTTCGCGCTTCGTTTGGTATTTTGAAACAGAAGCATTCACGTTTAGAGTACTCTTGAACTTTCAGGATTGACCTAAATAGACAACGTTAAATTTGACCTTGTATGTTTGAGAACCTCATTAAATTATCTGCTTCTTTTTGAAATTTTGACACTTGAAAATCCTATAAGTACGATTATTTTGGAATGGAGGAGCTAAATTTGAATTTATTTTGTACACGAATATATATGCTATTATGTACAAAATCAGAGCAAAGATTGGTGCCCCCATAATTTACGTATGATTTACAAATGCCATGATATAGAATTCAAATAATTCAATGGACTTCATGTTGAATTCGTTTTCTTAAACCACCTTAAGATTCAAATGTGTACTAGTTCATAGCTAGCTATTTATAATGTTCATTGTGTAACTTTCGTATGTATAATGTGCTTTACACACACAACATGAATTATACTCACGTTTATATTCGATTGCTAAAGGATGCATTGTCTGGAGTTCAAAATACTAACTATGTGGATCAATTATGTCGAATAATAACATAGACATGATCAAATTCGATAGAATCTAGATGTCTGATGGATCAATGACCGTTCCTTACATGAATTGCAAATATCATGATCCCATCCTAATATTTGGATACAATTTATATCTTTAATCAAAGTGTACATCAGTCTTTGACGTGTAGTTTCACTCTCCATCGGTGGTCTCTCACACATGCTCACATACTCTCTCCCAAGGTGTCTTTCTCGCATACATGCTCTCGATATAACCCTCCCTCCATCTCGTAACCATTTACGACTGTTTTCACTAACCTTTATCACAAACACTCTTCCTCTCACAAGCATACACACACACAATCCCCATCGACCCTTTCTATATTCATAGACCTGCCTACGTGTCTCCTGTACACACATTATCTTTAGGTCTGTCTCTCACGCATTGTCTCACACCTCTCTTCCTAATCGACAAGTATGATTCTAGCAGACATTCTGTAGGATGCCCCTTAAAGTTAGGTTGGATGAATAGTAATATCAGAGATAAGGGGTTACCTTAGTCTGAGAACCCAGGGCTACAAATCCTAGCCGGCTTTGTCAGTGGACACAGAGTCCTTCACAATTCTGCTATCGTTGTCTTGTACCACAAGTCATCCATGGGTCTCCCTAAATGCCTCATGGGCCAACCAATGTGGCGCAGGAACCAAACCAAGGGCCTCACCTCGACCCACCGGACCTCACGCGGTGACACACCCTCTGCCCCTAGGTCTCGTTATCTTCTCACACCCACATAGACCAACACAGACACCACACAAAAAATCTCCTCGTGCCTCTATCCCCTCCTCCTTGCATATACACACTCAAGGGAATCGCTCGCCATGACATCATATGAGTCTCTCTCTCTAGATCTCTCTCATTTCTCGTGCTATCTCTCCCATGCCCCCTCCCCCCGCTGGCCCCTCTTTCCATGCCTCTCTCGAATACGTAATACACACACATACCTCTCTAGGCCCTGCCAAATACATCAACTACACATTCACACATGTTACATCACGTACCCCATTGATCTAAAAAGCTCTCTCTTCATGTTTATTTCGCACACAACATTCCTTTTGAATAAAGTGTGTCCAAAAAATTATTTTAGAATTTCTACATATATACAACATTACAAAGTTATATGGAGGAGTATGAACGTTAATTTGTTGCATGGTGCCCACAATGATATTTATTCCGCATCGTGAATTTTTATATTTTTATACTATATATAAAGTTAGTCATAATAAAGAGAAACGAAGAGCATCTCTCTCCGCATCGCATACACCCCCTCTATGCCCCTTTCACGTACGCACACAAACTATCTCCAGGTCCTCTAAAATTAAGCCCCCCTCACGTTCACGCATGTTTCATCTTTCTCTCGCGATATATACAGTGACGATCATTGTATTTGGAGTGAAAGCACAATATGTACATTGGACTTTAGAATCCACTCATTACGGTCACCATTTAATTTTTGTGGTTATTATACAGTCACGGGCTCACCGTACAACTCTGTATTTTCTCAAGACACGACTAGTTGACCAGTTAAACGCTCCATGCGGCAGCAATAGTGTTGCATCACATTATCTCACTACCATTGGGCCCACCTGTCGGCTTGTCTCTACTCTTCTACACTCTTATAAAAATAGAGTTGGTGATGATGGTGTGCATCCCATCCTGCAATATAGGCCGTCTGATTTATATCTGACGGATAGGAAGGAAACTATGGCAATTTTGCAAAAAGGTACCCACACACCTCTCGACATTTGCAAAAAGGCCTTCGCTCGTTCATCCTTTTCTCTCACAAGATAAACTAGTCATACAAATGCATATTTGATGTTACGTGCAACGCACATGCATCTTGCTAGTAAGAATGAAAATATATTGGACGGTGGTTCAAAGTCATGACCGCGGGCACAGGGGACAAGGTGGCCTTGTATTGGTATGTTGAGCCATCTGTCTTAACACACATGAGCTGGTGTGGTGATTATACACACACGCACGCATGCACATGAACTGCATGCACGCAACACTCACACGAACACATGCAGCCATGCACGCACACAACACTCACACGTACACACGCAGCCACACATGCACGCAACACTCTCACACACATACGCATGCATGCACACACCACACGACCAACACACACTCTCACGCTCAAGTGCTCAATCTACACGTGCATGCGCACACATTAGGCCCTGACAGACACATACCCAACTAGGTGATTCCCGCGCACGGGTTGGAGTCTTGTCGCACCTGCGTAAATTTGTCTTTATCTGACCTTTTTCCTATGCGAACTAACAGGTGGGACCCACAAGGAACATTGTCAATTTAACTAGTCAACATGGTGCCACGCAGACTATTTGGCCAGTCAACAGAGTGCAATCCGATGCTGAACGGTGAGCAAGTGACCGTGTAATCACCGCAAAACATATATAGTGACCGTAATGAGCGTATTCTGAAGTTCGGTGATCGTATTATGCTTTCTCTCTGTAGGCCCTCCAAAACTACATCTCTACACTTTCTCGCATGTTACATCTAACAACTATGCAATACAGCACTACTACTACACTCGAACACAATAAATCATATGTGTTTTTAGTTTTACTAGATATTATATTGTTACTTAATTATTCAGTTTGCATACATTAAAATTGCCTTTGAAATGTATGGCCAGTATCATCTACCACGCGGGAAAAATCCCGCCCTTTCCTGTTTAATCGGGTTTGTATCGATGGATCGTGCAAAACAGCAAAACTATAGTACTAGTATATAGTACAAGTCACAGTTCACTAGGCCGCCGTGCCGTGTACTCCTCCGTCGTCAGAGTGGAGCGCTCGCTTTCATAAATGTTCTAGTTCCTTTCGCCGACATGTGGGACATCAAGCTACCAGGTCCACGTGCCATACCAAAATACAGTGGAGAGCAGCAGGGGTGAAGCACCCCAGTCATGGCGCCGGCGTAGTAATGAGAAATGAGGCGTCAAATCAGAAAGCTATACCTTTCCCGCAGTTAAGTTGGAGGGACGAAGTAATAATAATGCTAGTAAAAAAGAAGTTGGAGGGATGAATCAACCATCATTTCACTCATTGCTGAATCCGCTTCTCCCTCATATTCTTCAAGTTAACCACGTGTTGCTTCTGTTGTTGTTCTACCTCATGTGGGACACGGATCGGCTTGGTAAAGCACTAACACGCGGGACCGCATGTTAGCAAACCGCCAGGCCAATGTCCTCTAAAGATAAGAAACCTCCCCGCCATCCGCGTGGCAAAATCACCTCCTTTTTCCTAATCTTGATTCTATAATTTTTTAGATGAATATAATTGAGATTTGTATAGATAGCACACAAGAGCAAAACCAAGTGGTACGGTTAAGGGCATGCACAATGTGCGGCCAAATGTGAAAATAGCTTTTGTGACCGATGGGAACCATTTGTGGACGGTGCTTCCAAAGCCAAAAAGATGGAACCGAAGCTCCCTAATTGATTGATTGATTGATTGAAGGGATAGAAAAATGCAATGTCTCTCCTCTTTCTCTCGTGCTTGGACGCATGTACAATATAGAGCACAGAGTCTACTCCCCTGTACCTTCTATCACAAATCACAAAGTAGTGAGGCGTCAAATCACAAAGCATGGACGAAGCAACCATCATTTCACTCTTCGCTGACTCCGCTTTTTCATCATCTTCTTCGACAAACCACCTCACTGCACTAAGCTGGACGGACGACGCTATTGTGTACTAGTAGTACTTGTACATTTACACGTCCTTTGGTTCAACGGACTTCGTGGATGCAAATAAGGCAGTTGTCTCGGCTTGCAGACGGCACTTGCGAACGACTTACCGTGGTCTCCCTCAATGGTGTTCTCCGTCGAACGCACTTCGCCAAACCACAATGTTCGAGATATCGTCGACGTCATTGCAATTGGGAAGGAAGTCAAATAGTTACTACCTCCATTTTTTGTACACCAGGCCAGTATATCAAAATTACAATTTGCAAAAGGCCACTAACACTAATTGAGGAAAAATTGATGGGGTTTGCCTTATACTAGCAACCAAGGACATTAATATACCCTTGCATGCATGCGGGAGTGAGAAGGTTTGTTTGCACGGCGCTGCATTAATCAAGCAAGGAGGAGTGAGATGGTTAACCCTTTGGGCTTTGGAGAAAAAATATGCATTAATTGACACGTCAAACGATGATTTGTGTCGAACTGCACCCTCATACGGTTGCTCCTGCACGCCATGGTCGCACTGCACCCTCACACAGTCGCTCCTGCATGCCGCAAACCCAACCAAGGGAACGCACCCTCACTGACACGTGCTACCGCTGATAGATAATTTTCGTTCATACATTATGTTTATCCAACCGCATGTTGGGGTGGATCCGTACGGCCCATGTGGTGGTCTCTTGGGGAAGAAGAAGAGGTGAGGGAGAAGGGTTAGGAGACATAGGATATTCATCCAACCGCCTGAAATGATGAAAGTCAGGTGACTTGCATAACAATATATGTTTTTACACAACAAAAGATCCCTAAAAACAACAACATAAAGAAAAACTATCACTGCTCGCGGAATGAGACGCCCTCGTCGTCTTTGGCTGCTAGCGCGAACTAGCCGTAGCTGCCGACGTGTGTCTCCGCACCGTAGTTGTCCTCGGCCTCTAGCTACTCGTTCACGCAGAGCGTGCGGGCGCTCTGCACGAATGATAGCACCGCTCGGTTCAAGTCGAGGACGTCCAGTTCCGCCTGCAGGGGGGCCTCGATGGCAGTGGCATCCGCACTCTCCGCGTCGAGTTGAGCCTCCCCCGCCTAGTTCAAGTCTAGGAAGTTCGGTTCCGCCTGCAGGAGGGCCTCAATGGCAGCGGCATCCGCGCTCTCCGCGTCGAGTTGAGCCTCCACCGCCCGGTTCACATCCACGACATCTGGTTCCACCTGCAGGAGAGCCTCGATGGCAGCGGCATGCGCGTGCTCCACGTCAAGTCGAGCCTCTGCCTCCCGGTCCTCCTTTAGTATCGCCAGGTTGAACCGCTGGTCTGCCTGCACCATGGCGGACCCGGACGCCGACACGAAGTAGACATCCATCGTCTCATAACCATCGGGGGCCTTCTGCGCCGCGACCTCCACCATGAACATTGGATCGGCTTCCTCCTCCTCGTAGCTTGGCTCCAGAGAACTCGGGGATTGGCCCGCCGCAAAGCGAGCTTGGGAACGGAGGTCTATGGCGCCGAACGCCGTCGTGATTTCTACGCGGCGCTCCGGCATCAGCATCTTGTAGTAGGTGATCTTACGGCGCACCATGGCTTTTCGGTGAACTAGGGGACGCTTGATGCGGGCTAGGGGATCGAAAGGTGGGGGAATGGGCTAGAGAGGAGGTGTGGTTTTCGGGCAGTGGCTGGCGTAGGCCGAGCAGCGAAGGTTCTGGTGTGAATAGTGGTTCCGGTGACGACCGGTCAATCAGTTTTTGACTGTACATCGCTCTTGTCGCGTTCCCGTTGCACCCTGGCACGTTGGACCCTCCACGCCTTTCACCAAATGGAACACGTTTCGTCTTGCGTTTTCGCTCGCTTGTGGGACCGCAGTTGTGAGAAAACCGACGTCCCTCCCCCTCCCCCGCCCGCGTCATTTATACTACCACTCCCTCCGTTTTATGCGGAGTAAATAAAAACAGAGGGAGTATACTACAGATGAGGATCCCCTGACGTGGCCGAACCCATTGAGTAACTAACATGCGGGTCCTAGCAAGCATGGGTCCGCCAGTAAGTGACCGAAAGGGAGGGTAAGGCAGGGATCCTACGTCAGAGGATCCACTTCCACTACTACTCCATCCTTCCATCTACAGGGCCTAATGCATTTTTCGAGGCTAACTTTGACCAAATGTTAGAGTAATAATATATGACATGCAAATTACACAAAGCATACAATCAAATTTGTATATGAAAGGAGCTTCCAATGATATAATTTTCACATTATACATCTCATGTACTATTAATCTTGTCAATAGTCAAAGGCGGTTTTGAAAAACGCATTAGAGCATGGTTAATAATATAGCCAGCTGATGGCTATAAGGAACTGTCATGTCATCTATAGCCATCATCTATATGCACTCATACAATAGTGTGGGCTATAAGGTTGGCTATTTCCCGCAAAAAATAATATAGAATGTTGGCTATTGTATTAGTACTTTTTCCCATCTCCTCTCTACTATCTCTTTCTTCATATTTATTGTATTTACCTAGGAATGCGTATATAGCTAGGCTCTTGCATGGGAGCTCACTCCCCTTACTTTTTCACATCTCTCTCCTTCACATCGGCAAAAGTGCCATGTAAGTTGGCTCTTAATGGCTATTAGGTTGGCTCTAAGCATTTAATATTTGCATGAGCAAGGTATATGATTGGAAGAGAGTTGCATGCATACTTTTTTTTCTTGATCTATGTGTTATGGCCGGGCTGTAGAATATAACAGCCCGCTTCACTCTCTCTCCTCTCTTCTCACTCCTCCTAGTAGGATTTTAATGACATGACAAGTCTTATAGCCTGCTGACTAGGCCTTATTAGACTTGCTCTTAGGACCTATATAAATGGAAGGAGGGAGTACTATGAGCACTGCATACTCTACTATAGATGTTGTCAGTACTCCACTAGTACTATTGGATAGGGAGCTTAAAAAAGTTACTATTGGACAGGCTATACGTGGCAAAATCCTACTAGGAAGAGCATGCGCGAGAACAAGCACATTCACGTGGTTGAAAACAAATTGGAAATCATCTTTATTTGAATACAAATCTAGGAGTACGTACTAATCTAACAATATTGATTGGGCGTTTGTTGAATGTTGATACTTTTTCTGTAAGTTTGATCAAAGTAGAGATACTTTGACTACACATAAAACTTATATGTAAACTAGAAAGGATCGGAGGGAGTACATTGTATGTTCAAAAGCGAAACAAACATTGAATACCCTTTATATATGATTTGCGGATGCTATGATCACTGTTTCAAAATTTTGAATCCGCCTTAGGTATCACACATGCACCCACTCATTTTCTCTCGATTTCATCTTGGGGTCCGGAGATCGATTGAAAGAGGACTAGGGTGGGTACAATATGTCCGTTTCGCTTATGAACGTACAATATACTCCCTCTGATCCCCACAGACCCCCCGGGTCATTTCTATCATTCTATCATAGAAACAGACCAAACCTTTATCTTGTTGCACGACAATTGATCTCTCAAACATCAATTGATCTCGTCAAGATGTGTCGGGCATGAACCGAATGGGATGTAAAAACTAAGATGGAAAGCGACATGTAGTGGAGGCAAAGTGAAACCTTAAATGAACTGTTTGCTTGTATGCATGTCATACAAATTACAACATTGGAAATACAAGCGAATGATACTCGACGGAATGTTCAAATGACGCATGCGGGAGGATGGAGTCGACCGGAGGGCGGCATGATCAATGGAGAAGAGGGTTGGAGAGGAATGAGAAATAAGCAACACCGCATGATTATACTTGATCGGCTCAAATAAACAATAAGTTTTCTCGTTTTCCCTTCCGTCTTGGTCATGGAGTAAGACACTCTCTCTGTTTTTATTTACTCTGCATATTAGGTTTGAATGAAGTCAAACTTCATAAAATTTGACCAAGTTTATAGAAAACTAGCAAGATGCCCGTGCCTTGCACAGAACATCAAGATCTTGTTGGAGAAAAGGATGAACGAGGGAAGGCCTTATCTGCAAATGTGGAGATGGGTGCGGGTAAATTGTCATAGTTTCCATCCTATCCGTTATATATAGATCAGACGGCCTATATTGCAGGATGGTAGGCACACCATCATCACCAACTCTACTTTTTATGTACACTAGCAAGATGCCCGTGCGTTGGAACATCAAGATGCATTTGTATGAGTAGTTTATCTTGTGGGAGGAAAGGATGAATGAGGGAAGGCCTTATTTGCAAATGTGGAGAGGGGTGTGGGTATCTTTTTGCAAAATTACTATAGTTTCCTTCCTATCCGTCAGATATAAATCGGACGGACTCTTATAAAAAACAAAGTTGGTGATGATGGTGTGCCTGCCATCCTGCAATATAGGTTGTCCGATTTATATCTGATGGATAGGAAGGAAACTATGGCACTTTTGCAAAAAGGTACCCACACACCTCTCCAAAATTGCAAATAAGGCCTTCCCTCGTTCATCCTTTTCTCTCACAAGATAAACTAGTCATACAAATGCATCTTGATGTTACGTGCAACGCACGGGCATTTTGCTAGTAAGAGTAGAAATATGAACATTTACAATAGCAAATATATATGATGTGAAAGTATATTCAATAATGAATCTAATGGTATTGATTTGTTATTGTATATGTTATTATTTATGTCTATGAACTTTGTCAAAGTTTACAAAGTTTGACTTTGAGCAAAGCTAAAATGTGGAGTAAATAAAAACAGAGGGAGTATGCAGGGACTAGTATAGTTACTACTGCCGGAACATGGTAAGTTGGACCTCTAAATGCGGGCACGGACCGGGCACACCTCAATTAATCTTTCAAACAGTCGGACACCTACATTTAGCACACCATCCAGCTACTTAATCAAGTGGTACGCTTCACTACTTGAAAAGGAAAAGGGTGGCACCATACTCAAAACCACCACACTTGGGGCTAGGGTAACAACTTGGTAGTGTACCACATTTGAACCAGGGAACAAAAACCACCTGTTCTGCGCCTAAGGCTGCCCGTAATGGGATTATCATAGGTAGTATCATGCATGCCAAGTAAGCAATTTTGATGAGGTGGCATAGAATTAAATGAAGAAAGAGATGGTTGATTATCATATCATGATACCATATCATATTAAATGATGTGCGACTTTGTGTCATGCATGGCAATAAATGTAGTCTTCTATGATACCAACATATGATACTATGCATTACGGATGTAGTATCATACACTAGTATCATATGCATGATACTAGAATGTGATACTCCCCATTAGAACCAGCCTAATGCGCAACGCGGAGCACTGACGCTCGAATATGGCCGGGAAAACAGGGATACCAACATGTGGGGCACACCAGTCGGGACGATGTGGCGCAGACTAGTCCAATGGAGGAGCTGGCGCACGACCACCTCGCCACCGGCAACCGTTCATGTGGATCGTGGGGGCCAGTAATGTGGCGCAGCTCCAGCATCGCCTCTAGACAGGGCAACCATGGTGAGCGACACGCTCATCATCGCTGGATACGGTCGGTTTCAGTGTGCCGAGGGTGGCATTAGCATTGTGGCACGACCAGCAGATCAACACCCGGCTCCTCGAGGATGCACGGGGCGCCAAAGTGCGCGCGCGCCGCGACGCGTCCTTGGAGTGTGTAGCGCGGCCAACTGCATCCCCAGGACCTGAGACCATGCCGGGTCATCTTTCTTTTTCAATGACATGTGGGGTCGCATGTGAGCAGAGGGCATCTCCAACTTTGCCATGACCACAACTGACTACCCTGGCACACCAAGAACCCTCGTCCCTCTCACCGTCGCGCGGTGCGTTCCCAGCCGGCGCCAGCTGCCCGCATTTATGCCGTCCATCCGTATGCCATCGTTAAGAGGCTCGGTGCCTGAGGAACAAACTTCGGCGACTTAATGACGCGCCCGGACACTTTGGCCTCACCGGAATGCGCTACTTAAAGCGGCAATGCCCAGCTAACCTCCACAACATAGCGCATCGTCCTGCTACCTGGCACCACCTCTGCCATGACCGCGAGTGCTAACGCTCTGCGGGAGAGCTTTGTCTTCGGGGATGAAGCTCGAGGTCGCCGCCCTTGCTTAAGTTTCTGCTCATGACGCAATAGCGGCCTAGCCAGACGCGGATGCGACCGCACAAGCGGTGCCCACGATGGCGGCCGACAATGGGAGCACCGTCAGCCACGCGTCCTACTTGCCACGGTCCAACGCCCGGCACCGCCGAGGTTAGGGGCTCCTCCGAGGATGAGTAGGGCATGGGAGGCGGCAGGGCATGGTGTGCCAACTGGCCGGTCCGTCTCCCGTGTTCTACTCTTCCTCATCGGAGACCGTACCTTCGTCTTGAACCCCGCCCCGTACATGGAGATCGTAGATGGAGGACGTCGGTCGCCACCGTAGAATAGGTTTAGGGTCGGGTTTCTTTTATTTTTCTGTCCTATAAAGTTCGAAATGTACTGAGAATCTGCCGTGTTTGCATTAATCTCGGCCGGTGTATATGAACTTTCACAATAATATAGTATATGGTAGGAGCACTAGCAAGATCCTGTGCGTTGCACATAACATCAAGATCTTGTGTGAGAAAAGATGAACGAGGGAAGGCCTTATCTGCAAATGTGGAGAGGAGTACGGGTAAATTGCCATAGTTTCCTTCCTATCTATTAGATATAGATCGTACAACCTATATTGCAGGATGGCAGGCACACCATCATCACCAACTCTGCTTTTTATTGAACCGAGACAAAGCTAACATGCGAAGTAAATAAACACATAGGGTCTACATACACAATTTATCTTAGGCACTCCAATAGTACGTCCACTAGACATTCATGCATTCACATCTTTCTACATCCATGGGAACCTACAAAAGGGTTAACGTAAATTGCCTCTCTCTCTGCTCCCTAATTTTCATGGTGGTGGGCCCCTCCCTCCCGCCAATCTACAATGAACAGCTCACACATTTCACATTACGTTAATTACGTAACTAGGATTACGTAGGTGTAGCATTACTCGTCCAAAAAACCCAACTAAGCCAACCTCCCAGCATATCGCGTGGGAAGAGACCCGGCCGCGCCGTTTTAGTCGGGATTACCGGATTACTACTAGTAGTATCGATGGATCATGTGAAGCACCAAGTTTTTTTTGAGGGGGCAAAGCACCTAGTTTAAAAGGAAAAGGGGGTACACTCACAGCACCCCTATTGCGGTTGCATTGCACCCCACACACGTTCGGTCCTGCACACAACTCATGCAAACGAAACACACTTTGACTTGCCTCTTCACGGACATGTGGGACTGCACTTGGAGAAACTGACCATGCGCCAAA